>NC_087291.1:606428-909642 GCF_015220805.1 Pogoniulus pusillus | reverse complement strand
GAAAAGCAGCGGGCCGATGCTTAGCTCTCATGCATACTCATCATCTCTCTAAGAAGCAGTTAGCATACCCATATTAGTTCACAGAATCTGTTCCATATGGAGAGCTCCTGCACACATGCTCCTTATGTACTGCGGGGCTTCCCCTGGCGCTCATTGGAGACGTCCTTGCGGCCTGCGGCTGAACTTGTTTGCGCCTGCTTCGTCGGCTGTCTGAGGCAGCTGACGAGACAGACTGACCACAGAGTCACTCTCAAACACATTTTCTCTTCACCTCTTTCTTAAGCCCACAGTTACAATGTCTTGCTGTTGACACAGTTAATGATTCTTAGTTTATACAGTAGATGCATTCCACGAGGATTACGTATCCCTAAATGTTCCTAAGTTGGTATGGTAACATAGGGATGGACTCAGAGCCCAGCACAGGTGTGGAGCTGCTGTAAGGGCTGTGGAGGCTCTGCCTGCTGCCACAGCTGGAGGTTGTCCTCTGCTGTCTGGGCGTATTACCTAGCTGCTCCGCAGAAATGAACGCCTGGCATAGTGTGCCTTCTGCATATTTAAAACTTGGATGCTTTTCCAAAGCTGTCTTTGGAAAAAGATGCATTTTGATACTTGCAGCAGTGTGAGAATATATTCCCTGAGACACTGGGGGGGGGGGGGGGAATGTGTAACTGACACTGTATGTGAGAACAAAACCAAAAACTGGCACAGTTTTTGCTCATTGCTTCTCAAAGTTTAAAGTTTTCAGGTATGTCTCAAGGCTTCATAATACACTGAACTAGAACTGTCTACAACGTATAATGTTTTTTTTTTTCCAGTCAGTTTTTAAGTACCTAAAAATTACTTACAGGAAGGAAATGCGAAAGACCTTTAAATATAGCTGCAATAGCATTACTTTTCCCTCACTGTACGTAGAAACAAAAAGAAGGACATTCTCTGACAGCACTGAATGCTCCAGGGGATAAAAAGTGGTGTCCTGCTGCCTGCGCTGCACAGCCAGAAACTGATATCAGAGGTTCAGCCCAAGGACTTGCAAGACCTCTGGATGCTACCAACCTCTGTAGCTGTGTTTGAGAGAGAAAAAAACTTGGCTCTCTTTTAAGATCGAAAACATCCAAGTCAAAAGCCAGAGCAGTACCCTGTCACTGTCAGTGGAAAATGCAGCCTGATTTCCTGTGCTTTGTGATTTTCCTTGGGTACCATGCAAGTACTAATGTTACGCTGCTGTGGAGCACAGCACGGGATGGGCAATAACTGGGGGCTACAGTGGAGCCAATGGAAGCCCCCATTATTCCTATCAATGTTTTCCTTTTTCATTCCTTCCAGCCAATAAGTGATATTTGCTTAAGGGTAACGTCCTATAGAGAGATGTACAGGCTTTAGAGCCCTGCAGTAAGGCCCTGTTGTACGTCTTCAGTGTTTGAAAGAACTCATGTGCATGCCAGCATTATCTAAAAGCTATCAGCAACAAAAATAGAACTGTATCATGTAAATGAATCTGTTTATTATATATTGCTTTCTCATAGCAATTTCAGGATCAAGAGTTCTGTTATTTGAGAAATTAAATCCTGTGAGAATCATTAAAAGTATAGAAATGGTGATGTCATTACAAAATTAACTAGCTATAAACCCACCAGGTGACATATCAGTTCATAAAGGGAATAGAAAAACATAATGCAGGGCACATCTGCTGTTCTGATTCCTGCAGAACCATCAACCTATTGGTGTCTGCAGACCACTTGAAATTGAACATCTGTTGGAAGCACTTGAAACAGCATCAGGAGAAGCTGTAGACCTTGCAAAGCACTTTGCAGTTGGTAACATCATCATTTTAATGGTGTGTTCTTACAAAAAATGTTATAATCCCCTTCAAGTCCTAGATATTCCTTCTCTCTTAAAGAGCGACGGCATGAGGCGCTGCAAAAAGAGCACTGACTTTTCTAAGGATTCCCTAACAGTTTTATTACCTTCTATTTAGCATACTACAGTGCATCAACTGCTATAGAGCTTCCAAACACAGAGGGGAGATACAATCTCTGTACCAAGTAGCTTCAAATCAAGACAGGAGTATGAAGAGTTAAAGACAGGACTTATAGGCCAGGTGATGGAGGCAAAGAAGGGCCCACATCCTGGAAACGTGAAGTGGACTCTGGGCTTCTGAACAGACAGCTGGATGCTTAGAAACAAGACAGCCAGTGGACACTGACATGCTTCCTGTGAGGACCAACAGCAGCGGTTTATTTCACAAAGCCTGCGTGCGCAGCTGCTAACTGTATGGTAACTGGACCGCATTACCTTACCTCTTAACCAGTCAATGTCTCCCAACAAAGGCTGGGAGGGAAAGTAATGCAAAAAAGCCTGCAGTTGAGAGAAGGAGTTTAATGAAAACAGTGCAGTGTACCCTTGCTGCAACTGTTTCACAGAGAAGCACAGTAAAACAGAAGCAGCATCAGACGCTAGCCATAAAATGATCCCCCCAACCCTGCAAGCCCACAGCTAGCACAGTGGAAAGGACCAACAACCCAGAAGTGGACACTGGAAGCAGCAGCTGGAAGCAGGAAGCCTCTGGCATCACCACCTGCAGCCCCATGATACTTTAAAGCTGGCAGGTGTGCAGTGTGGTAGGACAGGCAGACTGGCAGCATGTTTCCTCTAGCTGCATGGTCAGATGGAGTTATTCTGCCCCTGTACTCAGCACTGCTCAGGCCACCCCTTAAGTGCTGTGTCCAGTTCTGGGCTCCTCAATTCAAGAGAGATGTTGAGATACTGGAACATGCCCAGAGAAGGGTGAGGAAGCTGGTGAAGGGCCTGGAGCACAGCCCTGTGCGGAGAGGCTGAGGGAGCTGGGGGTGTGCAGCCTGGAGAAAAGGAGGCTCAGGGCAGAGCTCATTGCTGTCTGCAGCTCCCTGCAGGGAGGCTGTAGCCAGGTGGGGTTGGTCTCTTCTGCCAGGCAACCAGCAACACAACAAGGGGACACAGTTTCAAGCTGTGGCAGGGCAGGTCTAGGCTGGCTGTTAGGAGGAAGTTGTTGTCAGAGAGAGTGATTGGCATTGGAATGGGCTGCCCAGGGAGGTGGTGGAGTCACCGTCCCTGGAGGTGTTGAAGCAAAGCCTGGATGAGGCACTTAGTGCCGTGGTCTGGTGGATTGACTGTGGCTGGGTGCTAGGTTGAGCTTGGAGATGTTCCAACCTGGTTGATTCTGTGATTTAATTAGCAATTTTCTTCTGTTTAACAAAGCCAGACAACCAGTTATGCCAGAGAGAAAAATTCCCCTATTGATTAGCTGTGGTGGTTTTGGCAGAGCAACCTAACAGACGTTGGGAACACATCAGCTGTCTTGTGGTGCTGCAGACAAACATCTTGGAGCATGGTTTGGTCTTCTCCACTTTTACTACTTGCAGAAGTGATCTTTGCCAGGGTGTTATTGCAAGGGATGTGTGCCATTTTAATATTTATTTGCTCACACAAACCCAGTAAAAACATACTGCGATATCTTTGATTTTCACAAATAGGTAAATTGTATTTACTTGTAGTAAAAAATGTGAATCAGTGCTGGAAATGCTCAGTTTTATTTAACTCAACAAGTACCAAAGTATTATGTTGGAAATACTCCCATTTTGCTTTTATCAGTAACCAAAGAATTTTTGCCTTGTTGTCCAGGATAAAGCTGGAGCATTTCAGAACCAAGGGAAAGCCTAACTGAGGCAGCTCATCACTACTGCAGGTCTATGGAAAGTCACTAATGTGGGTGCTTGAAGTGAGTGTTCTGCCAGCCCTTTGTCACTCTTGCAAAGCACTTTGTGTGCATGCTTGCAGCTTTCTGACAGTGAATATTATACATTGGACAACTCACTATTGGAAGAATACATATGGAGAGCATTAGCACTATAAACTGGAGTGAGATATGGACAGTTTTATTCCCTAGATATTGCTTGGTGATCCACTTTTTAGTCACTTCATAGCCTGTGAAACTTGTTTGGCTGGCCAGAAGACTCTTACAGTTACAGCCACATTAAGAAAGCATTGATAACAGAAGTGTGCCTGTTTGGTGAACTTTGCCTTTTCTGAGGAGAATAAACAACCAGAGCTGTTCAGAAGGTCTGAACAGCTGCTGTTCTGTGGTCCTTCTCCTGCAAGGGTTCTGCATAGCTGACCAACACCTCTTCTTTCTCCTTGCATGCACTGAACACTTTGAGATCTAGCAGGTTTCTTTTCCTTGGGGGAGATGTAGTCCTGGAGTTAAATCTGTTATTTGAGGTTGGCAAAAAGCTACTTAGTGCTGTATGATCATAAAAGGAATCCATCAACTGAAGTCCCTTTCCTTACCTGTAGTTTCAAGTCCTAGTCCACCTGCCCAAATCTACCCAGGATTGATCCAACCAGGAACAATTTAATCTTTTCTTTGTCTCTGCAGTATGTAATTACTGATCACATTTCTGTTCTGTCTTACTTCAGTGGAGGAATTGCTATCTATCTTTGAAGTGAAAGTGTGGCATCTTCAATGAGACATTATCTTTGGAGTCGAAGGGGTGTAGAAGTGTTTTGGGTGTTTTTTGTTGTTGTTGTTGTTGTTGTTGGATTTTTGTTTGTTTTGGTTTGGATGGAAGTTTTTTGTGTGGTTTTGTTTGTTTGTTTGTTTTCCTAGGAAGGCTGAGCTGGTTCTTGGCAGCCAAGAAAAGGAGAAGGCACAGTCTAGGGGTGGGGCTTAGTGCCTGGATGATGACACAGGAGGTGGCTGGCCTGGGGCTTGTTGTAAAACAACTTGAAAATTGCAAGAGCCACTGAACAAATGGAATGTCAAAGTTTCTTGGAGTTTACACCAGCTAAGGGAGGTCTCTTCATCTGTGTCCAGGGAGCACTGATCCTCAGGAGCAATGGAGAAGGCATTAGTGCTACAGGGGTGAGTCATCTCACCTTGATGGAATTGCCAATCGCAAGGCTGATGGTGTCTGTGATGATTTGATGGTTGTCAGTTGTCTCTCAGTCTGGAAGATTTGGAACCATTGACCTATTGTATGTTTCCAAGATCAGGGAAACTTTTTTCCAAGGATTTGCACTCAGGATCAGACATCATCCTGCTTGGAGGGGCACAAGGAAAGGTTGCTGTCAGAAGAAAGTATTGGTTTTTCTTAAAGGAAAAATACTCCACCCTATGATTTCCCCCAGAATGTTTATCAGGAAATGAGTACAGTCAGTGTTTCGTAATTTACTCAGAGGGGAAAATATCTGGAGATGGCTAACACAGACTTGTCCACTTAGAGAAGGAATGCCATGAATCAGCAGGTGTATGGTGATTGTAATGTGCTACTTAGGAGTTCTTCAGGCTCAGCTGCAAACAAAACATTATCTGGCTGTAATAACATTGTGAACCCAAAGACCTTAACCGGTTTCTTTATCAAGTGAGTGCCCGAGGGGAAATACACAGATGCAAAGGAATTCCTTTCCCTTGGTATAATGCTCTTGTGCCAGAGGATTTATGGCCAGAACATGGTTGGCTCTTGCATAGGTACCTTGTGGAGGAAATGGATTAAACCATTATGGTCTTTGGGTTTGGTCAGTTGGGGCTTTTTTCTTTGTTTCTTTGTGTTGGATGGTTGTTCTTTTTGCTTTATAGTAGTTTTTTTGTCTGTTTGGGGTCTTTTTCCTCCTTGCAGCTTGTTTAAAGGATGAGTTTTTACTGCCATCCCCAAGCTTGGGAACAGCATAGATATATGTCACAAGCTACAAGGTGGGATTGATGCTAGCCTCTTTTTCTCTCTCTCTGCTGTGGTCTTTGCTTTCTGCCTGGGCAATAGGCAGGAAACAGCTCTGGTTAGAAAACACCTACTACTCATGTGGGTGGATTTAGGCTACTGTCTAGGTCAGCATGAAGCTCAGTTGGCATAATATTCCATAAATGGTTTTAGGCAAGGGTTAACCTGCCTGCTCCCCCAACACAGAAGTGAGAGGAAAAGTAATGCACAAAACTTGGGCTTGAAATAAAGAAATAAGATACCGCCCAAGATATCACCATGCATAATTAGCTTAGCTAATAATCTTACAGTACAATGCATGATTGCCTTAGCTTAGCCTATTTGCGTAAGCAGCACAGCGAGATACAAGGGGGAAAAAACTGTCATGGAAGAGAAGCAGCAGCTACTTCACCCCTGCAGGGAAAGACATCCACCCAAAAACTCAGAACCCAGCAGCAGCAACCAGAACAGGAAGCCTCCCATGTTACAGTCTGAGCTTCAAGCGCTGTAATACTTGGCTCCAGCCAGTACTTTCATTTCTGAAGCTGGCATGGCTGCAGCACAGTATGAATAGCAGCAGCAGAGCCAACTTAACCCATGATATTTTCTTAGAAATTAGTTTATCCCAAGATGTGTAGGAGGGCTGGTGAGAAACAGTGTCCCAAATCTTTGATTTTGCTTGTTTGCTTAATTGGGGGTGGGGGGGGTGGTGTGGTTTATTTTGGTGGGGTTTGGGGGGGAGTTGTTTGTTTTTTCTGGTGAAAAGACAGGTCTTGGAAAGCTCATGTTTTGTTCTCCATATTCCCAACGTGTTTGCTGTACTGGCTAGAGTTACCCTCTACAAAGCAAACCCTTGGATCTTGTCCTGGGTTAGGGTGGATCCCTGCGCCGGTAGAATAAACTCACCACAACATGGATTTTTTTGGAAAGTCAGGGAAAGATGAAGTTGTATTTCTTATAGTTTAAACATAACAGTATAAGGAGAAATAAATTACTAGAGGAAAATGTAATAACCTTAAGGAAGATGGGGAAGGAGTCAAGCAGCAGCAGCCCAAACAGCAGCAGGGGCAGATAGCAGCAGGTGCAGCTCACGCAGCAGAAGCCCAGCAAGGGGAAGGTCCAAGCTGTGCTTCCAGACTTAAAGCTCTTGATGCTCCAATGAAATTATGTTGACTTATCCATCGTTGCCATTCTATGGCCTATCCCTAGAATGTTCACCTCTCCACTATGTCTAAGCTAGAAGTCTAGTTCAAACAGCCACAGAGCTCAGGCAAGCTGAAAAGGCACATGTGGAGGGGAAAAATAAAGAGAGGAAGAGCAAAAAAAAAAAAGGTATCTCTTCACTTAGCTATTTAAACTGGCTGCACACTTGCCAGATGAATTAGACACCTTAGGTTTTCAGTTACAGTTGTGAGAGTAAAGGCATGAAAGCCCAGGTTTTGTGGAATGTGTGACCAGAGGAGCGATTGTTCTCAAGAGGAATCCAGCCTGTCGGTTTTGGAGAGCCTGGAAGGTGAACATGCAGAGCATGTCAGGTGGTTGTCTGAAATACTATCATGTTTTTCAGGACTGAATAATCCACAGAGCTGGAAACTGCACGCAGGATCCGTGTTATAGTTGTGTGTGAACGTGCACGCTTGGGTCAAGAACCCTGGAGGTATTGAAGTGAAAGCTAAATAAGTAATGAAGTTGTGTCTCAGTTGTAAATGTTAATGTTTTTCTGAGAGACTGGAGAAGTTCTTTCATTGTTCAAGGAGCTTCGTTCCTTCCTTGTTTATGTATCAGTTTGCCCTCCATTTGAACATACGTAGTTTCACGGTGAAGAGTTCACAAGTCTTAAAATGTTACCTTCTTGTCAGTGACACTGATCATAATGCAAAGGTCTTGTAAAAATCCCATACAGACCAAATAGCGCCGTTTGTTGAAGAAAGGTCAGGAGAAAGGTCACTAGAATCTTTCATCGTGGACAAAACTACCTTTTTTTACTTACTCTGTGCCACAGAATGAGCTGAACAGAACTGAAGTCACCGATTAAAAGCCACCCACTTTCCCTAACCTTCCTCCTGCTTCAGAGAGAAAGCTGGTTTGGAAAATTTGAGCTAGTGTTTTTAGCAAGACTATAAGCAACCAGAGTCTGCTATGGGGGCTGCTGCAGGGAAGCATAAGAATAAGAGTCTTGGTTCGAAGATGTTTTGTGCAGGTGGAAAAATGTGATGCCAAAGCGTGTCTTGATATTAGCATAATGTACATTGTACTCTGTAATGAGCTGCGCCCACCTGTACATGGACATTTCTCTGACTGTTGCCATCCTTTAAGCTGTGTGTATCTGAGATCTAATCCATCTAAGCCTTGGGCACTCTGAACTGCAAATGAAATCACAGAGCTGCAGGCACACAGCTCCTGGCAGGATTATGCACCCAGTGAGCTATTGCTCTCATTATGTTGCACTGCAATATATCATCAGTGTGAAACATCATCTTAATGATGCATTAGTGTAATACATCATCAGGGGAGTCCCACCAGTAATGTATTACTCCAAGTGTGGTGCTACTCAGCAAGAGAATAATTTTGCAGTCTTTGTGTTGTTTCAGAACATCATCAGCAAAGGCAAAAAGTGCTGCTGAAGGCTGACACAGCTTCCCAATGTCATGACTCTGTCAGTGGTGGGGATGCCATAGGCATGCTCTGGCTTCCCAGTTGTATTTTCAGAGAGGTCTATTTGGTCTCTCTGGTTGTATTTCTGTTTGGAAGAAGCAGCAATTGATTTTTTTCGATTGATGGCTGGCAGGGCTTGAATAGGAAGCAATAAATATCCTGCTTGAGTGTCTGTTACATAATTCTCACGTGTTTAGGAAAACTTGATGCCAGAATCTGCAATCTGAAAGATTTTTTCTTGTGTCCCCTTGATGCATCTTTACTGTTTCAGTCACAGACACTAATACGTGTTAAAAGCACTGCCTTGCAAAACTTCGGCCTCTCTGTTTCCCATATCAGGGCATTGATGTTCTTTGCTCTGCAAGATGCTATAGCAGAATAAGCCTTCCCATAGGAGGTGTCATAGGTTTAGGGGAACTAAGAGTTCCTTGTTACAACCCCAGAGACCAGCGAGAGTGCCGGCGGAACTGGGCGCCGGTCCCCGGGCACTGTAACCTGTTCCTCTGTTGTGCCCCTGTGCCTCTCTGTTCGGGGCGTGCACAGCCAGCGCTCAAGCTTCCTCTCTCCTCTCAGCGCTGGACTCGAGCGCCCTTATCTTGGTGTGGGGGAGAGGCCTTCTCCTGCCCTTGGCTGGCAGCTGTGCCACTGCACCTGCTGAGGCCTGTGCTAGGCCTGCATCTAGCGGGGCACATTCGGCCTGCTCTTGGGACTGCTGAGGCGGGGGAGAGGGTTTGGAAGGTTCTGGAAGGTTTTGGCCTGATAGACTGAGATCGAGAATTGGGCCGGTCTGTGTATGTATTCCTCTTGCCGCAGCACCTTTTGCATGTTGCCCCTTCCCAAGGAGGAACATAAAGATGCCCCACACTGGATTGGGAGTTTGAATAGAAATCCTATTTACAGATATATACAGCAGACATTCAGGTACCTTCCTTGACCTCTGTCTCCATCTGCTGCTGGTAACAGGTCAGCCTGCTGTGGACCCGCTGGGTTTACAGAACCTCTGCTATTTTCCAACCGAGCAGCTTCAGCTAGATGCTTGTCCCCGTTGGTGAGAGTTCCGCCCCCCATAGCTCTCAGGGTGCTGGGATGAGATTTAACAAGGCCAAGCGCAGGGATGGTGTTCTGGGCAGTGCATGGTTTACAGGGTGTGTTGCCAACCAACCTCTAGTTGCCTCTACCATGATGAGGATGTAACATTTGCCCTGGTGTATTCGTGGCAGTGGTCCAATATAGTCAATCTGCCGGGCCTCACCAGTGAAAACCCAGCCACTGCCAGGGAGATTTCACTCTGGTGACTTGCTTGATTGCAGCACATTTCACAGTCATGTGTGACCTGTGTGATGGCTTCCATGGTCAGGTCCACCCCTCAGTCACGAGCCCATCTGTAGATAGTGACGCTCCCTAGATGTCCTGATGTTTCATGGGCCCATCGAGCTGCAAACAGCTCATCTTTATGCTCCCAGTCCAGATCCACTTGAGCTACATCAATTCTCTCAGCCTTGCCAACCTGCTCATTGTTTTGGTGTTCTTCATTAGCATGGCTTTAGCCACCATCAAGGAATCTGTGTAAAGATAAAGCACTGGGCACTTTTTCAGCAATCTTTAGATCCAGTTGGATGGCTTTCACTTCTGCATATTGACTCGATTGACCTTCTCCTTCAGTGGCCTCAACAACTTGTGGCACAGGACTCCATACGGCAGCCTTCCACTTGTGATGGTTTCCTACCACACAACAGGATCCATCAGTAAACAATGCGTAACACCTTTCATCTTCAGGTAACTCATCGTATGGTGATGCCTCCTGGGCATGAACCACTTTCTCAGGCAACACTCCAAAATCTCTGCCTTCTGGCCAGACTATAATCTCCCTCAGAATCCCTGGCTGGTTGGATTTCCCCAGTCAAGCTCACTGCATAATCAGCGCTACCCACTTACTCTACGTAGCGCTGGTTGCATGATGTATAGCATAGGTAACCCTGGATGTTAAGAGCAGAGGTGCTTCTAAACCCACTACTTCTGAAGCAGCTTGAGCTCTTTCATAAGCTGCTAATATCTCCTTCTCAGTTGGTGTACAGTGGACTTCTGATCCTCAGTATCCTCTACTCCAAAATCCCAATGGCCAACCTTGGGTTTCACCTGATGTCTTCTGCCAGAAACTCCAAGTAAGACCATGCAGTCCAGATGCGGTGTAAAGAGTGTTTTGCACTGATGGTCCTGTTCAGATAGGCCCAAGTGCTACTGCAGGAGCTATTTCTTGTTTGATCTCTTTGAGGCTTGATGTTGCTCACTGCCCCTCTCAAAATGTTGGGTTTTTGGGTTACTCTGTAGAGAGAACTCACAAGCTGACTATGACCTGGAACATGCCTTCTCCAGAACCCCACGAGGCCTAGGAAAGACTGTGTCTCTTTCTTGTTAGACAGTGGAGACATGGTTGCTGTCTTGTGGGCTGTGTCCATAGGCACATGACGGCCTCCATCCTGCCATTCTATTCCCAGGAACTGAATTTTCTGTGCAGTCCTTTGACCTTGCTTTTCTTTGTGGCAAACCCAGGCTTCAGGAGAATCTGAATGATTTTTGTTCCCTTCTCAAATACTTCTCCTGCCTTGTTGCCCCACACAGTGATGTTATCAATGTACATTAGATGTTCAAGGACATCACCCTTCTCCAGTGCAGTCTGGATTAGGCCATGACAAATGGTGGAGCTACACTTCCACCCTGTCAAGGTCCAGAGGAGCAGAGATGAACAGTATCTCTGTCCAGAGGAGCTAGACCAGTTCTTATGGATTCCGTGTTGTGAAATTAAGGTGCAAACGAGACCAGAGATCACCATGACACTGTTTATTAAAGGATAAGGTTGGGCAAAACGGAGGGAGAGAGGGGAGAAGGGGGAGAGAGAAAGATCAGAACAGAGGGAGAGAGGGGAGAAGGGGGAGAGAGAAAGATAAAGAGATCGATGGAGAAGAAAAGAAGGAGCAGGGAAAGGGAAAAGGGGCTGTGAGCATATTACCCTCAGTCGCAGATGAAGGAGTGAGAGAGAGACGGGTGCGTGGCCCAGGGATGATCTTCTGCGGAGTTTGTCAGAGGTTCTTCAGGCGGTGTGCAGTTCTGGTGGTCTGGTGATGGTCTGCCCTCGGTGGTCCGGTGGAGATGTCACTGGTGGTCCGATGGGAATGGTGGTCCGCTGGGAATGCCACTGGTGGTGCTGTGGGAATACCACACTCTGTCTGCTGGTGATGCCACTGGTGGTACGGTGGGAATACCACTGGTGGAGATGTCACTGGTGGTCCGATGGAGGTGCCACGCTTTGTCTGGTGGGGATGCCACGGGTGGTACGGTGGGAATACCACTGGTGAGGATACCACAGGTGGTGCGGTGGGAATACCACACGGGTGGTGTGGTGGGAATACCACACTTTGGCAGGCCTTTCTCCTGCCTTTTTATACAGTTTTCTGCTCAGTGTCCAGCTGCAGCCCCCCCAGGGCATCTTCCTGTGCATTCTCACACATTCACAGGGGTCAGGCGTCGCCGGGGAGAGGGCCTCCGCCCTCTCTCGGCTACACCTGTCCACACCCTGCATACACAGCCCTTGGGGGCAGCTGAGATAAGATGGAGGCTTCCTGGGCAGTCCAGCCAGGGTGAGGTCTAGGAGTTTCAAAGGTATTGTCTGTTGATTTGCATCTCTGAGCTTTTGGGCCAAGCACCAAGTCTGAGTCCCAGAAGTAACAAGATTAAGGAGAGATGATGCAATCTTTGTTGATTAAGGAGGGACGATGCAATCTTTATCTTTGTTGATTAACAAGAGAGAGGATCAGACTCTCACACACCCCTGGGACTATCTATTTCAGGTGTATTGCACACCTGTCCAGGTGAAAGAAAATTGTGACTTGCACTCTGCTGCCAGTGGAATTGAGAAGAATGCATTAGCAATGTCGATCGTAGCTACCACTTGGCTGCCTCCAACTCTGGCTCACACTGGAGCGCCAGCGTGTCTGGTTCAGCAGCACTCCCTGGCAGCATCACTTCTTTCAGACCACTGTTAATCTCCACCTTCTGTCAGATTTCTGCTCTGGCCAGATGGGATTGTTGAAAGGTGTGTCTTGCTGATCTCCAGCTGGTCAATCAGGTCGTAGATGGGTACCAGGGAGCCTCAGTCTGTGCAATATTGCCGCCAGTGCACCGTCCTGGTAGCAGTTGGCACCTCTTTCTCCTCAATCTGCAGCAATCCCGCAACAAAGGGATTCTCTGAAAGGCCAGGCAGGGTAGACAGATGTCTGATCTTCTCTGTGTTCACCCTGGCCACACCAAAAGTTCATTGATAGCACTTTGGGTCCCTGAAGTGCCCTCTCTTGGGGTAATCTACACCAAAAATACTAGGGGCCTCTGGGCCAGTCACAGTGGGATGCTTTTCCCACTTGTTCCCAGTTAGACTTGCATCTAGTGCAGACAGCACCTGGCAGCCTCCTGTTACTCCAGAAATCCAGATGGATTATCACAGTATCCCAGTATCATCAGGGTTGGAAGAGGCCTCACAGATCATCAAGTCCAACCCTTTAGCACAGAGCTCAAGGCCAGACCATGGCACCAAGTGCCACGTCCAGTCCTGCCTTGAACAGCTCCAGGGACGGCGACTCCACCACCTCCCCGGGCAGCCCATTCCAGTGTCCAATGACTCTCTCAGGGAAGAACTTTCTCCTCACCTCCAGCCTAAATCTCCCCTGGCACAGCCTGAGGCTGTGTCCTCTCGTTCTGGTGCTGGCCACCTGAGAGAAGAGAGCAACCTCCTCCTGGCCACAACCTCCCCTCAGGCAGTTGTAGACAGCAATAAGGTCACCCCTGAGCCTCCTCTTCTCCAGGCTAACCAATCCCAGCTCCCTCAGCCTCTCCTCTTAGGGCTGTGCTCAAGGCCTCTCCCCAGCCTCATCGCCCTTCTCTGGACACGCTCAAGCATCTCAATGTCCCTCCTAAACTGGGGGGCCCAGAACTGAATACAGCACTCAAGGTGTGGTCTAACCAGTGCAGAGTACAGGGGCAGAATGACCTCCCTGCTCCTGCTGACCACACCATTCCTGATGCAGGCCAGGATGCCACTGGCTCTCTTGGCCACCTGGGCACACTGCTGGCTCATGTTCAGGTGGGTATCAATCAGCACCCCCAGATCCCTCTCTGTCTGGCTGCTCTCCAGCCACTCTGACCCCAGCCTGTATCTCTGCATGGGGTTGTTGTGGCCAAAGTGCAGCACCCTGCACTTGGAGCTATTGAAGCCATCCTCTTGGACTCTGCCCATCTGTGCAGGCGGTCAAGGTCCTGCTGCAGAGCCCTTCTGCCCTCCAACTCAGTCACATCTGCCCCCAACTTGGTGTCTGGGGCTCCCTTTCTATCCAACAAAGGCAGGAGAGGACTGATTTCTTGGGGCATACCTGGTAAATGAGGCACTGGCTTGTGGGAATGAGTTGGTACAGAGTTTATCCTCAGAATTCTGTGGAGGATACCTCCACAGGCCATGTATCCTCACCCAAATAATACATCTTTGCTGAGCTATTTGAGTATGATGCTGCAGCACCTTGCATCACCTTTCTCCACATGGACCGTGTGCATGAAAGATCCTCTGGATCTGTGGAGACTGTCAGATCATCTAGGTTGCCATAGACAACTTCCAGCACTGCTAATTCTCTTAGGCACTGGATGCCTTCATCTACAGTGTTCCACTACCCTGAAAAACTCACAAGGTCCTCCCTGTGTGGCTACCTTTCCCTCACACTTAACAGGAGTTGTCTTCAGACACTACATAAACTTGAATATCTTCCAATTCCTTTCTTGATCTCTCTGGTTCTGTCAGTGGGTCCCAGTTGTTGGGCCTCTTTCCCTGCTAGCAGTTGACTAGCAGCCCTGTTATCCCAGCCCCAGAGCAGCCAGGCAGCAGTCTGCTCTCTTGGCTGGCAGCTGGCAGCCTAATGCATGTCTCTCAGCTCTGCTGAGATTAAGGACCTGATAGTCTCTACTTCTTGCTTGATCTCGCTCCTCCCACTGGTCTCCCAGTTGATGGACCAGCCTCTTGGTTGGAATCTTCCTCATCCCTTACTAATTGATGATAAGGACCAATTGACTTTGCACTGCTTCTTTTTCATTACTGGGGCCGTCGCTCTGATTGCTGTTCGGGTCTCCATCTCAACCACGTTATCCTCAGGTTGTGCTTGGGTGACTGCCTCAGCCACAGTCCTCTTAGAGTACTGGACTGTGGCTCAGTGAGTACAGGCCAGGCCCCAGCAGAGTGCGAGAAGTTGGTGTTTTTCACTGGGGTAGGTGAGGCACCCTTCTATCAGCTGGCGAGTCAGGCTAGCAGGGCTGCTCGCCTTCTGGGGTGAAGTCGCAGGCTGTGAGAGGTGATAACCATCCCAGGAGTCTGCCCAAATCCTTCCACACCTCCTGCCACCCAGGGACCGGATGCCTTACAGCACATTTCAGTATATCCCTGCCTAAAGGCTGTCTACTTTCATGCTATGAGAGCACCAGACTCATAACATGCCAGTGACATTGATTGGCAGTATTAAAGAGCTCACCAAGAGATGAATCAAAACCTTGGGGGCTTGCATAATAAAATTCTCTATATTCATTTCAGGCAGGGAGAAAGAAACTACAACTTCCCCAGTATAACTTCACACAACAGCAGGCCTACAAGGATGAGAAGTAAGCACATTGCCGTTATCTGTCTCGGCATGTTCCCAAACAAACCAAGTATTTCCAAAACCAAGCACATGTTGCCAACAAGCCAGCACAGAAGTGTATTTTAAGCAGGCTTACAGCAGAGCTGCAGCTCTGTTACAGTAGCCCAGGTTTCAGCACCAGGAAGGACTGTGGTGGTATGGCCTTGGCTGGGGGCCAAATATCCACCAAAGCCAAAAATGGATACAGGAGAGGGAAATACAACAAAAGCCCCAAATGATGCAAATTACATTTCCTGGTCCACCTCTTGGACCTATCTGGCCTCTGGAGGACCCCAACTTTATGGTTCTTAAAGTCATCCAGCCTCCAACCAATACATAAGGCAATATTTACTTCGAGGGGCAAGACATTTGGATGACTTTGCTTGCACTTCCACAGTGAGGTGAGGTGCTCATCATAGAATGGCTTCAGTTCCAGACACTACCATCTGGAGAAACATAGCTGTCAGTGGTTCATCAAATAAAATATGAGGTCTCTGCAGAGGGACCTGGCCAGGCTGGATGGGTGGGCAGAGGCCAGTGGGAAGACATTGAACAAGGCCAAGTGCAGGGTTCTGCACTTTGGCCACAACAACCCCAAGCAGCACTACAGGCTGGGGATTGAGTGGCGGAGAGCAGCCAGGCAGAGAGTGACCTAGGGGTACTGGTAGAGAGGAGCTGAAGATGAGGCAGCAGTGTGCCCAAGTGGGCAGCAGAGCCAATGGCATCCTGGGCTGGCTCAGGAGCAGTGTGGGCAGCAGGACAAGGGAGGTTCTTGTGGCCCTGTGCTCAGCATTGCCCAGGCCACACCTTGAGCGCTGTGTCCAGTTCTGGGTTCCTCAATTCAAGAGAGATGTTGAGGTGCTGGAAGATGTCCAGAGAAGTGCAACAAGGCTGGGGAAGGGCCTGGAACACAAACCCTATGAGGGGAGACTGAGGGAGCTGGGGGTGTTTAGCCTGGAGAAGAGGAGGCTCAGGGGTGACCTCATTGCTGTCTACAACTACCTGAAGGGAGGCCGTAGCCAGGTGAGGTTGGGCTCTTCTGCCAGGCAACCAGCACCAGAAGAAGGGGACACAGTCTCAAGCTGTGCCAGGGGAGATCTAGGCTAGATGTTAGGAGGAAATTGTTGTTAGAGAGAATGATTGGCATTGGAATGGGCTGCCCAGGGAGGTGGTGGAGTCACCATCCCTGCAAGTGTTCATTAAAAGCCTGGCTGGGGCACTTAGTGCCTTGGTCTGGTTGATTGACTAGGGCTGGGTGATAGGTTGAGCTGGATGAGCTTGGAAGTCTCTTTCAACTTGTTTGATTCTATGATTCTATGACAGTACTATTCCATTGGACACATCCATAGTAGGATTGAAGGGAATAGTAGCTATAAAATAGATGTGGAACATGGTTTTAAACATGGCCAGTGTTTTCTGGAGTGATTTTTGGATGCATCCAGTTTACAGGTGCAAGACAGGGAAACCTGAAGGGAGTCTGAACTTCCCTGCTGTTGAATCTGCATTGCATGTCTTTGATGCTGAAGTGGTGCGAGTTGGTTGCTTGTTTTAGAAAAGATTCTTTACTCTTACAGAAAACATCAACAAAACCAAGAGATGTTTTTTGATTAGTTTGAGTAAAATTTGATCTCTTTGGATTACTTCTTGTTCTCTTGTCTAACCATATAACTGGACTGAGCAATATGATTGTGGCTTTCTGATGCTTTGTCAGTCACACATTTTATTCCTGTAAGGTGCCAACTACTTCTGCCTGTGTAGTTAGGTCAGTAAGATAAAGAAGTATGACAAGAAGGCTGTATTTGCAAGAGCACCTACTGAGCCCAGGGTTATTGCAACAAAAAGAAGAGGTTTTCCACTGCTGTCATTGATTTCATTCAGCTACGATGTTCTATTGTCCCAATCCAAAGCATGCACATGCTGGTATAACATAAGGAGTACACATCTGCCGTCTTTCTTCTTCTACTGGTGAAGTACTTTATGAGCTTATGCAGGAAGCAAAATCAGTACTCCAAGCCAACAGAACTTCAGTTGTAACTTTCTTGAAGCCTTATTTAGGCAAAGAATGAATAGCCTTGAAAGACAGTAACTGAATTATGTCTTGCAGTGGCACTGGGTTAAGATCATCATCACAAATCGTACCATCTTCAGTGTTAGAGTCTTCCTTACTTCTGTGAGGAACACAAACCCACAATTTTAAAGATACTCTTTGAGAATGGTTTAAGCTCCCAAAGGTTCCAGTTCATTCACCCAGAGCATGGTAAGGCTGCCAGCATGGAATGACCCCTTGGTGCTAATGCAGGTGAAGGAACAAACATCATCCGTGTGTCGAGCTGAAGAGTATAGCATAGTGACTCTCTTCGCAGCAGTAGAACTTGTCATTTGCCAATAACTGCACTGACAGGTTTTAAATTAAGACTAAGATTATCTTTCTTGTCTGCATTAAATGTACAAATTCTGAAAACGATCCATCAAAAGAAGGAGTTTAAAGGCACAGGTAATTTTGTGAGTTTATCTTTACAGTTTAAAAAGTTTTAAGATTGAAATCACCACTTTGTTTCCCTGCTGCTGTTTGATACTACTCTGAAGTCAGCTTCTCTTTTCCAGCCCATGTGAACCTAACTCCAGTAGTAAATAGGTTTCATTAAAAAGAATTGAAAAGATGATAACCATTTTCTGATTTGGCTGCTGCTTAAGGTTTGGGTTTTTTAACGTTAGGGCTGCTCAGCTCATGCCTTGGAGCTTTCTCATTAGAGAAACAGCGTCCTTCTCAGTATATACAAAGCATCTAATAAATCAAGCAGTGCTGTAAATATTGTTTGCCAAGTGAAGTGTTTCTGGTAAATTGCCTCATCTTATTGCATAGCATATATGGCAGGTTATTGTGTTAATAGATTATTAAACTCTGCATATGCACTTCTTCTCTGAACTCTGTTCTTGTCTTTTAGAAGGAATCCACTAAATCTAAATTAGTGGTAGACCTGCAGTCAACAGTCATACAGGTTTTTTGAACCTTACCAGTGTGTCCTGTTGCGTCGTGTCATACTTTGTTCTTCCATCAGGTTGCTTCGTGACTCAGGCACAAACATGATACAACAGAAGTGTAATGTGATGTGACACGGCTGACAAAAATAGCAGTTTAGAGTTGTGAATAGTTTCAGTTCCTCCAACTCATTAATTACTCACTGTCTGCTCCTGTGTTGATAAAGAGATTACTAGTTTTTGACTTTCTAGTTGTTAAATGAAGAGAAAACAAGCAAACAAAGCCCACAATAGGTGAGACCGTCCTCCTTCATCTGGGTTCCTCTGCAGTCAGCGCCTGAGCTGTGCACTGCAGTTCCATCTGGTGGTATTTGGAACCTATAAGTTAATTAGGAGAAATTTCAGCAGCTAGCAATGTAGATATTCTGGGATAAAAAACATTGCCCCAGGGGTGGGATGATATTTGAGCAGATTTATAGTGCTCTGAGTGTGCATCTGAAGGAGATAATGGCTGTCAGCATGGCTTGCTGCTGTGGGGAACTGTCAGCTTTTTTGGGGCAGAATGAGATCCATGGAGGAAAACAGTGGAAATGAAGGGAAAATAACGATGATAAAAATTGCATTGTTTTTCAAATGGAAAAAAAAATCTTAAAGTACATACAACCAGATTTCTTTTTCTTGTGGAGCAGAGGGGAAGAAAATAAACACCCCACATAGGCAGGCAATGCAGATTAAAGTCTACTCAGTACTTGAGGGGAGCCTCTATGAATGTCTGAGCTCCATCTGCCTCTTAGGTGTTGGTAAATACCACACTGAACAGAGTTCAAAGCATCCTACTTTGTTCTGCTTTGGCAAAATGTGTCTGCTGGTTTTGGTGTGCATGGAGAGGTCAGCATGGTACAAGACAGTGAGAGGGAGGGATTTGCTGAGGAGCATGGCCAGGCCAAGCTGAGGGATGTGCTTGTCCCACCCTGGACCTCATGTTTTAGTGACCTGAGTCCCCTCAGCTGAAGTATCATTCCTCACCATGAAGGTGCTGTGCACAAGTAATGACTGCGCAGGGCAGCAGGCAGCTTCGTTTAGTGCCTGTGCAGAGCTGTGGCTGAGGCTGTGGCATGGTCACCACCTCGCTGTGCGAGCTGGGGCACGCTTCTGGCTGGCTTCCTGAGAGAAACAATGAATGGGCAGGACAGGTTCATCAATTACTTTTCTTTGACAGAAGAAGAATTGCTTTCTGCATAGATGCTGAGAGAATGCAAAGTGAGCTGGCCAGCAGTTCTAAGAAAGGCTTTTGAATCTGCTCTTTTCACTTTTATCTTTCTTTCTCAGCTTGAATAAATCTCTAGTTTGCTGATTGCAGAATGTTTTCTGTAGGGATGGAATGGTGGACAGCACATTTTTAACCTTGCCTTCCATAGAGGTTTGGAGTCACTTGACATTCATGTTGAGGAATGGTTGTGTGCTGCTAAACTCGGTTGTTCAGAGGCCCTCTGTTTTAAAATACTTGTCAGTGCAGCCTCCTGTCATTTACAGTCAGCCTTTATCGAGATCCATTACATGGGAGGTTTAGGATTTATTCTCTTTCAGGGCAAGAGGAGGAGGATAAATGACCAGTCCTACTCCATGTCCATTCTTAATGTCTCCAGCACAGTGTGAAAGAGTAAAGAATTTTGACACAAGATGATTATTTGGGTTTGACTGACCACCCCAGAACGTGGTGTGTCCTTGTTCAGAAGGTGCTCTGTACGGTAGCGAATGGGCTACTGTTAGGAAACTGGGTTTCGTGCTAAGCAGTGGCAAGGTTTCGCATGGTGGCCTTATTCGTGGCCAGGCTGGTGGCTGCTGAGAGTGCCGGTGCCGCTCCAACCCTGGGCACCACGGCACCTGCTTCCTTCTTTCCTTTGGGCCACACTCATTCTTTGGTTCAGACAACCACACTAGCAGGAGCTAGACTACCAGATGTAAGAAAAATTATAAGTGAAGTGTTTTCTGCTAATTTAGATCCCTAAATTGCCATATCAGTAGCCCAGACCAGAAGAACACGGAGAGTGGCTTTAAAGGGCTGGAATCTTGGCTCTTGGAAGAGGAAGGTGGGATATGTTGTTTGGTGGTGAGTGCTCAGTACATCTGCTAGCTGAATTCTAGACTCTGGTGGTGGGGCACGCTAATAGAGAAATTAATGGTGCTGTGGCTATCCATAGGCTTGCTGCAGTCTTCATCTGCCGTGTCTAGTTTGTGGGGAAGGAAGACCATTTTAAAGACATCCTGCTGCTTGCATCCTTGGATGCCCTGTGGGCATATTCATTCCACTCACATCATGTCTAGATCTAACCTTGTATTTTTCTGCCCCCTTTTCTTGTGTGAGTTTTCCTAAGCGCTTCTCTTTCATGCTTTAATGCTAGTCTTCATGCTGGCTTTCTGTGCCTCCTTGATTATATTGTCAGAAGCATGAGTGATAAGCATATCAACAGTGTGTTAGAGATGAAGTAACTTGTATTTCCATGGCTATGGAAGAGTGCTGTGAAAATAAAGTACAGGAGGAGTGCCTGCAAGGCCAGTGAATGAAAAGGCCTGAGAATGCCAGTATTTTCCCTTAAATTCATGCCATAGCAGGTCATTCTGGATGCATAAAACAAACAGCAGACTCATATAATGCTTTAGGATTTTAGGAATGCAGGAGTGTTTGAAAAGCTGAAATCAAGGCCAGCCTGTTCATGTTATGGCTTTGTAATGCCAGTTTGTGACTCTTCTGCTCTTAACTCATCCCTTTCCTTTCTCATCTCGCAAAAGTACACATGGAGCCACCTGCATAGGACCACCAGGAAAGACTGAACAATTATCTGAGCAAGCCGGTGCTTAGATGTTTAGATTATAGGCTGAGAGAGATATCAATCCTTTTGAATATCTTTTGGAGCTATCTAGTTATTGAGGGACTAAATAATATTTTGCCTTATTTTTGGGAGGTGTTTTGCTTCACAGAGTATTTGTGAAATGAAGGGAAAGACTGGTGGTTGAGGGTAGTAAGTGACCAGTCAAGGATTTGGATCAACATAGTGAAAGATGACCAAGATCAAGGTCCTCATGCTTGAATGGGGTGTGAAGAGCCTGCTGCTTGCCAAAATGTAACTGTATGGCTGTGGCTAAGTGCTAACTCTTTTGGATCTCTGGACCCTTCCTGCCTAGGAAGTGCTGACATCTCTGCCTTGGAAGGCAAAGCAAATAACAGGGTTTTCATCAAAAGGATTTGCTAAATGGTAAACATAAATTTTCTGGAAAAGAAAGTTGAGGCTAGAAACTGCTCTGAGCTTCTTCACCAGTCAGTGCATGCACACACATAGTTATTGTCTTCATTATAGATAGTGATTGAATTCTGTGGCTGAAGAGTATGTTGATGCCTTAGGCAGAGGATTGTCAAATAGCTGGGGAAGAAAGCTTTCCTGCTTATTGGAGAGACACCATAAATGCCCTGCTGTTTGTAGCATCAGCATTTATGCCTGGTTAGCTGCATCATAATGTGGTGCATGTTGCTTTGTATTTCCCAGTCCTACTGCCTCTTTCTCTTTGCTGCTTCTGTTCTTAAGGTTCAGGGCCACAGAGAGTGGTTGAATAAAATGACAAATATTAGAAGAGAAGGGGTGAGAAGTACAATTCATCTATTTGTGTTTCCTTTTTTCTTCAGTGGTGAGCTCACCTACTTGAGTTTTTGTTGCTGTGCACATCCAGATTCCTCCTCCAGATGATTTTTCCAAGTCTCTGTCTCCTCAGCAAGCTGAGTCCTAAACTCAGGTCTCTCATTTGGTTGGTTGGTTGTTTCTCTCTCTCTCATTTCTTTTCGTTCTTTCCAGAATATGACAGAATGCCAAGGGCACAGATCTCTGTGTTTGCTCATTTCCGAGTCATTTCCAGGTGGTCAACTTCCTTCTGAAAAGTGGATGCCAGGAGTTTTGGAATGTCATAAATGCCTCACTACCATTATTTGCAGTCACAAGCATCAACTGTTACTCCACCTTCCTTATATGAAAGATGATTTTCTTGGTTTCTGGGTTTTGTGGTAGTTTGACATTGAATCAGTCACCAACAGTGACTATACATTCCTTTAAGTCACAGCTTTTCTAGTACTTCCTGTGTCCTTTGTCCACTTACTGTAGTTTAACCTCTAGAATGAATCTGGTCTGGTGTTTGCTTACCTGGTATTCTTTGTTAAGAAACCTTTGCCAGTGACTTTGTTAGTATTACTCACATTATCCCACAGAGTAATTTGAGCAACATTGGATTGAGACCAATGAAATTGCCTTAGAAATGTTTTTAATCGCTGATATTACTCTGATCTACAATTGCTTTCTTGGGATAGAGCTTTTAATCTATTTTCTTCTGCATTGATTATGACCACTAATAATGTGTACTTGGAATGTCATGTAAAACCAATTCAAATGCCCAAGAGTAATCTAAGTGCATTATTTCCCTGATAGCGTTGCCAGCCATTACTTGTACTGATACCAAGCTAATGCAATAAGGCTTTTTTTTCTCCCATAATATTGTGTTGATTTCTATTACTTATAGAATCATAGAATCAACCAGGTTGGAAGAGATCTCCAAGCTCAGCCAGTCCAACCTAGCACCCAGCCCTATCCAACCAAGTAGACCATGGCATTAGGTGCCACATCCAGGCTTTTCTTGAATACCTCCAGGGACAGCAACTCCACCACCTCCCTGGGCAGCCCATTCCAATGCCAATCACTCTCTCTGCCAGGAACTTCCTCCTAACAGCCAGCCTAGACCTGCCCTGGCACAGCTTGAGACTGTGTGTATGTGAAGCTCTGAAAGATACAGGATTGGAGAAAGTATAGTGGTCAATAGGAAAAAGTCACATAGGCTTGCCCACTTACTTCCCAGTTGCTGGGGAGCTGTTCAGGAAGAAGATAATAAAAATAGTATAAATAAGAATATATGTTAATGAGTGCACTTTCACGTGGATAAGTGTAGAGTGATTTCCATGATGGAAGAGGAAAGATCTGGGAATGGAGACAACAGTGTCTGTGGGCTTTGATAGCAGTACATTTCTGTGTATGGCTTGAGGAAGATGAATGCAGAATTCATCCTGTTCTCTTAACTTTATTGGAAATTAGTATATCTCCTTATTCTGAGAGCAGTACTGAACCGGCCCATAATTGTCAAAGTGAGCAAAGGAGATCCTGTCATCATAGTCACCTCTGCTATTGTGTCTTAAAGCACTTTTTCAATTAAGCTATCATTAGGTTACATCATGAAAGGTATCAACATAACCATTTAAATATATCTTATCAAGCCCTTACTACCAAGGGAAATGTCCTGTCTTCAGGTGCCAGAGTTACAGGAATTAATCAGTGATGGACTCCAGGGGAGAATTCAGCCTTGCTGTACCTCAGTAGTAGGCATTAATTTCTCTCACACTTTGGCACGTATCTTTGTCTGTGCTAGGATTTTGTATTTGTATTACCAAAGCACTTTTGTGCAGCTCTTGCATCAGGCTGTTCCAGCTAACACAGTAACTACTCTGTACACCAGCATTCCCTGAGTTCTGTTTGATGTCACATTTTCACTTTAGCTGGGGACCCTTTTTGCCTAGAGGAAAAAATTGAGAAAAGAGGCAATATTTCAAAAGCCTAGAATCAAAGAAGTTAATTAAGAGTAGTTCTCAGCACAGTGAATCATTAGGAGTTAACTCTGTTATCATAGAGTCATAGAATCAACCAGGTTGGGAGAGACCTCCAAGTGCATCCAGTCCAACCCAGCACCCAGCCCTATCCAGTCAACCAGACCATGGCACTAAGTGCCTCATCCAGTCTTATCTTGAACACGTCCAGGGACGGTGACTCCACCACCTCCCTGGGCAGCCCATTTTGGAATAGAATAGAGAGAGGTTTAGCAACCTTCTCTGCCAGTTCTCTCAGTTATTTACTGCACGGTACTGAAAACTTTCTCTGAGGTAATGCTAGTTCTCATGAGGCCTTTGTGGGATGAACAGCCATTTGGGGGGGTTGTTCAGAATGTGGTGAGGACTCTAAGGGTCTCCATGTTAGAGCTGGGGAAATGAGAGGCTTAGTTGTAAGAAGCATTGCTATTCACACAGTGTTTGAAAACATTCCTGCTTGTGCAGGGTTTCTCAGCGGGTGAGAAGTTGGAAGCTTCATGAGGCTCTGCCAGCAGCTCTTGAGATTTACAGTCTTGTCAAGGAATAGACTTTGTCTTTCTTTTTTTCCAGTCTTTTACCACTTTTGCTTTCTTTCTCTTTTCTTGTTCCACCCTCCAGCCAGTCAGATAATGCTCACTGCATGGAATAAGCATTGCCAAGCACTGCCCAGTGACACAGGACGCTTCTCTACCAGCTGACCCAGAATTTCCCAGTGGAGTTGGGGTGGGGTCTGTTGCCATTTTCATTCTGTTCTGTTCCAGCCAGCATAAACATGTCAAAGTTACAGAGGTCTGAATATATGAATAGGAGGCAGTTCCAGAGATTCTTGCTTATGTATTTGTTGTCAGCGATTTTCGGTCAAGCGCCGCTTCCTGCAGGGTGTAGATACAGTGTGCAGTGTGCTTTGGTTCTTCTGGGCAGGTTTCTAGAGAGGCAAACTGCAAGTGAAAGCCAAAATGAATCAAACCCTCTATGGTTTCCTGATGCAAAGTAGCATTTCCCATTTTAGACAGTAAGTATTTAGTGGCTCTGCGTCATGCACTCAGAGGAGAGGAGTGCCAGCATTTTTATCTTAGAAAATACGTATCCATGAATCAACTTTCCTCATCGGGTCCAAGCTGCTGTTGCAATATGGGCCATGTTCAACAGGAACTGCAGCTCCCTGTTGCAGCGTTTGCATCATCTCTTGGCATCTCTTGCTTCATTGCCTCAAACTCTGCAGTGCTTTCTGTCCGGCCGCCCAGGTCTTCTCAGCAATGTCTCTTGAACTTGTATTTTCCTCCTTGGTTTGTATGTGTACCTGAAGAAACTATAAGTGGCAGCGTTTGTGTAAGCAGGAGTCAGTTTGCACCAGTGAACATCCTCAGTGCTGCACACAAGTAGCACTGCCACTGCTCCTGTCAAAGCTGCCGATGGAGGCAGAGGGGATGCTGTCAACATTCAGCATGCTTCTCGCTCAGAATTCAGCTGTGTTTGTCTCTCAGAAACACCCTGGTCTTTTGTGAAGACGTGTAAGCGTAATTTCAGTCTATGGCCGACCACTCCCCCTGTTTGATGTGAGCTGGTCTCTTGATATGGCTGGCGTCCTGGAGTGAAGAGATGGAAGTGAGAGATCTGCTAAACCTGCTGTTGCTTAGAGTCTCTGCCTTTGATACTGTCTCCAGAGGCCTCACTGATCTCTTATTTTCAGCTGACAGCCTACCTCCTCGCTGAGGTTCTGATGAGAGATCCCTTTAAGGTGGTTTGTACTCCCAAGGTTATTTTTCCTGTGCACGTGCAGGAGAGTTTTGCAAAAGACTGCAAAGAGCAAGATGGGTTTGGGGTTCTTTTGAACCAAGTTCACAGTTGCTTATGGTCTTTGCAACATTACCAAGAAATAAATTATGTGAGTACTTTAACAGTAAGTTAAAACGAAAGATGTCTGTTGGTTTTCTCATGAAGTTGCACCATTTTTTTCCCATATATATATATATATATGCTGAAAAGTAACAGCTAGCAGACGTGTCTGTGTTTTGGTCAACACAACCTCTAGTCAGCACTGACATTAGGCATTTGGTTCATGTAGTAGAGTCATAGAATCAGCCAGGCTGGAAGAGATCTCCAAGATCATCCTGTCCAACCTAGCACCCAGCTCTGTCCAATCAACCAGACCATGGCACTAAGTGCCTCAGCCAGGCTTGGCTTCAACACCTCCAGAGACGACAACTCCACCACCTCCCTGGGCAGCCCATTCCAATGCCAATCACTCTCTCTGACAACAACTTCCTCCTAACATCCAGCCTAGACCTGCCCTGGCACAGCTTGAGGCTGTGTCCCCTTGTTCTGTTGCTGCTTGCCTGGCAGAAGAGACCAACCCCACCTGGCTACAGCCTCCCTGCAGGTAGCTGCAGACAGCAATGAGCTCTGCCCTGAGCCTCCTCTTCTGCAGGCTGCACACCCCCAGCTCCCTCAGCCTCTCCGCACAGGGCTGTGCTCCAGGCCCCTCCCCAGCCTTGCTGCCCTTCTCTGGACACCTTCCAGCACCTCAACATCTCTCTTGAATTGAGGGGCCCAGAACTGGACACAGCACTCAAGGTGTGGCCTGATCAGTGCTGAGCACAGGGGCAGAAGAACCTCCCTTGTCCTGCTGGCCACACTGCTCCTGAGCCAGCCCAGGATGCCATTGGCTCTGCTGCCCACCTGGGCACTGCTGCCTCATCTTCAGCTCCTCTCTACCAGCACCCCCAGGTCCCTCTCTGCCTGGCTGCTCTCAGCTGCTCTGTCCTCAGTAAAAAGGGGAGCCACTGTGTTGCACAGAATTGCTGTCATAGCAGACTTCTATCTTTGCTTATGCATGAGGCTATGGCTGCTGAAACCTCGGATAAAGCTTTTCCCCCAGCAGTTCTAGTTTCCTGTGCTGTTGCACCTCTAGGAAAATGCTGAGTTGGGTTTTTTTTCACTCCTTTTTTCCCGGAAAGGTTTTCTTTCTCAAAAAATGCAAATCAAAGATGTAAGAGTATTTTTATTGACTGTTTTTCAGAGAATATCCTGATGAGAAAGGCTTGCAGCATTTTGGTCATATGCAGGGAATTTTGCTAGTATTTTAAAGGAAAACCCCAGTGTATTTGCCAGAAATAAAACTCTGGTTTGTGGCATTGTTGTTTTTTTTTCCTGGGATTTGAATTGAGGCCAGATGGAGGTGACTGCTCTGAAGAATGAGGTTGTTGATATTTCTCTTGTAAAATATTCCAGTAGGGACTTTTTTTTTTTTAACAGCATGCTGTAGAGCTCAGCCTTTCTTTAATTTGGGAGTCGTTCTTTGTGCTGTACAGGTATGTGCCATTTGGCCAGGCAGAGCTGTTAGTTCAGCTGTAGGCACAAAAGGGAAGCATGTAACCCTCTGTTAGGTTTCCTCTGTGCTAACGGACTGCATGTCAGGGTCTTCAGCTATGGGTAACTCCATGGCAAAGCCACATTTCTCCATGGCAAAACCACATCTCTCCATGGCAAAGCCAGATTTCCTGACATTTCCACAGGGAAGATGCTGAGAAGTTTGAGTGGGAACAGGAGCAGTGTTGCTGCAGCAGTTCAGCTGCTCCATCCTTGTTACGGGAAGTATCTCTGCAGACTGGTGCACAGATGTCCAGTCATTGTCATTATTAAGTATGCAAAGCAGAGGATTTGTGATATCATAGAAGTGCAGACAGATGCTTCTAATGACAGTGTGGCTGTCAGGAGCATGCCAGTGCAATCCAGACAGAGATTACAGTCCAGGCTATTTAGATCTCTGATACAGCCTTATTCCAGTGTGGTTATAAAGATGTGTTAATTGAGCAAATCCCTTTTGAAGTTTATGTGATTTTCTCCCTTGTGTCTAAGACCAAATAATGAACATTCTAATGTGCTAATTAAATGTATTGATCTAGGTTTTATTTGGAGAATACAACCCAAACAAGCATGTATTATGGAGGATCGTGGTAAAGCATGCCCATGGTTTGATACTCCAACAGCAGAGGAGAACGTACTCTGCCTAGGGTTTTCTTTTAGTATAGCTCAGAGTAGTAATGCAGATGAGTACATTAATCTTCTTAACTATTCAAAATGAAAGATCAAGCACAATAACTTATTATTTATTGCTCTTCCAACATGTCTGTTCCATAAGATTCACCATTAAAATTAAAATATAGGTGCTGTAACGACTAATTTAAGAGAGTATATGGCTTTGCTGTTCAGTGCTGCAGCATTTGTCACTCCTGAGTCAGGCAGGTTTTCTTCCATGCCTTTGTCCCCTGCTGATGAAGCAGTGGCAGGTTTATGCTGAAATGATGCCTGTGGTTATTTAGAAGGACCCAAGGGTGGAGCTCAGCAGCAGGCAGTTGGGTAAGGCACAGTGTGGTGTTGATGAGCCACTGACAGCTGAAAAAGGCAACAGGCACAGTTCGTTCTCACTGGGCACTAGCTTCACAAATAGGAGAGTTGTTCCCATGCATAAGTAACTGTCTACATTTCCCTTTTTTTTTTTAATAAACAACTGATATTTGGGTTTTGCATTTTTGCAGAGGCATTCCTGACCCCACTGTTCTGTGCAGCAGTGAAACCAGAATTAGGTCCTTAGGTATTGTAATGGCTAACCATGCCTCCAGAAGGCTCTTGTATGTAATAACCCTTTACTAGGAGAGGGACAATAATGACTATTCATTGTGGCATAACTTCATTTTCATGTTTATTGCAGATTTAGCCCTAATCTTTCATTATGTACTTAAGCAAAATGATCCTTAAGGTTCTTGGACACAAATCAAGAAACTAAAGGCAGTCCCTGTAGTAGATGTCTCTGCCCTCGCTGTGCTTTAACATAGCTCTTCTGACTATTGATTGATTTATTTCACTGCACATGAATGTGCCAAATTGTATTAAGCAACACTGTTTGAAATACCATATGAACACATAGCTCCTGCTTTTAGAGTTCAACATTTAATCAGAGGAGACAGACAAACAGGAAGAGCAGAGGTAATGGAGAAGGGAAGTGAAGGGATAAGGTTTCCCTCCCTAGGGTAATCTGTGGAATTTGTGGCAGAGCAGGAAACAAAACCCAGGTGTCTTGAGCTCTGCTCTGGGGCTGCCAGCTCCATGCAGGGCTTGGCATCACTCCCTATCTCAGGCGGTACAGGACCCTGGCAGGGCTCTGGTTGGCCACCCTGTTGCAGCAGGGCCAGCTCTCAGATCACTCCAGGTTGCCTCCAGCTTTTCCAGTTTAGCCCTGAACAGGGTCTAGAGTTCTGTGGCTGCTTTTGGGTGACCAGCTCAGCCACGTGCCTGGCCACCTCCTGAAAACCTCTTCCCCTGTGTTCAGCCAAAGCCTCTCTTCTTGCCACCTCTCCCTTCTCTCATCCCGCAAAGAAAGGATGATAAAGTACATCAGTTATTTTATAGGCTGCTAAAGGTGGTGGCCAGAATCAGAACCTTCAGTCTGGTGGCCAAAAATGCTTTGCCCAGGTATTTGAAGTCAAAACTTGGTGGTGGATTTGAAAAAGTTCATGAGTTTCCCAGGAAAGGTTCCCACATTCCTTGTGGAGTTCACTATTAGATGCTTTTCCCCCCTGAAAGGTCATTACTATCTTACATTTCCTATGAAGTAGCATTTCTTTACCAAGTTTGCAAAACATGGGCAGGATTGTGCCTGGAGCACAGCCCTGTGAGGAGAGGCTGAGAGAGCTGGGGGTGTGCATCCTGGACAAGAAGAGGAGGCTCAGGGCAGAGCTCATTGCTGTCTGCAGCTCCCTGCAGGGAGGCTGTAGCCAGGTGGGGTTGGGCTCTGCTGCCAGGCAAGCAGCAACAGAACAAGGGGACACAGCCTCAAGCTGTGCCAGGGGAGGTCTAGGCTGGATGTGAGGAGGAAGTTGTTGGCAGAGAGAGTGATTGGCATTGGAATGGGCTGCCCAGGGAGGTGGTGGAGTTGTCGTCTCTGGAGGTGTTGAAGCCAAGCCTGGCTGGGGCACTTAGTGCCATGGTCTGGTTGATTGGCCAGGGCTGGGTGCTAGGTTGGGCTGGATGAGCTTGGAGGTCTTTTCCAACCTGGTTGATTCTGTGAATCTATGATTGCATAAGATGCAATTCACCTCTTGGTGTTTGTTTTGCTGGCATTAGGCAGAGCAGATATTAATATTGCTGCCATTTATATATAGCCCTGGCTTTAGATCTCTGTATCTGTTCCTTCAGCTGCTCTTTTATTCTAAATGGGTTTGAAATACCATTGGTCTTTAATCACAGCACATGTATAAACCCAGGATTAACAGTGAACACTTCTGTTGTTCTCTTGGCTATTTGCTTTGTTTGCAGGTTTGGGGGGTTGTGGTTTGGCTTTTTTTTTGGGGAGGTGTTGGTTGGTTTTGTTTGGGTTTTTTTTTTGTTGTTGGGATTGGGGGTTGGTTGTTTGTTGTTTGTTTTGTTCTATTGATTTGTAGGTAGTCAGTACTGTTCAGGGTTTGGTCTCTGATGTTTCCTGTGGTTTGGTATATAATAACTTGTTATCAGATAAAGAGCTTTAAATTTTTAGCTGTCTTTTGAAGGTATGTGCCCAGAGGGGGTTGGGTTTTGTGGAGGTTACCTATGGTCCCTGTTCTCTGTGCAGTTAAGTGTTTCTCAGCCAGGAGAAAAGCTGGCATTTAACGCTTAAGCTCTGAGTCCCCTTGGCATTTGGGCGCGCATGCAGGTGCCAGGAGTACGAGGACTGGTACCTCCTCTCCAGTAGCACTCTGCCAGGGTTGCACATTTGCCATCGCTCAGCTCTCCAGTAGCACTCTGCCAGGGTTGCACATTTGCCATCGCTCAGCTCTCCAGTAGCACTCTGCCAGGGTTGCACATTTGCCATCGCTCAGCTCTCCAGTAGCACTCTGCCAGGGTTGCACATTTGCCATCGCTCAGCTCTCCAGTAGCACTCTGCCAGGGTTGCACATTTGCCATCGCTCAGCACAGCAGAATTAAAAAAAAATCTCTTAGCCAACACAGCAAAGGTAATGAAAAAGCCCCATGGGGAGAGGCTGAGGGAGCTGGGGGTGTGCAGCCTGGAGAAGAGGAGGCTCAGGGCAGGCCTCATTGCTGTTTCCATGCAAATCTGTGTCTCCCAACCCAAGAAAAGATGAGACAAGTGTTAGCTCAGGGTGTCAGCCACACAGAATGTATCAGGGCCATGGAGTTTTAAGGTCCATTATCCTTTTGCCTCAAACCTGAGCATGCAGATTATTCCACTCCCTCTTTTATTGATGCTGCATTCCCACTGAGAAATGTGTCCACTCCCTCCTGCCTTGCTCTACCATATTAGAGATCTCCCCAGGCCATTGGAGGCTGAGGAGGGCAGAGGGGGATGCTGCATGCTCCTCAGTTCTCCAATATGCTCCTTCAGCATTGTTGCAGGAGCAGAAAGCCAGGCAACCTTGGGCCTTGCTCAGCTCTTCAGCTGCAGGTACTGTTTGGACACTGCTTCCCACCGGTGCTCCCAGCATGTTTCGTCCTAGGCTGGAGTAAGGAAAGAAGTCTGTGGATGTGACATCTACCTACAGTTTTGCAGCGGTTTGCTTCCTTTTCCCTTGCCCCTCTGTGAACTCCACTGAAAAGTTTGTAACGAGGTAGCTGTTGCTAAGCACCTGCTTCCTTTGCAGAGTAGTAAAGAACTCATCCCAGAATGGGCACGGATGGAGTCCTTACACCACTGTTGCAGCTATGACTGTGCAAGCTGGGTCTTGCTCAAACTGATGAAGTCTCCTCCAAATCTGAGTCTCCTGTGTTATGCCAGTGTTTGTTTCCTTTCTGATGAGGAATGCATCGAATACATCAGTTTCATGTTTCTGCTACCAGACTGCCATTTGTTGATGTGACATTGCCAGTGATGAGCAGCGTCAGGTCAAATGTGTTCCCTGGCTCCCCTAAGTCTGCAGCTGCTAAAAATAAACATCTTGTGCAGGTGGAGGCTTTAGCTGCTCTTGTGATGTGGCTTAACTTGCAAAGTTTGGGATCTTTCCTGAGGTGTGTAAAAGAAATACTTGGCAAGGCAAGTCAGTGCCTGAACATGAAGAAATTCCATCTGAGGACTGCAGGAGCACCGATGAGTCTTTTAGCTTGGCGTCAGCCTCCTGAAGCTGACAGTGCTTTGTTCTACAAGAACTCGGTCATCCCGATGAAGTGTTGGCTAAGAAGTGTTTGTCAGGGTTGTGCTTAGTTTCATGGATTGATTGATAATCAGTCTGTTGGGATATTTACTGTGTACTCACAGCCCTGGTGTGGGAACATGTGGCCATTGCAATGATATCGATACCAGAAGAGCCACTCGAGAGCAAACATTTCAGTGAATCAGGAAAACATAGAAGCTGGAGGCAGAAATGGGAGGTGGAAGAGTCAGAGTCATCCAGGCTGTCTCACAGGAGCAGGTTTAGGGGGAAATGGTACTGCAGGTTAGAAGAGACTCCCAAGTCTGGCTGAAAGCAGAGGAGAGAATGTGCCTGTACCACCAGACTACCTACGTTGTAGATACTCATAGCACAGCCCTTGTAACATAAGCACTGCAGTTCTCTTTGTTGGAAAGAAGCACTTTTGAAAGCTTGCAAATGGAATTGCCGTTATGCAGCTAATGTTTAAGCAAGGGTTAAAGGATAATACTTGGGGGTAATATTCCCATGCAAGACAATTGGCCTAAATTAGATGGACTGAATCTCAGTTGCTGTAACCTGATGAGGATGATCCATGAGCTTGTGGAGGCCAGAAAGAAAAAGATGAAAAATGGTTTGCCTTGTTCCCAGTGCTCCCCACCACCGAGCTAACAACTCCTCATCCAGAGATACCTTTGCATATTGCAGTCCTGTGTCCCTAGGCAGTTGATCTGGGCCTCTGTGCTTCTTGTGCTCACTTTCATATATTTCAGCAAGTGCCAGAGTAAGCTCGCACCATTTCAATAGAAGTCTGCTGGGTCAACAGCCAAGATAAGCCTCTTGCTTACAGGCAGTGTAGATAAGGGCTGATTGAAGAAGTCCCTCTGGTTTCCTATAATTTAGGATAACTACATAGAGGCTTACAGGAACTTTAGTGTCTTTCCAGAACTGTGAGTTCAACGTATTAAATTACAAATAGAAAGAGAGAGAGCGAGAGAGGGAAAGGGAAGGGAAGGGAAGGGAAGGGAAGGGAAGGGAAGGGAAGGGAAGGGAAGGGAAGGGAAGGGAAGGGAAGGGAAGGGAAGGGAAGGGAAGGGAAGGGAAGGGAAGGGAAGGGAAGGGAAGGGAAGGGAAGGGAAGGGAAGGGAAGGGAAGGGAAGGGAAGGGAAGGGAAGGGAAGGGAAGGGAAGGGAAGGGAAGGGAAGGGAAGGGAAGGGAAGGGAAGGGAAGGGAAGGGAAGGGAAGGGAAGGGAAGGGAAGGGAAGGGAAGGGAAGGGAAGGGAAGGGAAGGGAAGGGAAGGGAAGGGAAGGGAAGGGAAGGGAAGGGAAGGGAAGGGAAGGGAAGGGAAGGGAAGGGAGGGAAGAAAGAAAGAAAGAAAGAAAGAAAGAAAGAAAGAAAGAAAGAAAGAAAGAAAGAAAGAAAGAAAGAAAGAAAGAAAGAAAGAAAGAAAGAAAGAAAGAAAGAAAGAAAGAAAGAAAGAAAGAAAGAAAGAATAGAAAGGGTTTTTTAAATCTTGTCACTATAGAATGAAATTAAGAAGGTATTCAGCTTTAAAAAGCAGACTTAAAGAAAGTGACTTCTAGAATGTGGGTTTGATTCCTTTGTTATTAGTAAAACTGGATATTCAGAGTGAGATTTAATAGCTGGTTAAGAAAAGGTGGGGTGAATATTGTTATAAATATGTAATCTTTTATTTCCTTCTGTATGGCTGTATTCGGAGGGCTTTCTCTCCTTGCTACCTGACCATACACTGAATGCCATTGTTCAGAACACCAGTCCAGCTGTTGTAGCTGTTAAATATTCAAGCAGACAGTGGGTATTTTTCTTAACAATTCATGTGCACTTAGCTCCCTTCTTTGGGTGCACCTGAGCTAACGAACAGCCAGGGGTTGCAGCAGGAGCTTGTCATTTCCACTGTTCCATATGTACTTGACTTAACATGTTTTTTCTCCAAAGGTTGTACTCATAGGTAATTTATATGAATGTTTTCCCAAAGTCCTAACCTTTCAGTACCTTTTAGGTTTTAATGCTTATCTGCACGTTCAGCTAGTATCTGATTGGCATCTGTCATGCTGTGTTTTCCTGTTGTTTGAAAAGACTTTGCTGTGGTGGTGTAGCTCTGTGGCTTAGGGAGCTGCTGAAATCCTGGTACGTTTGGATTTTGTGTAAGAATTCATATGCACAGTGTTTAAGGCCTGAGGATTTCAATACAGTGCCTGTTTTTCTTAAAGGATCTGCTCTGTGTTCTTCTGCAGCTGTAAAATGTTTAGCTTGTTTTTCTCTCTTATTAAAAATACAACATATTTTATTGAGCAGTTCTGAGTTTTCTTCTTTAACTGTTTCAGAGAGGGGGACTTTTCTGCAGCAGAACTATGGGAGAGCAATGTTTCATAAAATCATAGAATCAACCGGGTTGGAAGAGACCTCCAAGCTCATGCAGCCCAACCTAGCACCCAGCCCTAGCCAATCAACCAGACCATGGCACTAAGTGCCTGCTCCCTCAGCCTCTCTTCACAGGGCTGTGCTCCAGACCCCTCACCAGCTTTGTCACCCTTCTCTGGACATGTTCTGGTATCTCAACAGCTGTCTTTTTTTTTTTTTGTGGTATCTTCTTTCCATGGCTGTTGGTGTGTTTGAGTGATAGTATTTCTTTGGCCAGCACTAAGAGCTGCTTCATTTCAAGCCAAACCAGGCAACCCAGAGGGCCTTACAGAATTGGTTTTGTGTAAATCTCTGACCAGATTGTAACTACTCTGTGTTTTTACTGTGTTTTCTGATGTCTATATCTCTGTGTGCAAACTGGTCCTTCAGATAGCACAGAGCTGTTAAGATGACTGAAAATGGCCAAGATTCATTTTGCTGAAAAACTCAGTTTTGGTTGAAGCAATTTACTTGCAATGAAGCTGGTGAGGGGCCTGGAGCAGAGCCCTGTGAGGAGAGGCTGAGGGAGCTGGGGGTGTGCATCCTGGACAAGAAGAGAAGGCTCAGGGCAGAGCTCATTGCTGTCTGCAGCTCCCTGCAGGGAGGCTGTAGCCAGGTGGGGTTGGGCTCTGCTGTCAGGCAAGCAGCAACAGAACAAGGGGACACAGTCTCAAGCTGTGCCAGGGGAGGTCTAGGCTGGCTGTTAGGAGGAAGTTGCTGTCAGAGAGAGTGATTGGCATTGGAATGGGCTGCCCAGGGAGGTGGTGGAGTCGCTGTGCCTGGAGGTGTTGAAGCCAAGCCTGGCTGGGGCACTTAGTGAAATGGTCTGGTTGATTGGCCAGGGCTGGGTGCTAGGTTGGGCTGAGTAGGCTTGGAGGTCTCTTCCAAGCTACTTGATTCTATAACTCTGTGTGTCATATTTAGAGCATGGTGTCACTCAGAGATGGAAAAAAACCTGACTTCTTCTGAACCTCCTCCTGCAGAGTTAATGTTAGGAGGGAAGGCTGCACCCTCAAGCAGGAAGCAGAAAATGGAGCTCAGGACTTTTCTTAACAACACTTAGTTTACTCAGTGAAAGAACTACTTCTTACTTGCTTCTGCAATAGTTGGAGTTTAGGGAAGAAAGGACTTTAAAAGAGTTATCTGGGTTTGCAGATGTTTTGATTGAAAGTCATGCAAAGTGTTCATCAGCAAGGCTTACACTACTTGTACAGCAAGACTACAGAATTACTGTCACTCTTGAGCCTTGTCCTGCATCCACAGAAAGAAGAGGAAAGCATTTACTTGGTACAGTTCCTACTGTAATTACCTAAATAATAGACTTCATACAGCCACGAGAAAGAAAGAGCAAATGCTTCCTGCACTGCTTGTGACAGAATAGCATGGAAAAGACATTATGACATGAGAGTGTAAAAAAGACTGTGCTAGCTCAGACTGAGGGGCTGTCTGGCTCAGCAATCTGTCCTACACTCTGACCACAAGCAGACACCTAACAACAGGAATAAGAGGAATAGGTTTGTCTGATACAGATTTGAGGCCTGGGAAATTCCCACTGGCAGTAAACAAAGGGGAAGATTTCAGATGCTCAGAGAAGTCCTTCTCAGAAGGGACAGGGTTAGGGCAGGTGTCATCCCTGCATTCAGGCCCCTCTTCTAGAGTCATCTGCTCCAATAGTTGCAATAGTTCTTCATGGCTTTGATCAGAAATCTCCACTGCTGCCTAGCAGAATGTTTTTTGCATCACTGGTGACAGTCATGCTGCAAACATTGCTCCTTGCTTTCAGAAGCCATTTTGTTCACCCTGCTGATTAAATGTGCTTGGAGCAGGATCAGTTAAGGTGCTGTTGAAAACTGCCACTCAAGCCAGGGACTCATGTATGCTGGGCTGCCTCCATGATAACAGCAGAAGTTCAGCTGAATTAAAAGGAAAGGGCTTTGCCTGGTTCCTTACTTGGCTCACTTGTTGAGCCCTCAGTATTTATAGGCTACTTTGTAGTATTGGTGCCAACCTTGCCAGATTTCAAAGCATTTGATGTTCTTTCTAAGCAGCACAGCTCACCCACTTAAGGTAGATACCTAAGTGGGAGTGAAGACTGCTGGATAAATAGAACAAGAACACTAACAAAGAACAATTGCTTGGTAGCTATTGGAGCATAAGAGAGGAGAAAATATTAGAAACATTTGCAGTGCAGATGAGCCATTGCCAGATGTGAACAAATATTTCTGCATTCCAGAGAAGTGGAGCTGTGGGCTCACTCCCGGCTCTGTGCACGAGCCTGAATCAGCTCATGCTGTCTGAATAATGTCTAACCTGATGATACTGCTGGGTGAGCTTCCTTCTGCTCTTCTGCTCTGTTTAGTTTTTTATCATTTACCTGAAAAGAAAAAACAGAATAATTTAAAATACCAGAATATTTTGTGTCAGGGTAATGTCTGGAAGGCCGTTTCTATCTATGCTGTTAAATCCATTAAGACGGTTAAAGCGGCGGCAGCTGGAAAGCAGAATGTAGCCTTACGTCTGCTCTCAAGTCGCAAAGGCTCGTGGGAATGCAGACGTTTGCTTTCCTCCGTATTTTGTGGCACCAGGCAGCCGTGGGTTTACACGCCAGGCACCCTGCATTGCTGTGAGCAGCAAGTTCATCTCAAGAAGGAGCTTGTTGGAAGTAAAATGGTAAGGGGCTGCACATCGTGCTCCAGATCTTTTTGCTGCGTTTGCATGCTGTGTGTAAAAGAGGAAGAGAAGTATACCTGGCAGATGACAGGGCGGCTGGGGAATCCCTTCCCCCAGCCTGGTTCCCAGTCCCTGCTGGTGATAGCTGCTGGTACTGTAGGGCCCCTCCTCTGAGCCAGTCCAGGTGGAGAAGAGCCTCTGGAATCACCCCGTGGAGAATGTCCCGTGTGTGTCAGGCTAGGATGTAGTAAGCAGAGCTATGAGTAGTGAGGTGAAGGCCTGGGGAGCAGGTGATGAGAAAAGCATGTCACCCTGTCATCTAGAACTGCACCCACAAAGTACTGTTTGGGTTGCAACCTCCCCCCTTTTGTTGTCCTACAAAATGTGTGACATAGAGTAAGCAATTTCCTCATGCAACAAGTGTGGTGGGAAGATTGTGTGTGCCTCACTGTGATCATGGTGACATACCTGGGCTCAGCTGTGTGCTTTGTGGAGTCATAGTGGACCCATATCTGCTGTACAAGTGGCTTTGGGCAGACTTTGCTCAAGGTTGTTGCAAGTATATGTAGTTGCTACTTCAGCAGTGCAGGAAGCATGGGCTCAACTTTGAGCAGTCAATACAGAACTGGTGTTGAAACACAGAACAGCAGAAGAATGCCAAGTTATTGGCCACTCACCACGCAAACAAAAACATGTTATGAAATACAAAGCTGACAGCTGGTTGGAACAGGAAGGCTGTGTTAGCAGCATCAGGGGAAATTTGGAGAGGTGTGTGTATATAATTCCTTTATTCCTGCCTTCATTGCATGGAAACGACCTGAAACTGCCAGCACTGCAAAAAGTGAGTGTGGACAATTGACAGCCATAAGTTTTGGTGCCCCAAAAGTGGTAAGGCAAAAAGCTTAGGCAGAAAATGCAGCTGTAGCTCTTGACCTTGTAGGACAACTTTAGCTAATGTAAGAGGTAAGTACTGTATTGTGGGCTCAGTGTCAGGTCTGGAAGGCAGAAGTCCTGTTCCATTTTTAATGGACTTTTTGGAGGATCCTAAAGTCATGCAGCCTGGAATATAGACTATTCTTTCTCCATATATCCTGCTCTTCTTAAAATTGAGATTTCACTTCTTAGGCGTTCTGCTTGAAGCTATTGCAGTCATTCTGTTTGAAATCAACCAGCTGAAGGCAAAATAGAGTGCAAAGTGATACCATATTCTGTCTTACTATCTCTTCCTCTGATGCAAGCTGAATTCTGCCAGGAACAATGGATTTGTGCTTGGCAATCCGTTCTGTCACAGATAAAAACATTTCATTCTGAAAAGGTGGAGACATCCAATTACTCCTAAAATATTCTGCCTTTCCAACAAGCTGAGTTTTCTTCTGCATGGAATCCTGTTGTCCCCTCCTACCTTTCTCCTTTCTAGGGCCCTGCTCTTGCTGTCATTGCAAGGCCTTCACTGCCTGACTGATTAGGTAAGGATGCGCTCAGCCAAATACGGGTTGTGAAGCTCTCTTGCCAGACAGCTTGCTCTAGAACACCTCAGAAGAAAGGAGAGGGGGAAGAAACCCGCTTGCTAGTTTAAAGACAAAGCTTGTTTACTGTTAAAACTTAGTCAGCAAAAGCAATACTGTCTGCAGAGCTGAATCTGCATTTATAGTACAGATGTGAAAAATGAACTCTACCAGGAGTGTGTCCTTACAGAGACTATAAATCCACTCTCTGGAGCGGTGTGCAGCGCAGTGCTTTGATTGCCGCGTCTGGATACGTTGCGCATGAAAGTGTGGCGCATGGCACACTTGGAAGGACACCAGAACAGAGGCTGTGCTGTCGGTGTAATTGTGCAATGGAAAACTGCCATGAGAGCACTCCTGCTAGCACTAGAATGCTGTGTTGGTGTCTTTGCTATCTGTAAAGTTTGGCATGTGGTGGGTTAATAATTAGATACTCTTTGTGTATAGTTCAAGTGAAGGCCACCAGCTATGACTTCACTTTGGCTGGGGTTTCCCTGTAATCCATTTAGCAAATTAAAGAGATTACTTTGATTGGTGCCATTATCTCCTATTCTCTTGCGGTTGAACCACTTAACCTGTGCTTAATTGAAAGAGATAGAGAGGGTACAGTAACAAATACAATCAAATGCAAGGGGCAATAGGATCTGTAGGCCAAACAAATGATCAGCACTAGGCTAACAATAGCAGATTAGAGGTGAGATCAATTAATTAGAAGCTATTGTAGGCGTTGGGTGGCTGCCAAGCTTTCTAATAGCCTAAGACATCATGCTGTTCTGTTTAGGTGGATTTTAATGACTGGGACTTGATGTGGTTATTTCAATAATTACCTATTTTAATAATTACTTCATTAGAATATAAAAATGTATTATTCTGCCAGCTCTGTTGGAAAGGCAGTTTTATTAACAGTGTACCTGGATCCAGAGGAGTGTACATATGGGTGCAAGTCGTGCCCTGTCACTTCCCCAGGCTGAAGCGGCTGGCATAGAGGTCACTGACCACCTTGAGGACCTCCAGTCTCACATTAAGAGGCATGGGCCACCTGTCTGGGCATGTTATCAGAAGTGCTGCCTGCAGACCTTTGGCTAATGGGGACTTTTGAGTAACAGATTGTGAGCTTTTGCTGCCTGTGGAGCTGTTGGAGTTCTTAGATGTGTTCTTGACCCTGCTTGGCACACGAGGCTCCAGGAGATGGTGTTGAGCAACTCTGGTGAGCCCACGCTGCACCCACTCCTGGTACAAGTAGGGCAGTGGGCAGAAGTGTCATCAGTCATCTTGGGAAATGAAGATGACTGATCTTCAGCTGGGGCAGTATCATTAGGTGCATCCAGCTGGAAGACCTGGGGTGGTCTAGTTTAACCTTCTGCCTGCCTACTGGGGTAGTCTAGCTACATGCATGGGGAGTGTGGCAGTGATGAAAGCTGACAAAGAACTAGTATTGAAATATTCATCATGTCTGCTGGCATCGGGCAGTCTCTAGGCTTCTGCCCACACTGCCTTCTGATAATGGAGAACACTGAGCCTGGGATTTTGGCAGTGCTTGGCAAGGCTGCGTGTTTGGGTTTGAGTGAGCACTCGAACCTCTGGGTGATCTCTGAATAACACAGTCCTGTGGGAATTCACCTCCAGATGTGCGCGAGTGTGTCACGCAGCCAGCCGTCTGTGCCGGGTGCCATCCCTGCCCTCACCTAGAACCAGGTGAAATGCACATGCTTCTTGCAGTAAAGCCCAAGAGTTACTCGGGGGGCCGAGGTTACTGTAACTTCAGGAGGGATCTGTTTGCTCTGAAGTGCGCCTGAAGTCACACTGGTCAACCCAAGCTGCTTGCTGCATTCTTTTAAGGGAGGAATCCAGTCAGTAAAAAGGTGGCTGCCACTGGAGGGGCTGGGCTTGGCAGAGACACAAAAATGGCTGACTTGGTACACAAAACAGCCGGACTGAAGTTAGACTGTTGAAAGTAGTAAGCAGCCAAACCTATTCTGAAATCTTTCTGATGCTGAAGTTTTCTCTTGCGTTTGTCACTATCCATTTCTGCCGTACAGACCTTGCAGATTTTAATACAGATCTTTTTCATAACTAACATCTATGTTTCTAAGGTAACAGGTCTGAAAAACCCCACACATTCTACAAACTATTGATTTGGAGAACAGGATTTCTTTTCAGTGAGTAGTAGGTTGAATTGGCATGAGAGCTGAATATCCTCTTACAGCAAGGGTTACTAACCACTCTGGGCAGGACTCAGGTCATTAGTAGGTCAGCTTAGGAAAGCATATACTATCGCTGCTCTGAAGGTCAGCATAAGACTCCAGTTTCCATCATTGCCAGGAACGTTCACAGGCTGTAACAGCAGCTTAACAATTGTAAAAGTACATTTCTGAGTTTAAAAGGTTTTGTCAGTGATGGAAACTGGAATGGGTTTGGTGGCTTTATGAAGAACTGCATAAATAAAATCCTTTGTGCACCGTTAGAATTTTATATGCAAATATCTACATGCATACTTTAAGAGAAGTGTATGTATGAAAAACAAATAACACCCAGTGGGCTGTCCACTTTAAGATTTATTTGCATACATTTAAGATGGCTACAGCCTGAGATTACTCTCTGAAAGAACAAGTACTCAGCCTGTCCCAACTGCATGCCAATAAACTTGTTACCTGACACTCTGCTGTATTCATTTATATGCCATATGGGTTCTAGGAAACCTATTTAAGAATATTTTGGGGAGGTTTAAATTTTAATTTAACTTCTTTCTCATGATCCTCCTCCTGCTGAGTGAGGAGATAGACCTATTAAATAGCAAAACACCTTTAGAAATCACCTGAGAACTCTCTCTTGCAAAGGCGGATGCCTGCAGCACAGCCCTGTGAGGAGAGGCTGAGGGAGCTGGGGGTGTGCAGGCTGCAGCAGAGGAGGCTCAGGAAGGACCTCATTGCTGTTTACAACTGCCTGAAGGGAGGCTGTAGCCAGGTGGGGTTGGGCTCTGCTGCCAGGCAACCAGCAACAGAACAAGGGGACACAGCCTCAAGCTGTGCCGGGGGAGGTCTAGGCTGGATGTTAGGAGGAAGTTGTCGGCAGAGAGAGTGATTGGCATTGGAATGGGCTGCCCAGGGAGGTGGTGGAGTCACCATGCCTGGAGGTGTTGAAGCCAAGCCTGGCTGGGGCACTTAGTGCCATGGTCTGGTTGACTGGCTAGGGCTGGGTGCTAGGTTGGACTGGATGATCTTGGAGGTCCCTCCCAACCTAAAGCATTCTATGATTTTGTGATTTTAATAGCAGCATTTCTTCCTGATTTTATTTTTCCGCCCTACTGGCCTCTCCAATCTGAAGGTGTATGTTAGAGAAACACAAATTTAAGGTGGTTTTTGTTTGTTTGGAGGGGGTTGTTGGTTTGGTGTTCTGTTTGTTTTGTTTGTTTTGAGGGGGCTGTTGGTTTGGTGTTTTTGTTTGGAGAGGGTTGTTGGTTTGGTGTTTTGTTTGCTTGGAGGATGTTGTTGGTTTGGTGTTTTATTTGCTTGGAGGATGTTGTTGGTTTGGTGTTTTGTTTGCTTGGAGGATGTTGTTGGTTTGGTGTTTTGTTTTCTTTTGTGTTTTTCATAAATCTGTCATCAGTCTACTTCGAAATCCTGCCCTGTGGATATCAATGACAAAGATGCCATTATTTCAGCGGGGACAAGATTTCAGTCTTTGTGCTTTTACTGTTTATAGGATGTGTGGAAAATCCAAGTTTAGCACTAAAAACATCTGTGAGGTTTAATAAGTTACTGTCTAATCTGGATGACAGATACTGTGCAGTACTTTTTTAATAGCCCCATATGCCTTCATCATGTTTTGGAGATGGTCAAAATACTGCCAGAGTTTTTAACTTAAAAAATAAATAACAGGAAGTAAAAGAAGTGTGTCAAGAAGAAGGGCCGAGACAGGGTTCAACAACAAAGTGTAATGGATTTTATAGCTCTTACTTTTTTTAGGAATCACTGCGTGTAAAGTATTTGGAGATGATCTGAGCAGAAGGTCCACAGCCAAACCCCTGTATTTCTTTCTCCAAGTCTCTGCTGAACATTCTTAGCTCTTCTGCTGTCCCTTGAATTCAAACCCTGGCTGTGTTAGTCCAAATAAAATATAAACCCAGTATGTATTTCAGTCAAATCTGTATGTGCTGGGTGATGTACAACAGGTGGGGTCTGTGTGCTGAATAATTACTGGGAGGCAGACCAGGGAGAGCTTTACAGAGAAGTCAGTCTCTCTTTGTCGCAGCTCTGGTGTTCAAACTGTATTTGTTAGCAATCAGCAGGAGTCCAGAAGACCAGTGATGAAATACCTTGGAGACCCTTCTCCAAAACCCGTATGTTTAAGCAATTAAAGACTTGCTGTACTTTAAACAAACCCTTTGAAGATTGCTGCAGTTACCCTCATCCTCCCCACTTTAAACATAAGCAAGTCGCTCAGCATTCTCCTGCAGCAGGGAGGCAGAAAGGGAAGATCGTTGCCGGAAAAGCTGAATTGTGGGCGCCTGACTTCAGACCTCCTCCTGCCCATGCCTCCATCCTGCCTTCTCGAATTCAGTGGGAAAGCTCCTCTTCATTAGTTTCAGCTGTACAGCATCAGGCCAGTCTCAACCTCTGAGCCATCTGCCTCCTGAGACATCTATGTTTGCCTTAGCAAAAGATAACTTTTTCTTCTATTACAACTTCTCATTCCATATATGACTTTCACCTCTGTGCATTTGATAAGAATTGGATTAAGTTGCATTTGCCCATGGAATTTATTCCACCTCTAGCTATCTCATGCCATGCTCATACCTTCCCAATGATGACTCCAGATGTTTGTCTTCCATCAGCCATCCCTTCATTTTGAAGACTGAAGTCAGACCCTCCTCATAACAACTTTCTGCAGCAGCTTAAAATTTCACAGGTTTTAGGTTGCTTGTTTGGTTGTTGTTTGGTTGTGGAGTTTTTTGTTGGAATCAAGTGCTACTTGATTTTGTCCAAGTGAGCGTGGTGGCCATGGTGGTTTTGTGCCGGACAGAGTCGTGAAACAAGTCCCTTCTCCCCACACAAGAGGTGGGATCATGGGCTGTGGATGGAGAGGTCATTTTCAGGAGAGTGCAGAAGGTGCACCCCTGTGGGAGCCTGTGAGACTGGCCTTTCCCAACCACCACACCTTCTCTTACGACTTCTGCAAGATGCAGGGAGAGCTGCAGTGCTTTCATTTCTGACCTTACCTGGCCCCCGTTGTCTGTTTATGTAAAACTTATAATAGTGTGGTGCTAATAGCATAAAACATGCCTTCTTTTATTATATAAAGTAATTTCTTCTTCTATACTATATCTATCTATGTTTATATATAAAATAATCTATATATATATATACACACATTTCTCTTCTTATATATGAAATTATTTCTTCAATCAAATCACTTCAGATTCCTGTCTGATAAGGTAGGGCAGAAGAAATTTCTTCTCACATCAAGGAGTTGTTTAGGACTAACTGGATGATTTTTTTTCCGTGTTAAATACCTTATTTCTGATTTTTATTTTCTTTTTAAAAATCTTTTTCTCTTTTGTGTGTTTGATATACAGTGCCAAGAACCAGCTGTGGAAAGGCTGGCATCCTAGGTACTGGTTTGCCTTTGACTTGCTGCCATTCAGATTTGCCATTCTCCCCAGACAAGTTGCTGGGGAGATGTGATGCAGTTCGGAGCATCACATAGGTTGCAAATTGTGGTGCCTTTCCCAGGATTCCAGTTTTCATATAGCTATGTTTCAATAGAGTTTAGGCAGAAGATCTGATCATATCAAACAGCATTTCTCAATCTTAAGTCTTGAACTACCTGTGACCTGCTGACACACAAAAGTTTTCCTTCTGACTCCAGCGTGGCTTATGTTGTTTCTCATTTGCACACTCTGCAGGATACTTTGTGATTCATGGCAAAGGGATTTTTTTCATTTTAATATTTGTTTTAATTAACACCCCCTTGCACACATTAGCATCAGCTAAGGTGAATATGTTTTAGACCTCAGAAAAAACTCCAGCCCAACGGACAACGACCCTGCGGTGCTGCGATCTGCACTCGCCAGTAGTTATCTGCTGAGCAAGGGAGTGGAACAATGACAAAATCTAATAGCTGAAGCAGCTTGCTGCAATAAGATTTTTTTAGAGTGTAAAATATTTGTGAGCAAAGAGAGTGTAATAACTTTACTGTATTCCTGATCAATTCTTGGAAAGCCTTAAATCTGATTTCCAGGTTTGACAGATGTGGTACATTTGTGCAGTGGGTTTTACCTGCCTTCTGTAGCCCTGTGTCCTTTGAGTACAGCTAAGAAAACCTGCGAGACTGTTAAATGGGAGCTTCACCTGCCAGTCTGTACTGCAAGATCTCTATAGCAACCAAACATAAATCAAGAAAATAGCCCCTTTTGTAAGTTGGTTAATAGGCACAACATGCTTCTTTAGAAAATCCAACTATTCTTTCAATAGACTTTGATTGAAAGTCAGCCTTTTCTACAGACACATTCACATTCACATCTAGTAGCAGCTTGTATGGCTGTCCAGTGTCTAATTTATTATCCTTTAAAGATTGGCCAAAGGAAAAACGGTTCGTGGAACAATGTTTACATTCAGAGGCATAAGCACAGTGCCACAAAAGAACATCCTTTTGTTCTGAACCCCGAATATTAATCCTTAACCCACTGCTTATTTTGGTAACCCCTGCTTTTATTTGCTTATCCATATTCTTCCCTTGGAATCGAAATCTTAATGATTTAATACCTTATTTCTCAGCAGCAGTGAGAGAACAGATCTCTTTGCTGTCATTTTGTCCAAGTCCTGATGTGTACCGATACATTCTTTCAGCTCCTCCGCTGGTTCTGTGAGCTGTCTCTGAACCTGAAGAGGTTTCTGATGGCAAAGGCAGACGTTTTAGTTGCTAGTGTTTCTGACATAAGATGCTGGTGTGCAAGCTGGGCCATCCTAGTAGTCTTCCTGCTTCATTTAGTGCAACCGTGTGCTGGAAATATTTGCAACAGATGCCTCCTGGTCAGACTCCTGTAAATGCCAAAGGAAAATATGCAAATGCTAGACAGTAGAGAAGGCATTCGCTGCCATGGTGTCTTTATGCGAGGTCTGGAATAGACTTCATAACAAAAAGGTAGATTTTTCTTTGAAGGAGAAGGCAGACTTTGCAATTTCACATTTCTTCCTGACTGGGGGGGGCAACAAAACCAGCTCGTTCACCTTGATGTTGACAATTGGCTCAGAAGCACTGTGGTAGGAAACTCCTGCGGAGCAGTGTGCCAACAGCATGGTATGTGTCCCTGGGTGCAGGGGGACATCTTCCCTGGACATAGGCAAAGAGGGCAGTGCAGCAGGGCACTTCAGGCCCCTCAGCAGGAGGGATCGAGTGGCACCTCCTCCTGTTAACAAATTGAAGAGCTTTGAGAAAGAGGAGGTTAAAAAAAAAAAAAAAATGTACAATGTACTCTGCAAAAGCTAAGTGGGAACTTTTTTTTCTGTAAAATCTTGGAAGGAGCCCTTGTGATTCTTCTGAAGGGAAGAAAAACCATTTCAAAGTATTCTTTGCCTCAAAAGTGTAGCAGGCACATGTGGCTGCCAGGTGATCGGTGTATGTGCATACCTAGATAGAGGGAGGTGACTGGAGAGGGCTGGGTGATAGGTTGGACTGGATAAGCTTGGAAGTCTCTTCCAACCTGCTTGATTTTATGTGCATGTATATGCACAGCAGACACATACATATTGGTCTTCCTGTGCTCAGAACAAGCTCACTGATGCCTCCTTTAGATGGAGACCCCACAAGGAATTTGAATTTTACTTTTCTTCTAAAAAGTTTGCCAAAGCATGCAAAATTGCTTTGTTCAGTACCTCTTTCCCTGTGAGAGCCAGTGTGGGCTGCTGCTTGGTGGGTTGTGGCAAATAGTGCCAGCAGGTGCATCTTCATCACTGTGCCAAGAAGTGCCAGAGTAGTTTTCATGCAAAAAGATGGTGTAAGTTTTACTTCATTGCACAGACAATATATCCCCTGGATGTCCTTATTAACTACAGGAGTAATGTCATAATGGACACTGTTGCACACTCCTCATGCAGTAGTTAATAAACCATTGCAACCTGCAACCCTTTCTCCTCCTAGAAGCATGTTAAAATAGAGGAACGCTGCTCATAGAATCATGGAATGGTCTAGGTTGGAAGGGACCTCAAGGATTATCCAGCTCCAACTCCCTGCCATAGGCAGGGACACCTCCCACTAGAACAGGTCACTCAAGGCCTCATCCAACGTGGCCTTGAACACCTCCAGGCAGGGAGCAGCCACAACTTCCCCGGGCAACCTGTGCCAGTGTCTCACCACCATCACTGCAAAGAACTTCTTCCTAACATCTACTTTGAATCTCTCCTCTGCCAGTTTAAACCCATTCCCCCTTGTCCTGTCATTACAAGACCTTGTCAATAGTCCCTCCCCAGCCTTCCTGTAGCCCTCTTCAGATACCAGAAGGCCACTATAAGGTCTCCTCAAATCCTTCTTTTCTCCGGGCTGCACAGCACCAACTCACTCAGTCCGTCCTCAGAGCAGAGCTACTGTAGCCCTCTGAGCATCTTGATGGCCTCCTCTGGACTGGCTCCAACACTTCCATGTCCTTCTTGTGTTGGGGGCTCCTGAACTGCACACAGGACTGCAGGTGGGGTCTGAAGAGAGCAGGGCAAAGGGGCAGAATCCCCTCCCTTGCCCTGCTGCCCACACTGCTCCTGCTGCAGCCCAGCACAGGGTTGTGTCTGGGCTGCACTCACACTGCAGGCTCCTGTTGAGCTTTGCATCAGCCCAGACCCCCAGGTCCTGTTCCTCAGGGCTGCTCTCAGCCATTCCCCACCCAGCCTGGAGCTGTGCTTGGGATTGCACTGACCCATGTTGTGTCATGCTGAAAATGGGAGCACAGGTAGTCAGCTTCCAAGTTGTAGGCATATGGGGAATGTTTCCTGGCATATTGAGGGAGTTTTCAGTTCACCTCTGTTTTCATTTCAGCTCTGGCAGCCTATCTGGTGCACACTGTGGTGGAGGAGGTTGTGTACTTTAAAAAACCAGCAAAGAAACCAAAAGCCCAGCACAGCAAAATTCCCACGTTTTTCAGGAGCAGCCAGAATGCTGTGAACCTGTTCAACTGTATCTGCCTGCATGCATAGGATTTGCATTTTAACCCCCACCTCGCTGTACCTGCAGAGTCTCCGGTGAGGGCAGATAGCGCAGACCCGTACACATGAGGGCCACAAGCTCCTGGCATGAAACCCCATTAAATCAGCAGCTGACACGTTCTGCATTTGTTCTGCCTTTTGTTTTGCCCTGTGGAGAGTGTGTTACAGCAGTCTAATTCCAAGTTGACAAAAATACGGATAAACTGTGACAAGGTTTGCGTGGAAGGGAATAGGTCATGCCCTTTTCACCGGTCTTGAGCAGAGGGAAGTGCTCCTGGGCATGACCGCTCTCTGGGTGCCCAGGAATAGTCTGCAACCTAATACACAGGTTTTAATCTATTACGAACTGACATCTTCTTTTATCAGTGGCAATGACATAATTTTCTCCAGCTTTTCCAGCTGCTTTCTTCTGCACTGCTAACATTATCTTAATCTCATCTAGGCATAAGAGCAGAGTCCCAAAATAAGATGATGAGGAAAATGGGGTTTGAAAGCAAAACACAATCATAAAGCATTTCAGTTTTCTTTTGTACTTCTGAAGCCTCCTAGTGAAAGTTGGGGATTTTTTTACCTAATTTTTTTTAATGTTCCAGTCTAGTCCCACATGTGGGATTAATTAGACATGACAAATGGCTATGTGGAAACTCATCTCTTTCTGGGAGGTTGTTTTCTGATGCTGTCGTCCCATTATTTCCAGTTTTCAGTTGCTTGTTTGAGTGACTGATGGACTCAATTGCTTCTTATGTTTGATAGGCAAATAGAGCATTCCACTTTGCTAGTGTGTGTATGTGTGCTCCTACAATAAACATTCATTTTTAATTTACTCTGTTTACCTTGAGAGACTGCCAAGGAGTGATTCAGATATTCCAGTGCAAAGGGGTTTTCTATTGTGATACAGAACAAAGGAGTGTTGAGCATATGCTCTTTCTTCAAAGAGAAAAGAATCTTATTTGTTTGTGCAGCTACAAGAGGGCTGATTTTCCTGTGCAAACACTTGCCTGATTTTGAGTGTCACACAGCCTACTAATCCTTTATTCCCGTGGTTAGAAAAGAAAGTTTTGCTGTGCGGTGACGAAGGATTTCAGCACATGGTTCCAGTGCTGCTGCCCTCCACATGCTGTTGCTCTGTGAATGTTACAGGTTTCATCTATCGCATGCTGCTGGCAGTTTGCCGTGAGGTGAACGCTTTGCGAGGGGACTAACTTAATCAATCCAAAGCCTTTTGCAGCCTCGCTTGGTCCTGGGACAGATGTGCGCTGTGCGCGCGGCTATGGCCGCAGAGGACAACGGTGGCCTCGATGACTGCTTTTGCATTTGGGCAAAGGCTGGCTAGCTAGCAGCAAAGCTGCTGGGCTTGCAGTGGCGCTTGAGAACGAGATGGAGATGCCTTTTTTGGAATGCTTGCATAGCCAGATTGGTCTGAATCTTTCCAAATGGCTGTGGAGAGAGCTTAGAGAGAGCTGTCACTTGCCCTCCTGTCCATGCTGGTCCTGTGCTAGTTCATCGTGGAGTCTCTTTGGTGGCCCAGACCTAAATTTGATTTTCTGTCCAGGGTGGATTTTGAACTTTTACCTTTGAAACCTTTTTTTTCCCCTCTGAAATTTGTTCTGGACTGGTTCTTGTTTTTTCTGAGCGATGGAGATTCAACATGAGTTTGAAGATGTGTTTGAGAAGAGATTTTGCAGGTTGGTACATTAAGCTCCTGGATGCAGAGAGCAGTTGTGCCACTCCCTTTTTTCAAGGGAGACTTAGAGTGATGCAGTTCAGTCAGCTTTTGTGGCTGGTGGAGGGAAGGAAGCCTCATTACTGAGAGCACAGTGTTTGGTATCGCCGATGTCTGAAGTCAGTGTTTATTGAAAAGGCAGCAGATCGTGTGGGTGATGTAACATCCACTGTAGAGTGACAAAGGCATTATATTGACTGAAAGGCTGCTCAAGATCTAACAAGGCAATGACACTTGACAAAATTTTCTTAGCAAAGACTTTTTGATGCAGAGACTTTTCATCAAATGATGGCAATAAAAACAACACAGGAACCGGCAGATAAATTCAGTGCCGCAACCTGTCCCGTTGAGGTTCTTGGAGCTGCAGCATCTGTGGGCTTTATTTAGAAGTTTGGATATGGGCTGAACGTGGTAAAGGGCTGGATTCACAGTGAAGCTTGCTTCTCTTTAAGTTGTCTCTGCTAATCCCAGGAGGTGATAGAAGAAGTTAGTGATGTTTAGTCAGACTGCAGAAAGGGTATCTCAGTGCATAGGATAATAGCTGTTTGAAAAAAGATTAATTTCGCCTTTATCTGGTTAAGTTCTGCAAAACCTTTATGTAAATGGTGCATAGAGTTGTTATGAAGTGTCCCTGAGCATCTATTAAAAAATGTCATTACAATTTGTTCAGCACAATTAAGGAAGAAGCTTTCTCAGAAAATTAAAAAAAGGTGCTCCTGAGTGGTTGTGAGGCCACAGCCGCCAGAGCCGCACAGGCGGCAGCCACGGCGGTGGATGGAAGGGGATGGTGACAACTCTTCTGATTTAGATTGATTGAAGAAAATTGCTGCACCAGCTCTCTGTTCTGGAAGGCATTAGAACAGGAGCTGTTGTGGAGCCAAAGGATGCAGATAGGTCTGTGGAGGAGAGTTATTTAAAACGCATGTAAGCTGAAGGTGTGACAGTTCCATCTCAGCCTGAGAGAATGAGACCCAGCCACACGACCCTGGCGCTTCACTGTCCTATGCTGCACTTTGCAATGGTGACTTTGTGCTGAGACAGACTGCAGTTCAGAGTCATGCTTAATGAATATTCCTTGGAGCATTTGCTTGGTCAGAATTAGTTAGGAGTGGGATACCAAAGAGGACACAGTATAATGTTGACTGATTTTCTTCATGTAGTCTAGGAGTAACTAAAATGGAAATCCTTTGCTAAATTAGCAATGAAGAGAAGACTTTTGTGCTTTACTGCATTTGGTCCGAAGCTTCCCATAGGTTATTCACTCAGCCAAATATAGAATCATAGAATCATGGAATGGTCTAGGTTGGAAGGGACCTCAAGGATTATCCAGCTCCAACTCCCTGCCATAGGCAGGGACACCTCCCACTAGAACAGGTCACTCAAGGCCGCATCCAACCTGGCCTTGAACACCTCCAGGGAGGCAGCAGACACAACCTACCTGGGCAACCTGTGCCAGTGTCTCTCCACCCTCACTGCAAAGAACTTCCTCCTAACATCTAGTCTAAATCTCCCCTCTGCCAGTTTAAACCCATTGCCCCTTGTCCTGTGAAGACCTTGTCAATAGTCCCTCCCCAGCCTTCCTGTAGCCCTCTTCAGATACTGGAAGGGCACTATAAAGTCTCCTCAAATCCTTCTCTTCTTTAGACTGAAGAGCCCCAACTCTCGTAGCCTGTCCTCAGAGCAGAGGTGCTCCAGCCCTCTGATCATTTCAAGTCTATTCTGTATCCATCAGTCAGGTAATCCATTGCCATTGGTATGGTTTCCAGTAGTTCAGTTAATCACTTTAGGGCTTTTTCTGTTGTTGCTGGTTTTGGTTGGGTTTGGTTTGGGGTTTGTTGGGTTTTTTTCTGTTTTGCCTTTTTTGTTTGTTTGTTCTGATTTTTTTCATTATTTTGTTTTGATTGATGTAGGTTTGTGATGCTTGTTTCTGTGTTTGTTCAATGCAACCAACTAGGTAAATTTGAAACATTTTTTCATAAATTCCATATCCTGCAACGTATTTTTTAAGATTATTTTTTGAAGGTTTTATGTACATTTCATTCGTCTTCCTTTTTTATTGTGCTCATAATACTAAGAATTCTGTCTGTCTGTTACTGCAACTGGCTACAAAATGTGTAGCTATTTCTGGTGGTTGTATTTGTGGAGCCATGGTAAGCATCAGTAAGTTTGCAGATGACACCAAGCTAGGAGCAGGTGTGGAGCTGTTGAAGGGTAGGAGAGCCCTGCAGAGGGAGCTGGCCAGGCTGGATGGGTGGGCAGAGACCATTGGGATGAGATTGAACAAGGCCAAGTGCAGAGTTCTGCACTTTGGCCACAACAACCCCAAGCAGCACTACAGGCTGGGGACAGAGTGGCTGAGAGCAGCCAGGCAGAGAGGGACCTGGGAGTGCTGGTGGAGAGAGAGGAGCTGAAGATGAGGCAGCAGTGCCCAAGTGGGCAGCAGAGCCAATGGCAGCCTGGGCTGGCTCAGGAACAGTGTGGGCAGCAGGACAAGGGAGGTTCTTGTGCCCCTGTGCTCAGCACTGCTCAGGCCACAGCTTGAGTGCTGTGTCCAGTTCTGGGCTTCTCAATTCAAGAGAGATGCTGAGGTGCTGGAGCATGTCCAGAGAAGAGTGACAAAACTGGTGAGGGGCCTGGAGCACAGCCCTGTGCAGCCTGCAGAAGAGGAGGCTCAGGGCAGACTTCATTGCTGCCTACAACTTCCTGAAGGGAGGCTGTAGCCAGGCGAGGTTGGGCTCTTCTGCCAGGCAAGCAGCAACAGAACAAGGGGACACAGTCTCAAGCTGTGCCAGGGGAGGTCTAGGCTGAATGTTAGGAGGAAGTTGTTGGCAGAGAGAGTGATTGGCATTGGAATGGGCTGCCCAGGGAGGTGGTGGAGTTGCTGTGCCTGGAGGTGTTGAAGCCAAGCCTGGCTGGGGCACTTAGTGCCATGGTCTGGTTGATTGGACAGGGCTGGGTGCTAGGCTGGGCTGGATGATCTTGGAGGTCTCTTCCAACCTGGTTGATTCTACGTTCATCTAAGGAAAAAGTGGAGTCAGATTTGTGTGTTGTTTGTTCATGTGTGACTCCATTTGGTTGCAGTGGGTGAGGAGAAGTTTAAAGTAAAGCTTGCTGTCACAAGTGTGAGAGAGTACCCAAAGCAGTGATATTTTCTGCTGAAATGTATCAAGAGCACTTCCATGGGCAAGAGTAACTTTGCTGCATGGAGGAGAAATGCTCATGCTTCTGTTTGTACTGAAGCAGGGCATTCAGCTTTTGTGTCAGTTTTAGGAGGTACCAAATAGCTCTTCATTTGCTGCGTTGAAAAGTAAACTGGCACAGAACATTTGCCATTCGAAAGGCCAGTGAAGGTAAAGACTTGATGAGCTGAACGTCACCGCCATGTGTAGGGAAAAAACAGAAGGAAAGAAGGCAAAATGTGAAAGCTGAGAACTTGTTGGTGGATGTTTACAACAGAACTGCTCCCAGCTTATCATCAGGCTGTGTCTTTGCAGACACGCGTGTGCAGGTTTCTCTGCGTGCACAATGGTTGTGGCATTGGCTGCATCGGAGGCCTGCTATTTGGACACCGATTTGGAAGTGGGCTTCATGGGCTCCACGCACCCACGTGCATGTCTGGCCACAGGCACAGAATACCAAGGCCTTAAAGCAGGAGTACAGTATGTGTTCTTGACTTACGTGGCCAATGGCTTGTCAGAGGTCTCTGACAGAAGCCGACTTAGCCAAGCCCTGCACTTTCAGGCAAGGATTTACTTCTCTGGCCCCATCCCACAGGTCTCCCATCCCTCAATGACTGCTGTGGTATCTCCAGAGCTTGCAGAAGCCACTTTTTTTTTTGTGGGGGTTTTGTGTTTTGTTTTTTTTTTTTTTTTTTTTTTTTTTTTTTTTAATTTTAAATTCTTGCCTGTCTAAAGCCCCTGTTGGAAGCAAGTATGGGCTTGGTGCCTTGAGCAGGGATGGAAGGACCACACATCATCTTTCCTCTGATCCAACAGGGCTTGTTCAGAAAACTGAGCCCATGCCAGGGTTCATCCCCATGCAGGAGATTCCTGTACTCCTCCAGCTGTTGGGCGACTGAGGTTGCTTGGAGCCAGAGCTGGGCAGGAGCTTTGTACCCAACACTGCAGGTTGTGCTACATGTGCAACAGGCACAGGTAAAAGCTGAATTGTGTTCTAACTCAAAATAATTGAAAGAATACCCCAGAACTGCAGCTGCATTGTGTTACTAGGTGTTAATTAGGGAACAGGGGTAACCCTGCACATCCAGCTCCGCACACTGAATGACGCTAAAGCGGCTGTTTCACTCGGGGTGCACACAGAAGAGGATTAAGAACTGATTAGTTAAGAAGTAACAGTAAGATTAGTATCAGTTGCTACCAGAAATAAATTGGTTGCAAATGTTTGTTCTGCTTGAATGCCTTTGATAGACGCATACTTCGTAGGGAAGGAAGAAGGAGTTGTCTGCAAGGCATTAAGCAAGTGACATGGCGAGGGAACCAGCCTCTCTTCAAACCCACTCCTAGTAACTCGAGCTCCTTTTTGCTGGAAGCTCTCGCCCCACATTTGCCTGCCAACTCCATCTCTGCTTTTCATTAGTGCTCTGGTCTAAGCTACTAGAAAGAGTGAGCACGTAGTGCATCCCCTGCCCTTCCCCTGGCTGCAGTAGGCTTTAATCCAACTACAAAACCCACACAGAGCTCTCTGAAACTGCCTTTTTGTTTTTCCTGCCCTCCGCCTTTCTGGAGGTGTGCTGTGCAGGGGGAGAGCCGAAAGCGGGCAGCTGTAAGCGGGCAGGGAGAGCCAGCGCAAGCGGAGACACAGCGAGCTGGGCGCTGCGCTTGCCGCCGCTGTTTGTGCAGTGCCTGACTGGGCTCGCCCTGGGCCAGACGGATCTGTTGACTCTGCAGCATGGGAAAGAGCCGACAACAGATTTACTACGGAGATGACTTAGCAGCCCTCTCCGAGTGTTATGAAAAGAGTTTAAAATGTTTATATTGGCCCCTCTGATGTACAATAAATTGTTATCTGAAACAATTGAGAATGAAGAAGGGAAAAGTCATAATTGCCTCTCAGGAAACGCAAGGGCTGCTTGGGCGCGCAGAGCAGGAGGGCATTGGGTTTCATTGACTTGGTCTGGCTGGAAGCAGCCTGCCCCACAGGAAGGCCGCACATTCCTGTCCTCTTGGTGAACCTGCCTGAAAGGAATACAGGAGTTATTGGGTAATCAAGGCTTGTCAGCACCTTGGTTATGCAGCGTGGTTCAATCCGATAATGTGAATGGAACCTGTAATAGCACTGATGAAAAGCAAGCCGGTTTGAAAAGAGCCTTGAATGATTTTTTTGTTCATTTTCTGTTTACATGTAACACGTTATTGATGTCGTTGCCTTCTAATGTGCCTGCTTGTTTCATAGAAAAACTGGGAATTATTCATTTTTTTTTAAAGCAGAGGGAGTGAGAGCGAGGGAGAGGAAGGAGGAGTAAAAGAAAGAACCCTGTTACATGAAGAAAATTGCATTCGAATGCTGCGACTGAAACATATTGATTTTCTGGCACAGACTTTTTAGATTAAAAATGCCAATACTAAATCCTTTCATGACCTATAGTTCATATGAAGTTCACGTGTCATTTACTATTATTCTGGAGAAAGCAGAATCTTTAATGAAAACATAGTTTGAAGGAATGTTCTGCCATCCTGGCATTTGCATGCGATTGTAATAGGACTTGATGAAGAGCTGAGCATGCTACCGAGGCGGAGTTTTAAGGCTTTTTTGGTAAATTGAAGTCCATTTATCTTTTCTAATTGCTTGCTTGTCTGTCCCCTCGTTTTGAGCTTTATATCTACTTTCTTTTCATTTGTTTCTTTTTATTTTTGTCATTCTTTATGTTATGATAGGAGGCCGAAGAAACTGATTTTTCCCACTGCTAGGCACAAGGACCTTGCTGCAGATTTTATGGCATTCAGGGGATCAATGAGTCAAAATGCTATTTTGATCTGCAATACAGAAAGCATTTGTCATATGAATTCCCGGAGATGACCCTGACTTCTCCAACTGTTTTTACCCCCTTCTTAATAGAGACTTTAAAGGCACTGATGTTGTGCCCGTGTCAGATTGGAAAAAGTGAGAGTAAATTCCCAGCTCAGGTGGTTTCAAAACACTGGCTGTTGTCTGCTGCAAACAGGGCTAAATTTCACCGCAGGATTTTGCAGAGGACCTTCCATGGCAGTAGGAAGTTGCGGTGTATCTGCTGGCTGCAGCAAGGCTGTGTGAGGAGCGCGTTCATCCGGCGCTGCTGGCCCGGCACTGGGGCTCATGCGGGCCAGTCTGCATTGTAGCTGCTGCAGAGTGGGAAGACTCTTTCACAGAGGGGATCTTTCCTCTGCATTTTATCCTGAAACCACACAATCCTTTGTCACCTGTGGCTGTAGTCACTCAGGTGAGCCTGAGACTGTATAGTTGCCACAGCTTCAGTGTGGGGTAGGTCTGACTTTGCAAAGCCATCAAGCCCTTCCTTACATAAAAAGGGCTGAGGAAATCTGTGTGAGAAACCTTATTTACTTTTCCACAGGTTTGTCTGCCAGCCAGGCTGGCAGGAAGTGGCTGCTGGTATCCAGCTTGGCTGCAGAGGGCCTCTGCGCCCCAAGCGCAGGCAGGAAGCTCCCCCTGAGAGAGTCTCTTTGCTGCCCATCTCACTGCTCCTTCCCTTGCGGGCTGGCACTGCCATGCTTGTCCCCATGAGAAGGACTGGCCTGTGTGCTGCTGACAACTCACTCTAGTGGGGAAACCTTCACCTATACAGGTTTGGGGGAATCTTGGAGATATAGGAATTTATGCAGGAAGAGACAGAGTTTTGTAAGTATAAAGCACCACTGGTGAAAATGATGCCCGATGGCACTTGGTGCCCTTCCTCCTCCACACCAGGCTGGTAACAGGCATCTTCAGGAGTCTCAATGGTCTGAACTGCTGGGTCCTCCCTGTAAAAAAATACAGCTGCTTGCTTTAGCATGCGGTTGTTTTTAGTACTTGGCAGAGCGTTCATTGCTGTCTGCAGCTACCTGAAGGGAGGCTGTAGCCAGGTGAGGTTGGGCTCTTCTGCCAGGCAAGCAGCAACAGAACAAGGGGACACAGTCTCAAGTTGTGCCAGGGGAGGTCTAGGCTGGATGTCAGGAGGAAGTTGTCGGCAGAGAGAGTGAATGGCATTGGAATGGACTGCCCAGGGAGGTGCTGGAGCCGCTATCCTTAGAGGTCTTCAAGCAAAGCCTGGCTGGGGCACTTAGTGCCATGGTCTGGTTGATTGGCTAGGGCTGGGTGCTAGGTTGGACTGGATGATGATCTTGGAGGTTTCTTCCAACCTGGTTGATTCTATGAAAAATGCTGAACTTTGTTCACAAGTGTTTGAGATGACTGTGGTCTGAGACCAGAAAGTTACCAGTGCCCCTTAAGACTTTGCAGAGATGTTTCACCTGAAGAAGACACATGGACTTTCCTTTTCATTGTTGGTGAGCCTGAAGCGGAAAAGGCACCAGAATGGTCTGCACACATTATGGAAAATATGCCAGGAGTGCTTAAAATGGACAGAGGGATTCTGAAGAGCGTCTAAAGTTAACCAAACAGCTAGCAAAGTAGAAAGATATTTAAAAACATAAGGTGATGTAAATATCAGGGAAATACATGAAATTTTCACCTAATGGGAAAGTAATATAACCAGCAATAATAGTATCATAATATTTTAATAGATGCTGATTTATGGGCATAACATTGCCTCCCCCATAGCTAGAATATATTGAAATATCTGAAGTATTGAGAGGAAGTTCTGATTTTCCTCTGCTGCATTTTTGTTCCAGGACAGATACTGTGCTGCCTAAATTTTTATTTAAAGTTCACAGCTGTCTATGCAGCTAGTGCAGTTTTAGGTTAAGCATATTTTATCCATAATTGCTATATTTGGTTCTGAAGTTATTATTGCAGCTCCTTAGGGTACATTTAAATCCACCTTATTGTAATAGATTATGGAATATAGTGGCTAATGTGTCTAATGTAAAATAAATGACTACAGTGATTTATGACCCAGCACTTCAGTTTTATTGAACATAAGGATCATTGTACTAAAATGGATGGTGTATTGCTGGTTTAGCATAAAATACTGAATAATGTATTCAAGGAAATGAATGGATTGGCCAGTTCATAATATTCTGCCCCTTCAGCTGAGAGGTCTTTAATAAGCAGGAGCGTCATTATGTTTGAAAATGTATGTGCAGGTAATCCATTATCAAGAACAATGACAGCGATCAGATGAGGCTCTCACTGAGGAAGGGCTCTCATTACAGGCCAGCACAGAGCGCTGTGCTGCCTGCGGAAGGCTGTCTGTGTGTCGGTGTTCTGCTGCTTTGGTTAACCAGTTAGAGCAGCATTTAGTGTAACTGAATTGAGAAGTATCCAGGTGCTCGAAGAGAATTCTGCACCGTTTCCTAAGGTGACTGTAAAGGTGGGAGGCAATGCCGCTGGACCGTGATCTGCATGGGCCCGTGACGAAGCGCATCTTTGCTGGTCCTGTAGGTACCTCTATGACATATTTTCCAGCTCTTCCATTTTTAGCTTATTTGAAGGCCAATATAAATTACTCCTTTGTATGCACCTTGCTGCTGTTTATACCAGGCTTAGCAGTCTCTTAATAAAAGTCAACAAAATTGATTAATGCCACCAGGGGTAATACTACTGGGAGTATTACTGTGACTGGATATTAGGCTTGCCTTGGTGTCATCAGGAACATTCATGTTTGGGCAGACACAGCTCACGGTGTCCTGACTTAAAGTCTTGACTTCCTAGGGTTTAGTCTTAATTCTTTAACTCTTTGACTTCAAAGATAATCGGACAGAATACTTAAACATGCTTTTTTTTCAGATAAAACTTCCAAAATAAGGAAAGAAAGATAAATATGAAAGAATAAAGCACAGAAAGAACAGAGATGCTGGTTTAAAATACATATTCACAGGAAATTGTTTAAGGAACATAGGCGATTATTTATCTAAATAAGTGCATATAGAGAGAGATGAAAATACAAGCAGTTTGCTTGTAATTATCTGTAGTAAATGTAATCTTTTGTTATGTATTGCATAAAGAAGAAAAATAGCATTTTGGTGATGTTGTCCTGGAATAACTCCACATCCATTTTCTTAATGGATGCTTGGATAAAGCTGAAAGGCACAAACTATTAAAAAGGCATTGTTGTATTCATTATACCCATGGTATATATATCCTCTTGATGTATATACAGCTTAAAGTATTAAAATAAACACGGTCAAAGGACAATAGTTATGCTACAGCACTTGCAGACAAATCATCTCCCCATTTAAACAAGATCTCACCAGCATTTGGAGTGGGAAGGAGGTCGATGCTGCTTTGCCATCTATTACTAGCTTTCCCTGGCACTGAGCACATCCTTTGGCACACTTGTGGGGAAACTTCCAAAACGTTCCCAAATTATTTTGGCAAAATCTAAATCACATTTGTCAATTTTTCTCTACTCACAAATGTTCTGTCTGTCTTTGACATGTCATTGGATACTATTCTACAGCTGAGCCAATTCAGGTTTCTGATTTCTTACATTTCAGTCAGTTCTATAGGTAGATCAGTCATAGCAGCGCTCCCAGAGAATCCTAAAGCAGCGACATTTGTGCTCCTAATGAAGGCACAACTGTATCGATAGCTGTGGTCGGCTGCTCTCCTGCTGTGGGGCAGAAGAGTTGGAAGGACCTGGTTCCCTCTAGTCTTTTGGGCTTTTGATTATCCTTAGTTTTGATGGTAACAAAGAAGTGATGCTACTTTTACCAAAGCATCCCATCTGGGTTTCCTTGCTGCCTCACACAGATCATAAGGCATGTGTTTTGAACAGAAGAGTTGGAGAGCATGTTGGCTTCTTGCTGACTTTGAGCTTGAGGTCTTCTCAGTGCTAGAACAGTATGATAACATGTGAGGCTCTAGGTAGACTTGAGTAGAAATACCTAACAGGTCTTAAGAGCAGTGTCCCTGTGCCTGCTTGTGAGTAGTTGTGTTGCAGCTCAGATCATGAGCAAGGTGACAAGGTGCCTTGCTTGCTTGACTCTCTGTTACAGTTGCTGTTACCACACAGTGACATCCACAATGTAGTGTGTGAAGCAGCACAAGTGAGGAGGAAGTTGTTCATCAGGAGAGTGGTGAGAGGCTGGAATGGGTTGCCCAGGGAGGTGGTTGATGCTCCATCCCTGGAGGTGTTTAAGGCCAGGCTGGATGAGGCTGTGGCCAGCCTGATCTAGGGTAGGGTGTCCCTGCCTGTGGCAGGGGGTTTGGAACTGGCTAATCCTTGTGGTCCCTTCCAACCCTGACTGATTCTATGATTCTGTGATTCTAAGCCATGCTGGCTGGGTGCAGGATGGTGCCCAGAGCTGCTGCTGTGCTGACTATGTCCCTACTCACTCTTGGGATAAGGCTTATGAATGTGAGTAAGGTGGTGGTGCTGGGATATTACTGTCTGCAGGAAAAGTAGGATGTAATCATGATCCCCAGCTCATTCCCATTTCCATTGAGCACAGGCCCACCCCGTGGTGATAGTACAGACGTGCTATATCAGATACTTCCCCCTTCCCTCCCTCCCTGGCCTCCACATTGTCCAGAGAAGGGCAACAAAGCTGGTGAAGGGCCTGGAACACAAACCCTGTGAGGAGAGGCTGAGGGAGCTGGGGATGTACAGCCTGCAGAAGAGGAGGCTCACGGTAGAGCTCATTGCTGTCTACAACTACCTGAAGGGACATTGTAGCCAGGTGGGGTTGGCCTCTTCTGCCAGACAACCAGCAACAGAACAAGGGGACACAGCCTCAAGTTGTGCCGGAGTAGGTCTAGGCTGGATGTTAGGAGGAAGTTCTTCACAGAGAGAGTGATTGGCATTGGAATGGGCTGCCCAGGGAGGTGGTGGAGGCATGGTCTGGTTGACTGGCTAGGGCTGGGTGCTAGGTTGGACTGGATGATCTTGGAGGTCTCTTCCAACCTGGTTGATTCTATGATTCTATGATTCTATGACCCATCACAGAGAGGAGCAGCTGAGGGTCTGAAGCTGAATCATTATTCTCCCCATTCCTGAAAGCCCTTTGAATCTTTCCTCTGCCTTGGACATCTGCTTTTCGCATCACAGTTGCTTTAGCCCATAAGCTTCCACAAGAATTTTAAATAAAGTAGCACTACTAAGTAGCTCTGTCAGGCAAAGCAGTGACTCTCTTCACAAACGGGCACATTGTTACGGCTGGAGAAAAAAGGATTTCTTTCATTCATGCTGGGTTACATCACTGAGCACCAGCAAAATGAAAAAGAGCTGTGAAAGCTGTTACAGGAACAAGTTTGCATGCTGCAAATGCAGGAACACCATTGCTAGTAGTGCACATTGCAGGAGTAGGAGAATGGGCCAAGTGATGCCCTGGGAGCTGTGGATGTCATACCACAGGAAGGTGAGGGTGGCCCTTTGGTTGCACCTGTGCAAAGCCATGTGCAGATGCCTGGTTTCATCTCACCCAGTCTCAGCCAACTCCAAAACTTCTACAGCAGGTCATTACTGTAAGCACCCTTAACAGACAGTGAACAAGCACAACTGATTCATCTACCTACCTTAGATGCCTGCCTGGGCAGGATGATACCAAGATACTCCTGTGTCCAAACTTGTATACAGTACTTAGAATTCCTCGTTAGAGAAAGGCTTTTATACCATGTGGAATCAACATAAAACGATCAAAGTGATGCAATGTTTGGGTGTTTGCTTTCAATATAGGATTGTGTGTTAAACATTGTGAGTCCTTGTTAAGAAACGTGTGCAGCCAGACTTTCTGCAGGTGAGCACTGTTCATCCACAGTTTCCCATGGCATTCTACAGAAAGTGTCTGTTACAAAACATTCATCTGACTGCCTGTGATGAGAATATTCCAGACAAGTGCTCATTTCTCTCGGTGTGCTTGCATGGTTTGTCTGCACATGTGCAGTTACACATGTGAGTTACGCTTCATTTCTTAAAACACATACACACATATGCCTTTCTCTGTCTGCACAGCATCTGTAAATGTGACAATTACTCTTATTTTCAGGTTGGTTTTCTTCCTCTGAACATGTGAAAAGACATGGGTGCTGAGCAGCACAGCTCCTGCCAGGGTTCAAGCACTGCCCGCTCACCTGCATGCCCTCAGGAGAGGGACTGCTGGTGCCAGTTGGGTCAGAACAGAGCCCAGGGACCATCCTGTGCGTGGTTGGGTTTTGCATTTGTGCTACTTACCTGTAACTTCCTACTGCAGACGTTGTTAAGACACCTGGAGTGTGGTGCCCCTCAGCCACCCTGTGGTTTCCTAGCTGGTGCCGCGGGTCCATGGGCTGCTGCCAGAGCCCAGCCTCTTCTCCCCCAGGACCAGCCACAGGCTGACAGGAGCCACCTTCTGGCTCTATTATTTTTCTGGAGAGGGCTACCACTGATCCTAGTACCTTGTCCTGGTAGCGCTGCTGCCGCAGCAGCCACTGGCCGCGGAGGGACAGGCTGGAAGGGAGCTCAGCCTCTCCCTGCTTCCTGCCGCTCAGCGACTGCCTTTGTGGCGCTTTCCTCTCAGACGATTCTGTGTCCTGCCACGTTCAGGTGAGGCAAGGACAGCTGGTGTGAGGTACCACGCAGAGTCAAAAGTGCCCCTCGGCTCACAGTGCGAAGCAGAGCATCATCTCTCATTGCTCTCTCTGTTCTGTGTGGTCTCACTTGAAGCCGGTGCGATGTTTACCTTGCTGTGCGGATGTAAATCCCAGCTGTGTCTTCTCCAGGCTGCCGAGCCCGGTGCCTAGATGGGTTTAAACAGGTTCACATTCCTGAGGAAAACAGGGGTGTTTTCAGAGTGCCGTCTGCTCTGTGTGAATTGCAGGAGTTTGTTTTTTCCGGGCTGAACTCCGTGCAGTTTTGGCGTGGCTGGCATTTGTGAGGAGGAGATGACACACCAGGAACCTACTGCGGCAGCTGAAGCTGGCTTGGCGAAACTGAGCTTAAGAAGCACAGCAGCTACTCAGAAGGGACAGTAACAAGCAGCTGGCAGCATTTTCTACTCATTTCTGTGCCTAGCATTAGCAACAAATCCACACAGGTGTGCCATTTGCTGTCAGACTCTGTGCTGGTTTGAGGCTAACTGGAGTATTGTAATGGGGAAAATTCGATTGCAGGTTGTGAAAAGCAAGCACTGGTGATGGCTGCTGCACTCACAGGCTTGCTGGGATGTGGAAAAGCAAGAACAAAAACACAGACTAGAGTGTGTGTGTGTCTCTGTCACAGTCAGTGCCTGTGCTTTTCTCCCTGTGTAACCCAACTAATTCTGCTTCTGACTCCCCTTGCCCATCCTCCCGACTCAACCTTGCACATAAGGTTGAGGGGTGGAAAGAAGGTGGAAGGGTGGTTGGGAGCCCCTCCTGGGGACTCTGGTTTCTGGGAGGACTGCTGTGTTTCTGTATCGCTTTTAACTTGTCTATTTCTGTCTATAGCTATAACTATTTTAACTACCTGCTTGTGTATTGTGCTGAGCTGTGGATATAAAGCTTCATTCCTTAACTTCCAGTTGGCTGAGTCTAGTCTGGGTGACTTCATAAGAGTAGGGTGTGGGTGACTCCCAAACCATCACAGACACAGCACTGGTGAACTAGGTGCAGAGCGATACTGCTATGTGTGCAAGCAGCAGTGGCTGCACTCTCTGGCAGAGGGGAGCAGGGTGCTAATTTCCTTTTCAGGGATTGTACAAGCACATTTTACCTTGTGTACTGCAGCTAGTAGATGAGATGCAGTAATTACAACCTTAGTTAATTATTTTTCCTTGTATTAGTGTTGCCTTTGTGCTCTCATGAAAGTGTCTATGTACTGGGGGCAAAACCTATAGAGCATGCTGTCCAGAAGAGGAGCCCAATGCACATATGACCAAACACTGCTATTACTAGGCCTCTGCCAGTGAAGAGATTCTGAGCTGAGGCTCCTGAAATGTTTTTGTCCAAGCAGGGTTTATTTGGGATTGTAAAACAGTATAGAAAGCACTACGTGAAGCCAAGTACAAATTTTGTTGCTGTTCTGGCAGTGAAGCCAAGGAAGCAGCGTGGGGTGTACAGTTCCATCATGCAACATTAGCTGTGTGTCATGTGGCTGTGCACAGAGAGGATTGTTAGTCTCTTTTTATTTGAGCTGTGTGGCTATGATTGAGTTTTGCCCTCAGACAAGTTATCCAGGCTCCTTGTCAGTCCTAGTGAGTGGTTTTTGTGCTCATCAATGGGCAGAAATCACTTAGAGCTCCTGAGCTTCTATACACAGGCACAGTCCTGTGAGATTCCCTCAGCTGCTGTGCATCACTTGAGTTGCACACAGGAACTGATTCACAGAACCTTTTGCAGTTGTAACATCAGAGGAGTTAGCCTCATCTCTACCACAAGGTACACACAGGTAGATACCAAAGAGCAGCTGATAGAAGGTAGCCTTTTGTCCCAGGTAATGGGTTGATGTAGTTGTGCTGAGGTACCATTTGGGTCAGTATGTGCTCTGAGATGGTGTTAATCTGATGCATGCCACTGATGCCAGAGAGATGAGTTGTTTCTCAGTCTCTCGAAGGAAACTGGAATCATGTCAATGGCACCAGCTGTGGTTCAGGTGGCTTCGATCACCCATGGGAGGACTTTCACCTTTCAGGCAGGATTGCCAGACAACTGAGAGGAGACAGGGGTAGGACAGGACAAAGAAAGAGCAGCAATACATGTGAGCCAGGGACTACTCTGATCTAGTATGCTATGTTCTGCCAGGGATGGCAAAGATGACAATAGCACTGGGCCACAGAGCCAATTTCTGAGCTTATCTAGGCAATACTGTCGCTTGGTAGATGTTTCATCTCTTTTTTTTTCTGTCTGGGAAGAAGTATAGGAGAGTTGCCTTGAGCTTGTCCTGAAAGAAGTAAAATATTGAAGGAAAGAAGCTTAAATAAATGGGAATGCAAAAGGTCTTTAGGGATTTGTGTATCCCATAGGGTGCTATCCCGTGTGGTTCACCCATGTGCTGCAGATAAGGACTTTCTGTGCTCTCTCTTTAGGCTGACCAATATACTGCTGACACTGACAGAAAAAGTGAGTGCGGTTCTGCACGTCTCTTCCACACTGAATTTAGTACACGTTTCAAGGCAGAGGCAGAAAAAGTGGAGTTGCAAGCTACAGCCTCTGTCTTTTGGGTTTAAGTTTCGTACTTCCAGGAAGTGACATAGAAACAGTGTTCTAGAAACAGGAAAACAGTATCAGTGCATTGCACAGATGTGTGAGACAAGCTCTGAGGCACACAGACAATGTGATGTGAACATTAGATTTTGCTGCAATAGACTATAAACCACTGTCTGAGTCAGGAACTGTAACCAAAAAGCTCATGGTAAGTATTACCTTCTACTGCAGTGTAGCAAATGCTACATTTCACTGTGGAAGCAAATGGTCTGGAGAACTATTTTTTTAAAAACATATATGTACTTCATCTTCACTGCCTTAGATTATTTCTGAGTGTTCCTAAGTGTGGCCAGCAGGACAGGGGAGGTTATTGTGCCCCTATACTCAGCACTGGTCAGGTCACACCTTGGGTACTGTGCCCAGTTCTGGGCTCCTCCATTCAAGAGAGATGTTGAGGTTCTGGAGCATGCCCAGAGAAGGGCAGCAAGGCTGGGGAGGGGCCTGGAGCACAGCCCTGTGAGGAGAGGCTGAGGGAGCTGGGGGTGTGCAGCCTGCAGCAGAGGAGGCTCAGGGCAGGCCTCATTGCTGCTTGCAGCTACCCAAAGGGAGGTTGTATCCAGGTGAGGTTGGTCTGTTCTGCCAGGCAGCCAGCAACAGAACAAGAGGACACAGCCTCAAGCTGTGCCAGGGCAGGTCTAGGCTGGATGTTATGAGGAAGTTGTTGGCAGAGAGAGTGATTGGCACTGGAATGGGCTGCCCAGGAAGGTGCTGGAGTCGCCGTTCCTGGGGGTGTTGAAGCCAAGCCTGGCTGGGGCACTTAGTGCCATGGTCTGGTTGACTGACTAGGGCTGGGTGCTAGGTTGGGATGGATGAGCTTGGGGGTCTCTCCCAACCTATGATTCTGTGTGTACCTTCTTAGCAGACTGTTTTGTAACTGCACTTTCTGAAGGTAGTGTTTTAATTTTTTTTTAAATGAAAGTGAGGATTTAGGAGTGATCAACACTTTCCACACGTTAAAACTTGAGCAGTTGACATGTTATGCAGTAGAGGAGTGGCAGTGTGGTGTGCATCAGGAGAGTCAGAGTGCCAGACAGCAGCAGAGCTGGAGAGGGCTCGGTGTGTTTAGTCTAGCCACTGCAGGCCGAGTGGTGATACAGTGTGTGCTAAGAACACCAGAGAGGAATGCTGCTGGAATTCATTAAAACTAGAAGACAGTTTGCACAAGAGCAACTGGAAACACACATTTCAGAAAATGAATGCGCTTTATAGAGTAAAAGGAGGCTTTCCTGACCAACAGAGAAGGGAGAGCACATCAGATGCTGTCCCTCTGTGTTTTGTGAATGGACTTTAATGATGTGATTTTCTTGCAGAGATGCCACCTGGAGTCTACAGTCTGGCATGTCCTCTATCGTCCTGCAGATCCTTCAGTCCTTTACAGTTTTACGTGGGTCACACACACAAGATGTAGGTTATCTTTCCTTAGAGATCAGAGAAGAGAGCCTTTTGGGAGGAGGAGGCATGCTTGGCAGGGGGAGTAACCTTCCATTCATTGCCTGGAACAAAGCAGCACAAGTGAGGACATCTGCATACTGCATACACATTTGTATGCCAGTAATGGACGTTTTCTGTTGCTACCACATTCCTGCTGAGAGATTGTCTCCCTTCGTGGCTTTGGACTGATTTTTTTCTCTAGTGGGTTACACATAGTGCATAAACACTCATAAAGCTGATAAGAGAAACTGTGCTCCTGAGTGGCAGAAGTACTGTTCATGAAGGTGCATCTGGTCCTCCACAGGATGTGTGAGTGTATCCAGGCATACTCATTAGTATCCTCCCCTGCACATCCCCACGTGAATTTTCCAAACTGAATGGCTTGAATTATGGTACTCATTAACGAAAGGTTAATGTCAGTACTGTGTTGATGGAAGTATTTGTGTTTTTTTCCCCTCTGTACTACAGGCCCTTTAGAAAGGGAGAGAAAGACCACTCACTCAGGCCTTATTAAATCACTCATAAACCTGATGTTAGCATGTCTCACCAAGAGCTCCCCTGTGTATTGCAGTGTTCCCAGGGCTGTAGGTAGGAAAAAGCTCTGTAAAGTACTATCCAAATGCAAATTCAAAGACATATGAAAAAAGAAAGGAGGATTTTGACAGGTGTTGGAACTTCTCAATTTTTAGGTATAAGAATTGCACTTTAACAAATACCAAGTGTCCTTAGTAATACTGGTTATGGAAGCAGGCCACTGATGCAAATAGAAATAGGGTCTTTGTGGCCACTAAAGAAGCCACCGTGGATCTGTCTGTGTTGTGCCGTGGTGTAGTGTCCAGGCTGTGCAGTAAAATCCCACTTTTGGTGCTGTTTTTGTCAGCTGAAAGTGCACAGGGCATTTGATTTCCTCACATTGGGCTCAGAAGTGTCTGCATTCCCTTGACCAGGTAGATAATGCTGAGTTTTCAGAAGGAACTGGAGCTGCTTCTGTCAGGTATAGGTGGATATCCAGAAATGGGCTACAGGGCGCAGAGGCAGAAGGAGCAGAGGTGTGAAGTCTTGCAGAACAAAGAGGGTGCAACACGCCGGGTGCCGCCGTGCCTTTATTATGCGCTCTGCATTTGGCGTGTAGGTGATGAGAGCACTGCAACCTCGGCATACAGGGATCTACTGGGGTTTGCTGCATGCCTTTCATTTCTTGTGTCTGACTGTGGCTTTTCTAACCAAATGGTTCATATGTTCCAGTTGTTTGTATCGTTCCCTGAAAGGCAGAGTTAATAAATAGCTTCCTAAACGCACAATAACGCCGAGGCGATCTGAGTGGCACAAAAGTCATAAGCGAAGACACGAAGAAGCAAAGCACTAAACCCTATTTGTTCTCAGCCATGTGTGTGGAGAGTGTGTGGCAATTTCTAAAGCAGGCAGACAGCTACCAACATTTTTCTTCAAAAGGGCAGAGTTTGACTTTTACCCTTTATGAGGGCATTGAGTCGCCTGTCTGAGGAACCTTCGTTTTGCCTGCAATCAGAAGAGGCACTGTGCAGAATAATGCTGATGTCATTTCTCAGCTAAAGCTTATTCTGTCTAAAGTATCAGGACCCAGACATCTTTATAGCAGCAGGGCACGTGAGAATACCTAGCTCCATTTGTAACTTCTCAACTGTATCCACACTTTGGATGCCAGTTGTTACAAATAGTTTCTAGCTACGACAAGAGCAAGCTACTCTGGAAAGGTCAGACACTGGGGAGAGCTTGCTTGGCGTGATATGCCTGAGCCCGAGCATCTACATGTAGGGTGACCCACAGTTAACCCTGGCACTGTCAGAGTCAGGACTTGCACAAGTATTGCCTTTGACATGGTATTTCCTAGATCGTTGCAACTATGGGAGCTGCTAATTATCTGTGAATAGCCAGAAAGGTAAGACCTGCAATTTCCTTATCTCCCTGGGCTGTCTAGTCACAGTTGCAATGGGTTAATATGGGATGCCGGTATTGTGCAATGTGGGTAAACTCTGCAGTGACAAATGACTTTGAACCAGTTTCAAGATGACATTTTGATCGGGGAGCCTGTGCCTAGTGTTTTCTGTTAAGCATTTAATTTCACTGCATGGTTAATCAGTAAAAGATGCTTTTAAAAATTCATTATGTCATTTGTCATATGTAATATGTCAGGACTGTTTTTGCTTGCTTAAAATGGAGGAGGGGCTTGAAAAATAACAAATCTTAATTCTGCTTTAAAGTATTTAGAATTAAAAATAAAAAATCAAAGCAAACCAAACATAGTTTCACTTTTGACCTTGGTTCTCTGGACAAGAAACCAAAACTGCAAAGGTTTACAGAGCTTGACATGTTATTGATTATGCAAATACTTCTAAAAGCAGTATAGAATCGAGCAGGTTGGAAGAGAGCTCCAAGCTCATCCAGCCCTACCTAGCACCCAGCCCTGGCCAATCAACCAGACCATGGCACTAAGTGCTCCATCCAGACTTTGCTTCAACACCTCCAGGTACTTCTGGCCTGTGTAAGTATTATGGTGCTCAATAAAATCAGTATTAACTGAAAGGTCTTTTGAAGCTGTAATAAGTCTTGGTCATTCTATATGACTGCAAAGACCTTTTGGAATTTAGATCAAATCCCCAGCATGCCTTCCTTTCTTAACAAGCCATTTTCTACATCTAGAAGGATCAAGTACTAAAACAATCTGGAAGCTTCTATCAGAATTAGTCTTTCTTTTCCCTTACTGTAAATGAGTGTGATGGTTTAGGAGTTACCTGCCCCACACACAGTGAATCACCCAGACTACACTCAGCCAACTGGAAGTTAAGAAGTTAAGGAATGAAGCTTTATATTCACAGTTTAGCACAATATACAAGCAGATAGTCACAATATATTACAAATGTATACAGCTGTATACAGAAATATACACATTAAAAGCAATACAGAAACACAATACTCCTCCTAGAAATCAGGATCCCCAGCGTCCCCAGGCACCCTTCCACCTTCTTTCCGCTCCTCTACTTTATCCTAGAGTCTGCCTTATATGCAAGGTGAATTAGGAGGATGGGCAAGGGGGATTAGAAGCAGAAAGATTAGTTGGGTTACACAGATCTAGCAGAACGGCAGAATCCCAGGGAGAAAACACAGGCACCAACAGACAGACTCTCTTATCTATGCTTGTGTCCTTGCTTTTATACATCCCAGCAAAGCCATAAGTGCAGCAGACATCACCAGTATTTTCTTTTCACAGCCTACAATCTGATTTTTCTCATTAAAATATTCCAAATAGCCTCAAACCAACAGAGAAATGTATTTTATATGTGCTCACAAAAAATAAGCTTCTCTGCCAAGTTAGTGTCAGTATAGATGTGGTTTGAAATGCACTTGAGACTTGTTCTTGACTACTTGATTCTGAGAGGACTACACCTGTATCTTGTTTACTGAAGGCAGCTTCCAAATGTCAGTGAAAGAGGCCTACAAACAGACTGAGAGACACTCTGATGACTTAAACACTATCATTTCCAAAATCTATTTGCATTGATGCTCACCTTGAGAAAAAAAGACCTGGACAGAGCCATGTGCTTCCTAAGCTCAGCCTCACTGCTGAAAGCATGTAGTGTGTTAAACCCACTGCTGAAAGTTGCCTGCTGTCACCTGGTTCTTCAAATTCCCCCATTTCCTCATTGGCTCATAGCAGTCATTGCCTCTCAGACCTCTGAATGGTGCAACCAAGAAATCCTTGAGTGCAGTCTTGAGTGCAGAGAATGGTTAGGTCAGCTGAGCATGCAGGAGCCACCCACACATAGTGGGTGTCACTGTGGTCTTAATTCCAAAGATGGAGACCTATGTTCTTGTGCTGCAGGAAGTGTGATAGTATCTATCAGAACAAATCCCCTATCCATCCAGTTCTACTGTATCCATCCAGTAGTCTACATTGGACTACTGAAAGTGGAAAATCAAGAAGTGCATTGGTCCACAGTACAAAGGATATGAGCCTAAAGATTTGTTCTTATTGTCTCTGAACTAACCCTCATTTTCAAAAAGAGAAAGGATGATCCAGGGGACTCCAGGACAGTCAGGCTCACCTCTGTGCCTGGCGAGATCATGGAGCAGATCCTCCTGGAAACACTGCTGAGGCAGAAGAATAACAAAGAGGGGATTTGGAACAATCAGCATGGCTTCAACAACAGTAAATCATGCCTGACAAACCTGGTGACCTTCTGTGACAAGGTCACAACATCGGTAGATGAGGGACGAGCAACTGACATCATCTACTTGGACCTAAGCAAAGCCTTCAGCACTGTCCTGCATGACATCCTGGTCTCCAAGCATGGATTCAATGGATGGACAACTCAGTAAATTAAAAACTGCCTTGACAGATGCACCCAAAGAGTAGCTGTCAGTGGGGCCATGTCCAGGTGTAGGCCAGTGACAAGTGGAGTCCTTCAAGGATCAGTACTGGGACCAGTCTTGTTTAACATCTTCATCCATGACATGGACAGTGGTACTGAGTGCACCCTCAGCAAGCTTGCCAATGACACCCAGCTGTGTGGTGTGGCTGACAGCTGGAGGGCAGGGATCCATCCAGAGGGACCTGGACAGGCTGAAGAGGTGGGCACAAGCCAACCTCATGAGGTTCAGCAAGACTAAGTGCAAGGTCCTGCAGCTGGGTCAAGGCAATCCCAAGCATCAATATAGTCTGGGCAGTGACTGGCTGGAGAGCAGCCCTGGGGAAAGGGACCTGGGGCTGCTAGTGGACAAGAAGCTTAACATGAGCCTGCAGTGAACAGCCCAGAAAGCCAACCAGAGCCTGGGCTGCATCAGGAGAAGTGTGGCTAGAAGGTCAAGAAAGGTGATTCTTCTCCACTCTAGTGAGGTCCCACCTGGAGTACTGCATCCAGTTCTGGAGCCCCTGTTACAAGAAATATATGAACATGCTGAAATGTGTCCAGAGAAGGGCCACAAGGATGATCAGAGGGCTGGAGCTCCCCTCCTGTGAAGACAGACTAAGAGAGTTGGAGCTGCTCAATCTGGAGAAGAGAAGGCTCCAAGGAGATGTTATTGTGGCCTTCCAATATCTGAAGGAGGCCTACAGGAAAGCTGGTGAGGGACTTTTTAGGATGTCAAGTAGTGATTGGACCAGAAGGAATGGAACAAACCTCAAAGTGGGTAGATTCAGAGTGGATGTTAGGAAGTTCTTCACCATGAGGATGGTGAGACACTGGAATGGGTTGCCCAGGGAGGTGGTGGAAACCCCATTCCTGGAAGTTTTTAAGGACAGGCTGGATGGAGCTCAGAGCAACCTGATCTAGTGTGAGGTGTCCCTGCCCGTGGCAGGGGGATTGGAACTGGATGATCATTGAGGTCCCTTCCAGCCCTGACAATTCTATGATTCTAAGTATTTTCTGCATGAGAGACACCAGTGAATGATTTCAAATGGTTTTACAATCTGTTTCTGTGCCCTGAAACTCCATAAGACTGTTTCTGTATTGAGGAACTACTGCAGAGTTCCTTACTTTCTCCTATGATGCGAGTCTTACTTTAGCTTCAAAGACCTGAGCCCTATGGACAATCATCATGTTCACTCCATCAGTTTACATTCCATCCATTCCTTACGTTCAGTCCTTGTCAGAAATTTCTTCCCATGGAGACTTTGACAGTCAGACCTCACTTGTTAGCTGCTTCAGAAATTTGAGGAAGAAGCTACTGTCTCCCTGATGTATGGTGGCTGGGCTAAAGGTGGAAGTTGAGAGACTAAGGTCTATATGGGAATGTGAAAGGGAAGTTGACTGGTGGAGCCAGGCTAGACCATCCCTGAGGGAGAGGCAGCAGGTGAGGGCTGTACAGGTAGTAGAGGATTCCATTTCCTCTTGCTACCCAGAGAAGTTGGGTAAGGGAAAAGACACAGGAGATGAGGGGCAGTGGAGGCAGTTCCCTCCCTCCAGAGACAGGAAAGCCCCCTTTAGGTCTTTTCACTCTTCTCAGTCTTACCAGCTGCCCTTGTACAACAGATATGGGGCACTGGAAACTGAGGATCAGGCAGAGGAGGATGTAGGAGAAAGTCCACCTGCTCAGGTGCCCAGCACGTGTCAGCCAGCACCAAGAATTAGGACTGGTGCAACAAAGAGCAAAAGGAGAGTGCTAGTTGTAGGGGATTCACTTCTGAGAGGAGCAGAAGGACCAATATGTGGGGCTGACCCCTCTCAGAGGCAGGTGTGCTGCCTACCTGGAGCCCAGGTTAGGGATGTTGCTAGGAAAATTCCTAGCCTGGTGTGCTCTAGGGACTACTACCCATTATTGATCTTCCATGTAGGAGGAGAAGAAATAGTGACTGTTAGTCCCAGAACAATAAAAAAAGACTTCAGGGCCTTGGGACGAGTGGTACAAGACTCAGGGGCACAAATCATCTTCTCTTTTCCCAGCTGATGGCAGAGCCATTGGATTAAGCAGCTGCATGCAGACTCCTAATGCATGGCTCTGTGGATGGTGTCACCACCATCAGTTTGGGTTCTTTGACAGTGGCATGATCTATACAGCACCAGGGCTGTTGGCACCAAACAGGAGACACCTCTCTGCAAGGGGGAAGAGGGTCTGTGTGGAGGAGATGGCAGGGCTAGTTGACAGGGCTTTAAATGGGATGTGAATGGGGAGGGGGATAAAGTCATCAGGCTTCCATGTGGCAAGGTGTGGGAGATCACACCAGGGTGGGAGCAATGGGAGACTAATAAGGGCTCTCAACCTGCTGCCCAGAAGCATGCTGGGGACAAAATAATGCAGTCAAAGTCTTGCAGAGATGAGCCAGAACCCCTTCAGGTAGTAGCTGCCAACAGGAAAACATCACATGGTAGTAATGACACGAGGAGCAGAGATAGGCTGATAGCCTCAGAGGTGCCTGAGCCTGGACAGGTGGGATCTGACCCTAGGATTGGAGTACAGCCTGAGAAAAGAGTGCCCAAAGAACAGGGTAAGAGAAGATCAGCAAGTCAGCTCTAATAGAGGCACAAGCACCACTGAAATGCCTCTGCACTAATGCAAGTAGCATGGGGAACAAAGGAAGAACTGCAGATCTGTGCAAGTCTCCAGGGTTATGATGTCATTGGCATCACTGAGACATGGTGGGATGGAGCTCATGACTGGCGTGTAGGGATAGATGGTTATAGGCTCTTCTGGAGGGACAGGCAGGGGAGAAGGGTAGGGGCTGTTGCCCTCTCCATCACTGATAAACTGGAGCTCCAGCTGGGGATGTGCAACACAAAAACAGAGAGCTTATGGGTAAAGGTTAAAGGGAAGGCACAGGGAAGGTGACATCATAGTAAACGTCTACTACAGACTTCCTCATCAGGACAGCAAAGCAGATGAGGTCCTTTACAAACAAATAGGAGAAGCTTCATGCTCACAGGCCTTGGTCCTCATGGGGGACTTCAACCACCCTGACCTCTATTGGAAGGACAACACAGCAGAGCACCAGCAATCTAGGAGGTTCCTGGAGTGTATTGATGATAACTTCCTCCTCCAGGAGGAGGTAGAGGAACCCTGAAGGCATCAAGGAAGCTGCACAGCAAGCTGGCTGCTCTGGACTTCAGAAGAGCAGATTTCAACCTCTTCAGGGACCTCCTTGGCAGGGTGCCATGGGAAAAAACTCTGGAAAGAAGGGGGGCCCAGGAAAGCTGCTCAGTGTTCAAGGATCACCTCCTCCAGGCCCAGGACCAATGCACCCCAAAAAAGAGGAAGGCAGGTAAGAACACCAGGAGGCCTGCATGGATGAATAGAGAGCTCCTGGACACACTTAGATGCAAGAAGAAAGCCTACAGAGAGTGGCAGCAAGAACAGGGAACCTGGGACAGGTACAAACAACTTGTCAGTGCCACCAGAGCTCAGGTTAGGAGAGCTAAGCACAGCTGGAACTGTATGTGGCTAGGGACAGGAAGGAGAACAAGAAGAACTTCAGGTATATTAGTGAGAAAAGCAGGGCAAGGGAGAATGTGGGACCCTTCCAGAAGGGACATGGAGAGCTGGTGACAAATGATATGGATGAGGCTGAGGTGCTCAATGACTTCTTTGCCTCAGTCTTCAATGGCAAGGGCTCCAACCACAATGTCCAAGTCCCAGAGGGCAAAAGTAAGGACTGGGAGAAGGAAGATCTGCCCACTGTAATTGAAGACCATGTTGGTGAGCACCTAAGGGATCTGAACATGCACAAATCCATGGGGCCTGATGAGATCCACCCATGGGTCCTGAGGGCACTGGCAGATGAAGTTGCTAAACCACTGCCCATCATATTTGAGAGGTCCTGGCAGGCTGGTGAAGTTCCTGCTGAGTGGAAAAGGGCAAACATAACATATCTTCCAGAAGGGGAAAAAGGATGACCCCAGGAACTCCAGAGCAGTCACCTCTGTGCCTGGCAAGGTCGTGGAGCAAATCCTCCTGAGGGCTCTGCTATGGCAAATGGAAAACAAAGCAGAGGTGGTTGGTGGTACCCAGCAATGGCTTCATCAAGGGCAGCTCAGGCCTGACAAATTTAGTGGCTTTTTATGATGAAGTCACAGCAACAGTGGACAAGGGAAGGGCAACTGCCATCATCTACCTGGACCTGAGTAAAGCATTTGACTCTGTCCCACAGGACACCCTGGTCACCAAACTGGAAACACACAGACTGGATGGGTGGAGCACTGCTGGGTAAGGAATTGGATGGATGGTGGCACACAGAGAGTGGTGATCAAGGGCACAGTGTCCACCTGCAGACCAGTGCCAAGTGGCTCCCTCAGGAGTCAGTGCTGGCACCAGTGCTGAGGAACATCTTTGTCAGTCATATGGACAGAGCAATCAGTGCACCCTCGGCAAGTCGGCAGATGGCACCAAGCTGTGTGGCACAGGCGACTTGCTAGAGGGCAGGGATCCATCCAGAGGGACCTGGACAGGCTGCAGAGCTGTGCCCAGGCCAACCTCAGGACATTCAATAAGGCCAAGTACAAGGTCCTGCACCTGGGTGGGCACAATCCCAGGCACAGCTCCAGGCTGGGTGGGGAATGGCTGAGAGCAGCCCTGAGGAACAGGACCTGGGGGTCTGGGCTGATGCAAAGCTCAACAGGAGCCTGCAGTGTGAGTGCAGCCCAGACACAGCCCTGTGCTGGGCTGCAGCAAGAGCAGTGTGGGCACAGGGCAAGGGAGAGGATTCTGCCCCTTGGCTCTGCTCTCCTCAGACCCCACCTGCAGTCCGGGGGGCAGTTCTGGAGCCCCCAGCACAAGAAGGACATGGAAGTGTTGGAGCCAGTCCAGAGGAGTCCACCAAGATGCTGAGAGGGCTACAGCAGCTCTGCTCTGAGGACAGGCTGAGTGGGTTGGGGCTGTGCAGCCTGGAGAAAAGAAGGATTTGAGGAGATCTTATAGTGGCCTTCTGGTATCTGAAGAGGGCTACAGGAAGGCTGGGGAGGGACTACTGACAAGGTCTTGTAATGACAGGACAAGGAATAATGGGTTTAAAGTGGCAGAGGGGGGATTTAGACTGGATGTTAGGAGGAAGTTCTTTGCATTGAGAGTGGTGAGACACTGGCACAGGTTGCCCAGGGAGATTGTGGGTGCTTCCTCCCTGGAGGTGTTTTAGGCCAGGTTGGATAGGCCTTGAGCAACCTGCTCTAGTGGAAGGTGTCCCTGCTTACAGCAGCAATTTGGAGCTGGATGATCTTTGAGGTCACTTCCAACCTAGACCATTCTGTGATTCTATGTTGCAGATGCATTATATGGGGCGGAAATGCTTTCCTGCAGCATCCTACCTCCCTCAGAAAACACTTTTTATTCTCTGCAAAGTCTGTAAAATAATGCCTATGCCCTTTCTTTCTGGGGACATATCCCATGTTGAATAGTATCCTCAGCTAGAAATTCCTTGTCATATTTTTCTCCCTTTGCAGCTGGTACTGCTGTTTCAGGATCTGCAGTAAAGGCCGGGGTAGAAGTCTCAGGGCTGGTTTGGCTTGATTTGCAGATGACTGTAAAGGATGTGTTTGTACTCTAATAATTTGTTTTCTCCTATGGTGGTTTGGGAGTTTCCTCCCTGCCACGAGATTCACCAGACTAACTCAGCTGGCTGGAAGTCAAAGGTGAAGCTGCATTTACAGCATGGCACAAAATTACAAGCATATATACACAATCTATATACAGATATTTACAACTATACACAATTATATACTAGTTAACACAGCAATTCAAAACCCCTCCTGAACAGCAGAGTCACCCAGGAGGGCTCCAAACTAACTCCCCTCTTTCTTCCCACCCCTTCCCTTGTCCAACAAGAGGTCCGAAGGAGAATGATTAGATTGGACACCGATTCAAGCAGAGACAGTCAATACAGCCAGCAGCAGCCAGAGACTCAGACTCTGTTTCTGTTTTGGCTATGATACATCTGTCAGCAGAACCAGTGAGTGATACAGATGTCACTACTGCTTTCTTTTTTCACAGCCAATGATCTAATTTCTCTCACTTAAATATTCCAACTAGCTTCAAACCAGCACAGCTCCTTATGAAAAATCACTTGACATTTATGTTTTCATGCTTTGATAAAAATATTACTGCTTTTTTTTTTTTGCAAATACCTTTGCTGAGGTACCTTGCTAGATGCAGGTGATAATACCATCTGAGCTTGGCAGGGTGAAGCAGAAATCTTGCCGCAGACTGCAAAGACAGCAAATCACCTTTCTCCCTACTGAGCAGTAAATAGGCAGACATGCATTCCTAGCCACCAGAAGGTTCTTTCCTTAATATATTTGTCTGTGGTGTTGAGGAAAAGATTTGTTTGTTTCCAGATTTGTTCTTGTGCTGCTGTCAGAGCAGTATTTGTATGATACATTTGACAGAAACAAGTATTGGATATATATAATCCATCAAATCTGTGCAGGAGGCTGACTTGGGAAGTGCTGTGCCTTCAAAAGCCCCAACTGCTTTAGGCGATGCCAGACAAAGGTTAGCGCTGTAGGCAGCTGTGTTTGATGTTTAGGATGCCATTTCTGTAAGAGGAACAAGAGACAGGTTCCTCTAAGAAAGGAAAGTGAGTGGTTGCTGAGAAGGTAAACTAAAAGAAAATGAGGAATTAAGAAGCTGCCCTGTGTATATGATGATGGATTGTTACTGCTGTTTCTAGCTATGAATAGGACTGTTCTCCTGAGTCAGGGGGAGAGTGGGGAGTGAGCACTTTGACAGGGCAGTAAGATCACTCAATAGTAGAGAAGACTCTCAGCTGGTTTTGCCTCACAGTGATGGAATAGGTAAGATGACTAGGTACGAATCTCTTTTTACTACATCAGATGTCAGTGGAGTAATATTTTAAGTCAACATAAAAGTATAATGACATTTACTTGCATTAACCAGTACTTCTTGCAAAATAGCATGGGTTGAGGCATGTGCCACCAGAACTAGACTCCAGGTGTGAAAAGTGCAGAGGGATCTACCACTGCTAATGTTGTTTCTTGGGGGGAAATACCATGTGCTCATCAAGTTATTTATAGATACCTATTTCTTAAATACCTTGTACTCATTATATAGGCTGTTATTACTGACTGCTTATACAAAACAATCTTTGAAACTAGGTACTTCAGGTATTAATTTTAAATTCAGGAAACTAGTTTTGGTTTACTTTAACAGTTCTTGTACAAAGATACACAGACTGTTGACAGTATCTTACTTTTTGACCTCTGTGGTTTTGGGTTTGGGTTTTCTTTTGTTCAGTCATGATTTTTCTTTCTCTTGGAAAATGAGTGATGGCTTTACTGTTGTTTTTAGTAATTGTTGCTTCTTGCCCACATGTCTGGAACTGATTTTCTTCTATATGTTTCTAATGGAGCTGAAGCACTTTGTTCACTTTGTTTAGCTTTCTTCGTGTGCCACAGCATCATTAGGTGTCAAAAAAAGGGTAGAGCTTCTGTGGCACTTTACAGAGATTGAACTCACTGATCATACTCAGCTTTGCACTAATTTTAGTATTGAGTTTTGCCTTAACCTGGCACTTAACTCAGGTTTGGTCCAGCTGTGTTTCAGGGCCTCTTGACATCTGATAGAACCATTTGGCCATGCTGTAGACACCTCTGTAATCAGCACCCTCACTAAATCATCATCCATTATTTTGGTGTCTGCTTCATATCTGCTGCTTGCCTAGTGCTGTTTCCTGTGAGCAACACTCAAAAGGCCTCAGTTTCCACTCTCTGCCTCTCCACCATTCCACCCTGCAGCATACTTCTTGGATGACACAGTTTCTAAGAAACACAGTTTAAACCAGCATTGTGTTAATAACTATTTTGTATTGGCCAGAAGACGTTCAACCATTTGGAATTCTAAGCCCCAGTGCTTGGCCAAACAACTGTGAATGCACTCATCTCTCTGGCACCAAAATGCTAAGGTGAAGGCTGCCTTCTGCAGATTGCCCAATGACATGCTGAGTGTGCTGGGAGGAGGCTGGCATTACCTGTTGAGTAGTATTTGCTTTATCAAGTAGGATACTTCTCCTGTCATGTCCCACTCCACCTTCCCCATGCTTCTTCACTCCATCATCCTTTACCTGGCCAAGCTTTTCTGTTGCTTGATCTTTCCTCCAGCACTGCCTTCAATAACCTTCCTCTCTTCTACCAGGACCTCTGCCTTCCAGTGACAATTCCACCAACACTGGTGTTTGACTCTAGCTGCCTTATGCCAGTATAGCTGCAGAGCTGCCTTTGCTGCAGCTCCTGGCTGTTTGACAAGTGCCAGAAAACCCCCATTCTATTTCTGCGTAGCAGTTGGAGTTACAGATGACAAACGGTGTCCTGTAATGCTCTAGTTCTTCCTCATCCTGTTGGTGCTACAAGCGTGTGAGAGCTTCTGATCTGAAGGGCTGTCTCCCTGAAACAACCTCCCTTTTGAAACCTTGCTAGTGGTTATGCCAAGGGCTGTGGGCATAGCTGTGCTGTCATGGGATAGCAGTTGGCTTTGCTGTCCTTCTGCCCCGCTAAGATCAGGGCAGTTCCTCTGGGGTGCTGAAGAGCACATGACTGTGATTGTCTTTTCACCGGGCTGGAGATAAGCTGCACTTCGTTGTCTTTCCTTTGCTAGCTCCTTCTCCCTGATCACCCTTTCCTGCAAACGCCCTCCTGAGCAGTTAGCAACTGCAGAAAAAATAATCACATTTTCTTAATCACTTCATTTGTCTGTGGCTGAGTGACAAATAGTCTACATTCTTGCTGAATCTGGTGTTAATAGAGCCTGCTCTCACAAACCTCTTTCTTCTAATGGAGAAATGAAGGAAATTAACACACATCCAAACCCAAAACCAAAACAGCAACCAAACAAACAAAACAGAAAAAAAAAGGGGGGAGGGGGATGGTGTTTGAGATGCTGGAAATGAGATAATACAATGCACAATTACCTTACTCTTTTTGCAAAGAAGCAGAGCAAAATGCAGAAGCAGCAAGAGAAGCCAGCAACCTACACCTTCCCCCAAGCCCAAACTGCAGCCAGCCTGAAAGCAGCAACCACAATAGGAAGCTTCTCATGTAACGATCAAGCCCAGTAATGCTCTGCTCACAGGCTCACAGGATGTCAGGGGTTGGAAGGGACCCAAAGAGATCATTGAGTCCAACCTCCCTGCCAGAGCAGGACCATACAATCTAGCTCAGGTCACACAGGTACACATTCAGACAGGCCTTGAAAGGCTCCAGAGGAGACTCCACAACCTCTTTGGGAAGCCTGTGCCAGTGCTCTGGGACCCTTACAGTCAAGAAGTTGCCCCTTGTGTTGAGCTGGAACCTCCTGTGCTGCAGCTTCCATCCATTGCTGCTTGACCTGCCCCAGGAAGCAAGTGAGCAGAGCCTGTCCCACCTCCTCTGACACCCAGCCCTCAGCTCCAGACAGCAGTTTCTTTTTGAAGCTGGTGTGACAGCAGCATAATATTGAATGTCAGCAGCAGATTCAACTCAACCCGTGGCATTGCCCACCCGTTGTTCTGTACCATCTCTGTCATGCCCAGCAGCAATTCATATCAAGTGACACACATCATACATCATTCACTGTCCATTCTCACTCAAAATGAGATAGCTGTGCAGTACACAGAAGACTTCTCACTGCAGATGCTTTGGAGCTGTGTTCCAGTACAGTCTGGATCAGTCCATGAGCAGTCCAAATGGTGGGGCTGTGTTTCCACCCTTGGGGCAGTTGGTTGCAGTGGCTCCTTCCATCCCTCCAAGTGAAAGCAAATAGTGGCTTGTATTCCAGTTCTCTGCTTTCAACACATAGAGATGTTTGGATCCCTGTCACGCCAGAAATACAGACAAGTTCCACCCCTTGTGGGGTGGGGCATCAGAGTACACTCTGTACCTGTGTCTACTAAAGCTATATACTCTTGTGAGTTTAACTGGCCAAGCCATAGGTTATGTACAGTCCAATAAGCCCAGTTCTCCCTCTCCTCCATCGGATTGGAGGCAGGGCCCCTCTAATTCTGACTGGAACCACTTGGATCTTACAAGATGCTTTTGGAGTCCCTTCAGGAAGATCAGAAGCTTGTCTGCCCTTCATTCATGATGTTCCACTGGAAACTGGGCCAGCGTTCTTTGGGGGAGACTTTCCTTGTGCAGCCAGGACCAAGGCGGTGCTCCATCCTGCTTCCCATCTCCTCATGGTCACAGAGCACACAGCACACACCAGGACCAAGGCGGTGCTCCATCCCGCTTCCCATCTCCTCATGGTCACAGAGCACACAGCACACACCAGGACCAAGGCGGTGCTCCATCCCGCTTCCCATCTCCTCATGGTCACAGAGCACACAGCACACACCAGGACCAAGGCGGTGCTCCATCCTGCTTCCCATCTCCTCATGGTCACAGAGCACAGAGCACACACCAGGACCGAGGTGTGTGCTCCATCCCGCTTCCCATCTCCTCATGGTCACAGAGCACACAGCATACACTCTGGTGTGCACCTCCCACATTCTCTTCTCAGACCTGCACCTCATGGCTGAAACACAGGACTGTACAGGTGGGGAACAGAACATGTTTGGTTTGAGTCAATAGACCTCCCAGACTCCTTCACAGCTGAAACACAGGCCCAGACCAAGGAAGAGACTTCCATCACATTGCCAGGACCTGCTACTCATTTCATCTGCTCATTGTCCTTGGCCATCTTCCAAAACCCAAGACAGAACATGAGCAGTCCTGGCCATTCTCTTGCTGCCATGATGACCTCGATTTGTCCTCGTTCTTTGCCAGAGGAGCTGTTTTCTTTCTGCACATGCTGGTTCTCTGCAGCAGCTGCCACACCTGCTGGTCTGTCTGTAGGCCCAGAGCACTCTGAACAGGGATGAGAAGGATGCAATCCCCAACACACCACAGTGATTTCTGTCTCTTGGGAACTTCCAGGCTGACAATGGACTTTTTCCAAACACTTCACCAGCTTGTCAGGATTTTGTACTTGCTCAGGGGTGACATTCCAAAACACTGGAGGTGACCACTGGCTAGACACTTGCCCATACTCTTCCACACATCCTGCCACTTGCAATTACCTGCCATCAGGGCAGCTCTCTCAGCAGTATTCTTGGCAGAGCCCTTTATTGCTCTGGACAAAATCCCACATGCCAGTAGGCAGCACAGCAATAGCACAGCTCTAAGGCATTCCACCAAGGTGGCACTCAGCACTAAGTCAAGCACATGCAGGAGCACATCAGCCCTAGATGCAAATACATCAACACAGTGAACACACCACGGGGAAAAAAGCCTTAATTGAATCCTCTCATTATCTCACTTCTTAACCTTTTTGTCTCCTGCCAGAATCAGCTGTCTTAGTTAAAAGTCAGCTGCTTTCAAGGCCCAAGATGGGACACCAAATGAGGACTGTCCTGGGTTAACACTGCCTGCTCTCATAAGCCCTTGACTCCCGACACAGACGTGAGGGAAAGTAACACAAAACCCCACCACAATCCGGGTTGAGATAAAGAGCTTTACTGGCAATGAGATAATTCAATGCACAATTACCTTAGCCTGTTTGTGAAGAAGCACAGAAATATCCAGAAGCAGCAGCAGAAGGGAGCAACCTATACCTCCCTCCCCCCGACCTGCAGCCTGCCCAGCAGGAAAGACCAGCACCCCAAACCCGAAACTGAAAGCTGCAGCCAGAAGAGGAAGCCTCTGGTGTTACGGTCTGAACCCAAGCCCCATAATACTTTGCTCCATGGGCATAGAAACGTTTTCATTCTGAAGCTGGCATGACAGCAGCATGCTACTGAATATCATCACTAAACCCCTGGCACTCACCTCTTCTAGTGCACGAGGGTGGTGCTATGTCTGTGTTTCTTCTGACAACATGTTGATTTTGACTGGAATTAGATAATATGTTTGAAAGTTAACTATCTTCTTTGGATCCTTTGCTTTGATCAGATGATTACTCTGGCTGCTTTTTTCTTCTCAAATCTTTACTTATCTGAATCTTCACATTTTAGCATGCTGTTTGAAGACTGCTCTCGGTCATTGCCGTGCCACTCTTCTCCATGTTATGTCTGTTCTGTTCCAAAAGTCCTGGCAGTCTGGGGCAGTTCCCACTGACTGGAAAAGGGGAAACAGAACTCCCATTTTCAAAAAGGTTAGGAAGGATGAGCCAGGGAACTCCAGGCCAGTCAGTCTCACCTCTGTGCCCAGTAAGGTCATGGACCAGATCCTCCTGGAGGCACTGCTGAGGCAGGAAGATAATGAAGAGGTGATTGGCTACAACCAGCATGGCTGCACCAAGGGCAAATCCTGCCTGACAAACCTGGTGGCCTTCTATGAACAGGTCACAGCATTAATAGATGAGAGGTGAGCAACTGATGGCATTGACCTGGACCTGACCAAGGCCTTTGACACTGTCCCGCACCACATCCTGGTCTCTAAGCTGATGACATGTGGATTTGATGGGTGGAGCACTGGATGAATACAGAACTGGCTCCATGGCCACACCCAAAGAGTGGCTGTCAATGGCTCCATGGCCAAGTGCAGGCCAGTGACAAGCAGAGTCCCTCAGGGATCAGTCCTGGGACCAGTCTTGCTCAACATCTTTGTGGGTGCCACAAACAGAGACACTGAGTGCACCCTCAGCAAGTTTGCTGCCCACACCAAGCTGTGTGGTGCAGCAGCCAAGCTGGAGGGCAGGGATCCATCCAGAGGGACCTGGGCAGGCTGCAGAGGTGGGCACAAGCCAAGCTCAGGAGTTCAACAGGACCAAGGACAAAGTCCTGCAGCTGGGTCAAGGCAATCTCAAGCACCAATCCAGGCTGTGCAGTGAGTGGCTGGAGAGCAGCCCTGAGGAGAGAGACTTGGGGGTGCTGCTGGACCAGAAGCTCAACAGGAGCCAGCAGTGTGCACTTGCAGCCCAAAAAGCCAACTAGATCCTGGGCTGCAGCAGAACTGTGGCCAGCAGAGTGAGGGAGGTGATTCTCCCCCTCTACTGCTCTCTGCTGAGACCCCACCTGGAGTACTGCATCCAGTTCTGGAGCCCCTGGGACAAGAGGGATGTGGAGATGCTGGAGCATGTCCAGAGCAGGGCCAGGAGGATGCTCAGAGGGCTGCAGCAGCTCTGTTGTGAGCACAGACTGAAAGAGCTGGGGCTGTGCAGGCTGGAGAAGAGGAGGCTCCCAGGTGATCTCCTTGTGGCCTTCCAGGATCTGAAGTGGGCTACAGAAAAGCTGGGGAGGGACTTTTTAGGCTTGCAGAGAGTGCCAGGACTGGGGGGAATGGAGCAAAGCTGGAGGTGGGGAGAGTCAGACTGGATGTGGAGTGGAAGTTATTGAGCATGAGAGTGGTGAGAGGCTGGACTGGGTTGCCCAGGGAGGTGGTTGAGGCCCCATGGCTGGAGGTGTTTGAGGCCAGGCCTGCTGTAGGGTAAGGTGTCTCTGCCCATGGCAGGGGGGTTGGAACTGGATGATCCTTGTGGTCCCTGATTCTATGTTGGCACACTCAGTCATGGGATGGCTCCTGGCAAGACCTCATACAGATCTGACTCCAACCAACCTAGCCTGGCTGTACCCTAGAGGTAGGTATTTGGCGTTGATGACAAAGCCATGATGATGCCACTGGCAATGGTCAGTGGTATCTGTGGGGCCGTAAGAAACATTTTCTTTGTCTACATAGTCATATATTGTCCCAGATTGTCCTGCTGCAGTGAAGCACAAGTCTCTGCCACAGCCACAACACTCTTACTGTGGTTGCCTGAGATTAACATTCATGCTGTATGGTGCTTTACTCCATGTGTGTATATTCTAGAGTCTTCTTAATGGAGCCTTTCCCCACGAGCACTTGAGAAGACTGGTGGCTGAAGGGCTGTTTGGACTTTTTGAGTAATGGTGTTATGAGCTTGGCTCTACTCTCCTATAGCAAAAAGCAGCTGTCCGCTGTGTTTAAAGGCTTGGGGCTGCTGGGGAACATCTGATTTATAAGTGGCCTCTTTTCAGCTTCCGCCTCATCTTAAGCAGATATAAGCAGGTGATTAGCTAGTTGCTGAGAAGACAGTGGAAATAAACTCTAAAATTCCTCCTTGTAACATTATTTATGTAACAGCTTCATTCGGATGTGTGCTGTCTGCTTTACTCGTCTGTCTCTGCTTGCCAAACAGGCCAGGTACCTTTTGAGAGAACTGATCCCACAACCCTGTCTGGGTTTGCTTTCCCTTTTGTTGCTACATGTGAGTGTTTATGTTGGCTTTCTGGTGGATGTCAAACTGGATGTAACAGATTTTACACTAAAGACTGAGGTCCGGTTTTCTTTTGGTCCTGTCTGAGTTGCTGTGGCTTATGGACGCAATCAATATTGGGAACTGTATTGAACTCTTTTATTGTGGCTTTCTTTTGGGGACATTACTTGTATTTGATCATCTTTGCCCTGAGTGAGGAAGCTGTTCAAGTGCCTTTAGTAGTAGCTCTGTTCCTGTTACGGCTACTTTTTGGAACTGGAGTTCTGGTATCTCCACCTCAAAGCTGATAAAAAAGACAAAGTCTAACAGATGTTGTCAGGGCTCTTCCAAACTCCTTCCGTTCCTTTGCATCCTTCCTGACCGCTTCCTTTGATGGTAATTCTATTATTCCAGTTCCCAAAAGTAACCAGACTGTGTGTGGAACAGCCTTGGTGTCACTCCAGTATTGTGAGGAACTTAGACCAGGTACACAACTCTCTGGAGCTGTGCTATCTGCATCTCCCTTACTTCTGCTTCACTTACACACTTTCCATTTGTATAGGTCTGTCTCGCTTCTGGTTTAAATGTCCCAGAGGCTCAGCTACAGTTAAGAGAACCAATAACAATTTATAGGATGCCTTTCCCTCTTCCCCCTTCTTTCCCAAAGAAAAGGAATTAGATGTAAAGAGGAAAAGGTAAAGCACATCCACATGAATAGTCCCACTTTGATTCGGAAGAGAAGAACAACACTAACAATAAATGAGAGGTACTTGAGGTAGGGGAGTTACAAAAGGTATAAACGCAGCCGGATTTGGTGGCAATGGCTTGTCCGCCTCGCGGGGTACGGCCACCAGGTAAAACAAAGAGGGAGAGGAAGGTGACGCTGGCAAGCAGGGAGGCAGAGAGACAGAAACAGGCAGTTCCTCTGCTTTTACAGGGATCTAGACAGGGAGTGGGCGTGAGCGAACCACCACACCTGGTGGTGTTCGGACCCACCCCCGGGGAGGCGTCAGGAGGACCTGGGGTCAAGGTCAAGACCACTACCCTAGGAGGGTTAACCCTTAACAAGGTCTCATTTGTCTTTCTGAACATAAAAGTCTTTAAGCATCTTTCTCCTCTCACAAAACAGTCACAGCAATGTTTGAAGATTTGCACCTGTAACTCATCACTTGCCACTCTTATTCATTGTTAGACCAAGACCACGAATTCACTGAAAAGGAAAACCTCTTCCTCAAAAGAGGCTGGGCAGGCCCTAGTTTGAGCTGCTCAAGATTCCTATTTACAAACACCTTCCCCAGGGAAAGCCAGAGGGACTTGGAGTAGGCACCAGAGTTTGCATCCAGAACTGCTGCCAAGCCAGCCTCTGCTTGATAGATGACTTCACTGTAACTTTCTGAGTGCAAGCAGATTTCCAGGTCTGTTCACCACGTTCTGAATGAAACCTGTCCGTTGTTCTACAGAGGTGCCTGCAGGTCAGCCGTACGGGATCCAAAGCTCCTCTTCTGTCTTTGTACCAAATTATTCAGATGTATTTTTCACAGATAACCCTTACAGAAGTGTCTGTTCAAACACTTTGAGGGCTGGATGCTGCTGTTGTGAAAGTGCAGGCATCTGCCACTTTGAACGCACAGTGTTTTCTGCGCCTGTGGGTCAGGTGCTGCCGATGTCAGACCTGTGTGTCGGATGACAGCCGCCCTGGTTACACAGGCTTGCTCTCAAGTGCAGCCCCATGTGTCTATGTTTCAGGACAGAATGTGATCACTGCAAACTATTACCATTTCTACCAGATTTTGTCATTCAGAGTTTTTTAGAAATGTGATTCTTAAGAGCGTATTGAAAGATGCACACATCAGTAAAACACAGCCAGCCTTTGTATCCAGTGCTGTATCCAAGGACAGATTTAAGTTAGATTTCCTATGTTCCAGTCACTTCAAAGATAAAACAGCCTCTCTTTTAATTTTGTATCAAAGAACACTCCTGACATCTTTCAAACTGAGATTAGGTTAGCAAAGGCATACCCTGGCTTACGCTGGAAAATGAAACAGGTTCCTAATTGTCAAAAGATTAATCCTTGGCAGTCATCCAGGGCAATATTTGCTGTAGCAACTTGGTATCCATCACAGTTACGGACCAAAGGTCTTGTCATGTGCGTATTCCTTGCAGCAGTACTGCAGCAGGGCAGCGCAGCCTCACTACCCTGGGCTGTTAGTCCCTGGGAAACTCTATCCATTCTTCAATTAGTGCCCTTGAAGGGGTCACAGGCTGATGACCAGACTATTTCTAAAGACTGAGACATAAAGCTCAGTTATACTAAAAAAACCCAACCCAACCAACCAAAAAGAAAATGTTGATTGTTTTGTACGTCGCAGTGTTTCTGGTTATGAGCTTTAGCATTTTTGCTCCATCAGTACTAATAAATCACAGTGTTACAGAATGTCAGGGGCTGGAAGTGACCTCAAAAGATCATCTGGTCCACCCCCCCTGCCAGAACAGGATCACCTATACCAGTGTAATATCATACAATAATATTAGTGCAATGTGAGACTTTTTGTTTACCTCGATAGTCACCTTTCCCTGTAGGTTGTTGCTATTGCTTTCTTGCTTGCTGAAGTGCGAAGCTGCTGCAACTGCCTCTTCATCTGCCAGCATTGCCAGTCCTGTCAGATGGTTTTGAGTACCATCTTTTTCATGAGAGGAGCATAACCAGAGTCATGCCCTAGTTGTCCTGCAAACCAAACTGAAGAGAAGGTCAATATATCTTATATAAGTTACTGAAGTTAGCCATAACATCACAGAATCAGCCAGGTTGGAAGAGACCTCCAAGCTCATCCAGCCCAACCTAGCAACCAGCCCTAGCCAATCAACCAGACCATGGCACTAAGTGCCCCAGCCAGGCTTGGCTTCAACACCTCCAGGCACAGCCACTCCACCACCTCCCTGGGCAGCCCATTCCAATGCCAATCACTCTCTCTGCCAACAACTTCCTCCTAACATCCAGCCTAGACCTCCCCTGGCACAACTTGAGACTGTGTCCCCTTGTTCTGTTGCTGGTTGCCTGGCAGAAGAGCCCAACCCCACCTGGCTACAGCCTCCCTTCAGGGAGCTGCAGACAGCAACGAGGTCTGCCCTGAGCCTCCTCTTCTGCAGGCTGCACACCCCCAGCTCCCTCAGCCTCTCCTCACAGGGCTGTGCTCCAGGCCCCTCCCCAGCCTTGCTGCCCTTCTCTGGACACGCTCCAGAACCTCAACATCTCTCTTGAATGGAGGAGTCCAGAACTGGACACAGCACTCAAGCTGTGGCCTGATCAGTGCTGAGTAGAGGGGCACAAGAACCTCCCTTGTCCTGCTGCCCACACTGCTCCTGAGCCAGCCCAGGATGCCATTGGCTCTTCTGCCTACCTGGGCACTGCTGTCTCATCTTCAGCTCCTCTCTCTCTTCCAGCACCCCCAGCTCCCTCTCTGCCTGGCTGCTCTCAGCCACTCTGTCCCCAGCCTGTAGTGCTGCTTGGGGTTGTTGTGGCCAAATTGTAGATCCCTGCACTTGGCCTTGTTCAGTCTCATCCCATTGGCCTCTGCCCATCCATCCAGCCTGTCAAGGTCCTGTCCTAATCTCTGATCTCTTAGTGTAGACAAAAAGAACAGAAAACTGAAAAGTACTGCCCCTGTGTGCTGTGTTAGCCACCTCTGTTGTGGTTTGGGTGAGTTAGAGATTTTTCAAAGGGATTTTATCTTTTTTCTTCATCACAGAAACAATGATTCAGAAATGGTCTCTCTTGGCTTGATGTTCATTGTCACTGATTCTGTGTGCCCCTTGACTTTCCACAGTTAGCAGGCAGGAGACTGCCTACAGTTTTCAGTCTGCATGGCAAGGGAAAAAAATGGAGAAGAATTCAGTCTGCTGCAGAATGATCTTGAGAAAGGAGGGGAAGATTTAAAAATCTGGCTTTGTTTGACTCCCATTATACACTGCAGAGATTGACAGAATTATGAGGTGCAGGTAGGACCAGGACTTGATCCCCTCGCTGATGAATCTCTGCCCATGAGGTGCTTTATAAGCACAAGGGAAAGGGACAAATTGACAGGAGTCTCCTGCTGCACTGCAGTCTGTATTTGGATCCCTCATTTAAAGCTGACATGCGTAAAATCATAAGTAGCCAGAAAACTCCCTAGTGAGGACACAGCTACATAGATCAATATGTCAAAGATACTCACTTAAGGCTGGCATTATTTCACGTGTGGCAAATTCCCTCTAGATCTCTGATCCAGTATCACTGAGTGCAGTTTGGGACTTGTAGCACCTGCCCTGGATCAAACTGTGTGGGTTTTGGATATGAATGGAGCAGACTTGCAAACCTGCAACACTGCTCTTCTCAGATGTGGGGCAAATGCCACCATATCCTCATTGAGATGTGGCAGCTGCTGTAAGTGACTTAATCTCATAAACATAGCCAAATTTCTACAAACTGAGTCTGCCTCTATCACACAGCCTCCTGCAATGCCTTAAATGAGCTGCATATTTTTGTTTCTCAGGAATCTCCCTTTATAACCCACTATACTGCTTGATTATTTCCTCTGTGTTGTACAGGAAACAGTGAGTAAGTGATTAATAACCATCCTCAGTTTTACTTTCCTCTCTCACTGCAGCCTCGTAATGAAATAATGTGACCCACAGATGTCTGAGCAAAGCAATCCATTGCTTTGGTAACAGATGCTGTCGGGGCTTGCTCAGGGAAAGTGAGCTGCTGCAGGGAGAGAAGCTCAGGTGGTCCTGCTACTTTGATCATCTCTTTTTTTTGTTTTGCATAAATTTTGAGCGTGCTGCAAATTCCCAGCAAAGTGCTCTGGAAAACAGCCTGCAGTGAATACCAGTCACAGAGCATCAGGAGGGAGCTAGTAAGCAGGTTTGCTGAAGAAAGGCAGAGTTAGCACTGAAAATTAGCATTTGCTGGCTGTGGAAACGCCAGGAGGTATGTGAGGTACACCATGTATTTCAGTGCTGGCTTGATTCTCTGCTAACAGGGAGACTGCCCTTAGCAGGGCTTTTGACACTGTCTCCCACAACATCCTTGTGAGCAAGCTCAGGAAGTGTGGGATGGAAGAACAGACAGTGAGGTGGATTGAACATTATAGACTCCAAAGACAGAGTGAGCTGTGCCAAGTCCAGCTCTGACTAGTGAAGTCCCTCAAGGATCAGTGCTGGGTCCAGTCCCATTCACTGTGTTTATCAGTGACATTGATGAGGGGACAGAGTGCCTGCTCAGCAAGTTTGCTGGCTTGGCTGATGTATTGAAGGCTATGCAGACATTCAGTGAGACATGGATAGACTGAGAGCTGGGCACAGAGGAACCAAACGAGGTTCAACAAGGAAAAGTGCAAAGTCCTGCATCTGGGAAGGAATAATAAACTGCTCCAGTACAGGCTGGGAGGTGATCTGCTGGAGAGCAGCCCCATGGAGAAGGATCTGGGAGTCCTGGTGGACAACAGGTTCTCCTTGGGACAGCAGTGTGCCCTTGTGGCCAACAAGGCCAATGGGATCCTGGGGGTGCATTAAGAAGTGTGTCCAGCAGATCAAGAGAAGTTCTCCTCCCCGTCTGCTTTGACCAGGTAAGGCTCCACATTGCATCCAATTCTGGGCTTCCCAGTTCAAGAGGGAGAGGGACAGGGAGAGAGTCCAAGGGAGGGCTACAAGGATGGTTAAGGGACTGGAGCATGTGCCATATGAGGAAAGGCTGAGAGACCTGGGGCTTCGTAGTCTGGAAAGGAGTCTGAGAAGGAATCTAATAAATGTGTACAACTAGATGAGGGCTGGGTGTTGGGAGAAGGGACAGCCTCTTCTCTCTTGTGCCCTGTGATAGGACAAGGGGCAGTGGACGTAAACTACAACACAGGTAGTTCCATCGCAGCATGAGGAAGAACTTCTTTACCATAAGGGTCACAGAGCATTGGAACAGGCTCCCCACAGGAGTTGTGGAGTCTCCTTCTCTGGAGACTTTCAAGACCCATCTGGATGCATTCCTGTGTGACCTGCACTAGATTCTATGGTCCTGATCTGGCGGGGGTTTGGACTCAAAGATCTCCAGAGGTCACTTCCAACTCCTAACATCCTGTGATCCTGTGATAATGTAAAGTAAGGCCTCTGCACTTAAGTGAAAACTCTCAGTCATAGTTAATTTTATCATGCATGTCACCTCTCACAATGTTTAACATTGTCTGGAGTGTGTGAGTGAAGGAAATTAAAATCTCAAGCAAGTTTTTTTAGGATTAATTTAGGAGTCTGGTGTATGGGGATAGCTGGCAAGAGAAGTATCCCTGTGGTAATGCTCCAAGTGGGGAATATTCAGACTGGTGATCATTCTCATAGAGGAGGGCAGCATGAGCCTAATTACAACCTGATCAAGTCTTTGAAGAGTTGCTATCCTGTGAGTCTGTAATACACTTTTCAGCTAATACACTGGAGTCAGGGGGCTCCTGCCTGGGGAGTGCTGGCACACGTTGTGCCACGAAATCATTGCACCAGATCTTTGTTTTCCTGGGTGTTTGGGTTGTTTTTTTTTTCCTAAAGATATGTTTAGGAGGTAGGGAAGAACAAAGTTCTGGTGGCAGCAGAAGCATGAAATTGTGCTGTATAAAGCAATCCAATGAAGTGATGATAGTGACCACTCGGCAGAGGAAGCGGAGCACACGTGCACACGGGTTGCTGGCGCTTGGTTTGCCCTAAGATACAAACGGCTGTGGTTAAATTCTCTGGCTGGGGAGAGAAGTGGTTGTTGAAAATTCAGATATAAACTAGAGAAACCTAGAAAATAGTCTAAAGCCTCAAAAATGTGTCCGTTTAGCAAAGAGCTAAGCTGGGACCCAAGGGCTGTAGGGGCTGCAGGGGTTTCTGCCGCTGGCTCTGTGGGTACCTTCCCCAGCGTTACTGTTTCGTTCTTTTTTCAGTTAGAATGTCCGTGCGTGGCAGCGGTGGTCCTTCAGTGCTGTGTTCTGTGTCAGCTTGGTAGAGTAACATGAAGCAAAACATCTTAGTCATGGAGAAGAGAAACCGAGAAGTAATTCTGCAGTGAAAGAACAAGTGTTTTGCCACCCTACAGTTGTCTACTACAGTTCATCCAATCCAGTGCTTAATATAAGTAGCCAGTGTGCGGCTTTCTTTTTGTTTCCAAAAGACTGAGAGTGTACTTCAAAGTCCTTAGCTCGAGGGGATGGAAAATGTTCACCTGTGTTTCTTCCTGTCACCCTCACCTTAAAATACACCCATTCGCTTGCAGTAATGAAGCCTAGAAACAATAGTGAAGAGTTAACATCAAGGACTTCAGCAAAAGCACAGACAAAATGCCCCCCAGGCCTGCTCTAAAGAGGTTTCTATAGAGCATCCGAGTTGAGCATGACAATTACAAAGAAGCTGCAAGTGGCCTTTGCTTGAAATTTGCAAATGTAGCAGGTTGCATTATCACAAGAATCCCCATGCAAGAACAGTTTGCAGATGGTTTGCATCGGCATACTTTGTGTAAACGCTCTAGAGAACAGATGGCATCATGGGTTCTTGTGGCAAATGTGAATTTATGCCACTCACAACATGCTGAAGTCTTTTGCCTGTAGCTGAAAAACAACAGGAACGAAGAGAAAACACTCAGCTCTGTAAATCGGGTTGCCAGGGCCTTTGTAGCTTTGAGTAACATTTTCTTTAATCTTTATTGTGAAGTTTAGATTCTTGCATCTTCTTGCAATGGAGTGTGTGTGTGTACCGGCTTTGGGCTGAGCTGGAGTTCAGTGCTTCGCACAGCATCACTCTAGTGCTGTGCTTTGCAGTGCTGTAGCTGTGCGTTGATAAAACAGCAGTGTTTTGGCTACTGCTAAGCCGAGCGCCCAGGCTGTGCTTCTCCAACATTTCCCTGCCACAAGAGCCTGAGGGGACACAGCCAAGCCCGAACTGGCCAAAGGGATATCCCATGCCATGTGATGTCAGCTCGGATGTAAGAAACAAGCTAAAGAGGGAAGTCTGAGGAGAGTCGCCCCTGGCGTCTGTCCTCCAGGGGGACCATTACACGTAGAGCCCTGCTTCCCGAGACCAACCATCGTCCCGCTGCTGGGAAGCAGAGACTGACATCCCTCTCTGCAGCCGCTTCCCTGCGCTCTATCGCTTTGCTCAGCGCTACTGGTGAATTGCTTCTGTCTTATCTCTGGGTTGTGTTACATTTCCCCTCTCTGCTGTCCATCTAGGCGGGGCAGCGATGGACCAGCTTTGGTGGGCATTTGGCCCCTTGCACCACAATGTGGCATGTGTGTATGTTCATTTAAGTTAGGCATATATAGCTTTTAGATTAATAGACATGGTGTAGAGACCAGGAAATTGAGAGCTCCACCACTATTTGTTTGTTTATTTATTTATTTATTCCAGTGCGTTTGAATTTTGATCTGAACTTGAATTCAGGTAATGTCAGTTTCCTGCCTGAGCTTAGACTGCTTTTAAACAAACACTGGCAAGTACTGTTAGAAGGGGCAAAGTGACAGCATAGGTCAGAAGTGTGAATTTCTGACCTCTCAGTCATTTTGTGCATATATTTTCAGTGGGATGAGCATCAGGCCACACGAAAAATGTAAAGCAGCATTTGGAAACAAGTAGGAATTTGACCATTTTCAGTAAAGATGTTATTTAGGAAGCCGGGGGGGGGGGGGGGGGGGGAGAGAAAAAAAAAAAGGAAGTTGTGTGAAGTATTCATTTAATTCCTTTGGAACTATGATATTGAACTTACAATATCATTATTATTACAGTATATTCCCTAATTATTTAGATGCTTGTAAAAATTGATTTTATGTAAACACAGCTTGTTCTAAGGCAGCCAGGTCCTTGCAGTGAACGTAAGCTGTTTAAAATTTATTGACCTGTCGTTCACATGTGTTACTTTACTAGCACTTAATGGTCTGTTTAGATAGTCTTGGTGTGTATGAACTCCCAGTGCACTACTCCAAGCACCACACGTTGACAGGTAGCTGCCATGTAGATAAAATAAGGGGCCCTACTCCAAAGCATACAGGGACACACAGTCGTTAGTTATTTTCTAATCTAAAGCAGGGATTTCCTTGGCAGGCAGAGGGACAGAAGTGGTCTGATTTTGCATTATCTTTGCAGCTGTGTTCTGCTCTTAAGTCCTGAACCAACATGCAGCCAGGCCAAAAGCAAACAAGCTGGAAAGCCAGCCTTGCACAAATGCAATTGATTTAAGAAGCCTGAGCTTTGAGAGTCGCTTTTGAATGCATTGTGTAGACAATGGCTAAGATTAGAAACATTTGATCCTTCAAACTCTCCTGAAATGGAGATAATGGAAAGGTAAATTGCTTGTGTAGTAGATAGAGATCACCGTAAAACCCTGACATTCTTGGTAAAACTTGCTGTGAGGTTTTTTACATCCTGTGAATAAATAAAGCTTTCCAAAAACTAAACAAAAAACAAACCAAAACAAAACACCACAAACCCCACAGTACACTGCTTATTCTCTGCTGGGTCAAACCTCATTGCTCTACCTTATTTTTCCCTTAGTTTTTAGGACCCCTGTGCATTTTGTGACTCGAGATGACTATTTTTAACATTTAGGTTTCGTGAAGAGATGATGCCAAGTACATGTTACAGACCACTATAGCTCAAGTCGCTAACCTAACTTTGCTCTTCTGTTTCTACATTCTCAGTATTTCCAGAGACCAACAGTTTTCTCGTTGTTTTTTGTGACTGTGGATCAGCAACATAGTTGTCTTAATTTGGCACAGCCAGAGGTTAGATCCCCAAAATCCACTGCTGGAGTGCCACTTGTCCTGCCAAATGTAGTGGTTATTGCCTAAGAAGTATTAATCTTAGCTTTAAATGCTTGGTTTCAAAACGCTGCCCTAAAAGTCATAGTAATGCTGCATCACACCATCTAAAAACCTACTCTTGGAATGTTTGTGGCCTGGGGAATTCAGCAGCCATTTTTTCATAGGAAAACTATTTTATGTCAGTGTTTAAATATTTCATAGTTCTTAAGTAAAGAATCTATTACATAACTGTTTTCTTTCATATAGACTGATTAATGCCAGGATTGCTAACTCCTAAAAACACTAGCCTCACAGCTCTTAAGTCACTGGGGTGTTTAATGAAGATGATTTGCCCATATCATTCTGTCCGTGACAATCCCCACTCACGCAGGGCTGCAGATTTTTCTAGTAGTCATCCAGTACTTTACAGACAAGCAGGCTGTGAGAGATATAAATATGTGTGTATATATATATACCTGATATAGTGGAACATAATTTTTCAGTAATGGAGATGTCACATGGACCTCACAGATCTGCATGTCAGAATCTAACTCACAAAAGTGGTTGAAAAGCATTGTTGGAGAGAAGCTCTGCTGGAGAATGCGTTCCTCTGACAACCAGGGCGTATTGGTGGTTGTTTCTTCTTTCTATCATAGTTTTGGCCCTAGGAGCTGCAGTTTAGCTCAAGAGGGTGTTTAAGGCTAGACTGTCAACCTCTGGAGCTGTCTTACTTTGAATGGTTGTATGTAATGCAGCATTTGCCATCAGTTCTGCCCACTAACAGGTGATCTGATTTTACTGTGCTGCACACACACAAATTGTGTGGAAGGTGAGGAAACTACACAGCGTGGTGCCACTGGCAGATTTAGGCCTAGAGGTTTTACTCTTAGAGGTCCCCCTTGCCGAAAGGTCATGCCTGCTTACACCAGTTTTTTCCTCTCTATCTAGTGTATACTGAAGTTGACTTTCCAGCAGCTCCTACTTTTGAGTGAGACCACTGAAAGGATTTATTTCCCTTGGCTGTAGTGCTCAGGTCTGTACCAGTCTATGGTGCTGCACCGTACCCCACGTTGCCCCTGGGGGATATAGGCTAAATGTGAGCAGTGGCTCCTTGTCTCTCTCTGCCAGTGCTGGGAGGTAGGCCTTCGTGACACCTGCTAAGGAACGTATCTCTCCCATTCTGGCCTCCTGGCTAGGCAACCAGCATCATCATCCTGGAAGAAGTCCTGCCTCCATCTTGACAGGTGACATCCAGGAGAAGGTCAGGTGTGTATGCAACACAGTTTAAAAGTTGTCTTGTTAGCTAAAGTTCTTTTAGCTAGAGAGGGGCAAGGTTAATGATGACTAAGATGACTGGCTAATGATCAGACAGAACTGGGGCTGAGGTAATGAAAGAAGATGGAGCAGGACCTTCCCAGAAGACATCTGCGTAGCAATTTTTCTTCTCACTGATGAGAAATGGTCAAAAGCTTTGTTGTACTTGTGGCATTTCTGTGCCCCTTTTACTGAACTCGGTGAAGTATAAATGACCACTAAGCTCAGCTCCAGTTTAATGTGCCAGTGAGGACACTAAGAAATACCCCATGGTTTCAGTTAGACTCCACATAGGTGATCAAAATGGCCATGCAATAATGGTGCTCTTGCTAGGCTCAAAGGGTATCTTCCTAACGTTTGAAACGTCAAGAATGTTACCAAAAGAAGTACTGCCTGACTTTCACCTCAGCCCAGTCATTTGGGAGGCAGATGCAAGACAGACAAATAAAACGGTCTTTCCCCACACACACTTTCCAACAGATATCTCTCTAGATCTCAGCTCGAGAAGAGCGTAACACTCCTGAAGGCACTAACTTGCATATATGCTTAAATATTAGGAAGTCCAAAATAACACCAAAATTCTGTGGTCATAACAGGAGTATTTCATATAAAATGGGCATGAACCCAGGGATGTGCAAGGACATGAGACAATGAAAAACTGGAGTTGTTGATCAGATTTCTTGGATGGGTCTAATGGGGAGATCAAAATGTTGCTAGCCAAGTGGAACCAGTTCTTGCCCAAACGGGGCAGTCCCAGAAATGGCAAAGAGTGCTTACACAAGGGCTCTGCTAGTGACACTGTTTGGAAAGGCAGTGCCTGTCACAGTCCTGCTTGCAGCACTTCCCATGGGCTTGAAGCCCAACACCTAGTCATAGAATCATAGAATCAACCAGGTTGGAAGAGATCTCCAAGATCATCCAGTCCAACCTAGCTCCCAGCCCTATCCAGTCATCTAGACCATGGCACTAAGTGCCTCATCCAGTCTTTTCTTGAACACCTTCAGGGACGGTGCCTCCACCACCTCCCTGGGCAGCCCACTCCAATGCCAATCACTCTCTCTGTGAAGAACTTCCTCCTAACATCCAGCCTATATTTCCTCTGGCACAACTTGAGACTGTGTCCCCTTGTTCTATCACTGTGTGCCTGGGAGAAGAGCCCAACCCCACCTGGCTACAACCTCCATTCAGGTAGTTGTAGTCACACAGGCTCTTTCTCCACTAGAGTGTGACAGATGGTCCTGAGCATCAGCAAAAGCCATAAGAAGCTCTTTGACTCACATGGTTCCTACCTGTGTGGCTGGTTAGAGCTTGGACGGTGCAGGGGTTTGAAAGGCTTTCGTAAAATCAGGCAGGGTCAGGGCATGGACCAGTGTGGTTGTCTGTACTGATGGTTAACGCACAGACCTCCTCTCGCCTGCCAGACATGGTTCAGAGGTCAGCTGAGTGAGAAACCAACTCCCTATGTGTCCCCACGCCAACACTGCCATATAATGGGAGATGCCTGGCATACGTAGGTAGAGCCAGGAGAGATTGCGACATCTGTGCATAGAGCCTCTGAAATTCACGAGGGAGAGTTTGTAGTGAAATGTTGTTTGGATCCAGATTCCCAGCGTGGTTGAGGATTGGTTGAGATGCAGAGTGGTGACTGCGTCTTGACTAAGGCCAAGGATGATAGACAAGACAGGTGTACTTTGCTAAAATGCAGACAGAAATATCCTTTTATTTCCTTGCAACTGTCACAATGTGGAATCATCAGGAGAAAAAGTCCTATCCTGAACTGTCCATTGTATATAATCAGTAAGAGTTAAAAGCTAAGTCTGGTATCTTCACATATACTTTGACCATGCCATCATCACTGCGACTACAGAGCGTGAGGTGAAGTTCAGGCAGGAGGGACAGGTCATCTTTAATGATGTTAACACTTTGCTGCTTATGTCTACTGTTAGATTCAGATCCCACATGTATAAGCTTTTTATTAAAACCTTTCTGGAGAATTTCATCTTCCCATGCTGAAGATCTTTTTTTATTAAGATATGTTTCTGGTCCCATTGGCAGGACCTTATTAGCAGCATTTTAAAAGCTTCCAAACAGTAAAGTTATGAGCCCTGAAGCTGTAGCTCTACATATATGTGGTGATTCCCTGCTGCCCCTCCACCATTTGAGGGCCTGTATGATCTCCCACTGTATTTTTTTAGGATTATGTTTGCTAAAGACAGTATACTGAGAGACGAATCAAAAGGATTTTGTGATCATCAAGATTTACGATATGTGCGTTGTATTACATACTTGAGTAGGGTTAAAATAACAACTTGAGTTTCATTTAAAGGCAAGAAGGGGGAGTATATAAAGAGTAGATTTTTAATGCCGTTATCTAGTAAACAATGTGTGAGATTACACAGCTTGGACAATAATTAGTAAGGAACACAAAGCTTGTCTTGGAGTGATTTTAGTACCTCTCTGTTACCTCTTTTGCAGGTCCTGACCCACTTTTGTATTTCTTAACTGCTCAGTGTTACCAGCCCCAAATCTAAAATAAATCATAGTACTGACATACACATTAAAAGTAAAAATAATAGTAATCAAGAGTAATTTTTCCTTATCCCAGCCTTTGAACATGCCAGTCTGGTCATGTTTGTAAGCCATTGTCCTTAAAGCTGAAGACTTCCTCCTGAATGACAACTGAGTTGCTCACCTGACTGCTGAAACTTAGCTGAAGAGAAGGGAAAAAGGGGAGGTGGTGTTAATCTCGCTATGAAGTTGAGAGGTTTTGCAAAATTTTGTTAAGATTTTTTTCCAAACTTCAGTACCTTTCTTTAAGGGTGAAGGAGAAGGTGTGGAGTCTTAATAAAACCCCTTTTGTTTAAAATCATCACAGCATGCACTATCACTAATCTTGCAATAGCCATCACAGATGCTCTGCTTTGCTCATGGCAGGAGCCGCTGTTAAGCTGAAGATCTTTCCATGATGGAAGTGCAGTCCTGCTTCACTGCCCAGTGTGGCATACATTACAAAACTTGTCTTTATGCAGTCAACAGTACTGATGTGTAGAAGGCATTCAGCCACCAAAAATACCTTTGGTAATGAGCAAGGAGCTCACATCCTGACTGTTGCTGGGCTGTAAGTGGTCCATGTAGCCAAGAGTGATCACTAGAAATGTGTTTCCTGAAGCACAGCGTAGACTCTGTATGGCTCTGCAAAGGACAGAATAGACATCCAAGCAGCAGACATGCATAAGGTCATGTTGGGATGAGGTGGCCATTTGTGTGTTCAAGAATTTAAAGAAACAGTAATGAAATAAACCTCTCTTGGACTGATTCTAAATTGTGATTTTAGCTCAAAGATACCAGTGTTAAACCAGTGGCCAGTGAGAGGCTTTGCAGGCATTGTTTCAGTCTTGTACGATGGAACTGATGCCTTTTTGCAAAAGGGAAAATCAAAGAACATAGCAATGCAGTACCATTAAAAGGATGTGTATATATTGACAAGGAATTTATGCCACGTGGAAACAGAATGGACTTTGTATCTACTCAGTGCATGAGGCTCCAAGCCCCAAGACTTCATGAAGTCTGAGCACAAGACATTTGAATCCAGGTTTTGACAGATTAGCAGAAATCAGACATGCAAATAGGTTCCAGTTCTGAACTGATGCTTTGTTGAGTCCAGTTCTAGAGCTCTGAAAAAAGTGCTCTGAGTGTCCCAAAATGGTTTAAAAGTAGAGGCTGCCTGTGGAGGATGTCACAAAGTATTTTTGTTCCAGGCCCTTTGTCTCTTGCTTGCAGTGTCTCATCTTAAAGAGGCCTCTTAATTACATAAAAACCTCTGCTCTGGCAGTAGGCTTTCTGTGGTTCTTGTCACTATACTTTCTGTGTTCCTATTTGGCATCTTTTCTTCCTCTTTTAGTTGGGTATGTGTTTGAAGTTAATTCTAGAGGAATAAAAATTGCACCCATTTATTTACATAGCAGCTGTCAAAGCAGAGTGTTCTGTTCTACAGAAGTAAGCACACACAAAAAAGTTCAGCACTTGATTTGCTGCCTTAAAATTGCAGGGTCTTGTGTTTTCTCACTCCTCCTCCTTTTCATGACTAGAGGTTAAAAGGAAAAAACATAATCTGTCAGGAGCACAAAATCTCTGAGTTATTGTCACACCAGTGTCACTTGCTACAGCTGTGTAATAGGCTTGTGGGAGACTTTCAGAGGAAAGGACCATCTCTGTATCTTTCAGTGGGATCTAAGAGTAGGGAAACAGTAGGAATTCCTCCTGGTGTTCTTGACATCAGCTCTGTCTCCTCAGCTCTTGTTCAGGCTGAAAGAAAGGGCTGGTTTGTTGTGTTGTGTTTTGCAAGAAAGTAAAATAAAATCTTAACTGTGTCTTTCTTTTTACTATTGGGAGCATAATAAGGTCCCTTAAGAAAAAGAAAGCCAACCAGTAAGCCTGGGATGTCTCATTTCTTTAACAGCTACATAGTGTGTGCAGCTGAGAGTTGCCAGTTGGATCCTAGCAGGGGAGAAACCACTTTAATTTGTTTGGTATGTATATGGAATAACATTTTTCTTGCCTTGGAATACTTGTTTGTCATCACTCCCCCTTTGTCTTTATGTTCCGCTTGGAAATAGTCTCTATGCTGTATATGCATTTGCCAGGATGTGCACATAAACAATGTTCCATTATGGCTTGCTCTGCATACTCCTTATTTACATCATATACATTTGGCAGTAAACATGTTGGGGAATGACAGAGAGCAAACTCTTCTAGGCCCCTTTTTTTTCAGTTAGTCCAGACTTTCTGCCATATGCTTACTGAAATCCCACTTCTATTCATGTTTTTATTAGGTAGAAAAAAAGTGTCCAGACTTCCAACAAAGAAGCTTTTGTTTTCTCTGTCAAAAAAAATCTTCTCCTATGAAATGTTGATAGAAGTACTCAGAGCCCTTGTGGGGGTGCAGAGTCTGAATAGGCCCATGGTGAAAGCACAGGAGGGCAAAGCAGGGGAGCTGGGGGCCAATTTTTGCTTCTTCTGTGCCATGGACAACTATCAATTAACTTTCTGTTTCTCCAGTTTTCCGTTTGGCAGCCAGGGCCATGCCTCATCCCGGTGCTCTTATTTTTTAAATGGTAAAGGTTTTCAGAATTTTGCCTGGAAGAAAAAGGAGAAGCAAAATATTGTTTTAATGTAACATAAAATGGAAGCTTGACTTAGAATATATTCTGTTTAGTAAAACTACAGAACCATGGTAAAAAAGTTTTACGGTGGCATGAATCATTTTTAATGACTCTATGCTTTAAAATGGTCAGATTAGATCTTTTTTACTCATTGATTTTGTATTTGGTTAATGATCCCAGGCCTGAGCTCATAAAGCTATATATAAGATGTAAAAGATACGGGAAAATATCTTTAACCTCTGCATTGAAACTACACATTTCTTTTGACATTGAAATACTGCCGTGACCTGGTAATGTTTTCCAATGTTTTAATTTTTGCTGATGTACAAAAATATCATAGAAGAGCTGATTGGTAATTATTACATGTGGTCTTGCATAAATTTCTTCCTAATTAAAAAGCTTCTAAATTCTGAATAATCAATTTATGAAGGTATGTGGTTTTGACAAATTATGCATTTAATTTTCCGAGATTTATTAGAAATGTGACCTGCAGCTAGTTAATTAGAGTTATAATACTGAGGCAGTAATACTGGAGATTGACATCATGATACGGTTGCAAATCTATTTCGGTATTGCCTGCCTTCCTAGCAGGATGTGGGAATCCACCTATATCTTGTACTGTCGTTTGTTACGAAGGAAAGCATTAGTTTAATGAAGAGCAGAGATTTTGGTAAGTATGTGCTGGCATTTGTATCAGAAGCTACTTTCAATAGAGCTTCCTGAATCTCGTCCTTCAAGTTTTACCCTTTTAGAGGCTACGTTTCCAATGGCATCAGTGATAGCTTTAGATCAATAAGGGTAGTGTAATACTAACTTTAAAACAACCGAAACCCACACTGAGAAATTAAATTGATTCTTGCTAGGTAGTTTTCAGACCACAGAATATTTCTGAAGTACCTCTTTTTGGACTAATCTCCTATTCACTACATTGATACTCTAAGTTTTATAGATTTGGACAGCTAAGTTACTCAAGAAGCGTTTGCAATATATCATGCAACAAGCAGCATTACATAATAGATGTTGTATCAAATGATATCTTTTTATGCCACCTGGGTTTGCAAGCTGTCTATGAGAACCATACAAAGAAAATATAGATGGATTTTTAGAGCATGAAATGCTTAGAAAAGCAAGGCTTATCATAAACATGTAGTAACATATGTTTTAGTGACATCTGAAGGCTACCAGTATTTTTCATGTAATTAAGGAAAAAAAGAAACTTTGATGGGGTTCTCTGTGTTATTAGAACAAACTCTTTCTTTTCCCTGACTACTCCTAGCATCAATGTGGGGTCAGGAGTTGCTACTGATCAGTGAATATTCTTTATGAAGAGATGTTGCTGGTGGAAGGACAAGGAGCAAAAGACACTTCAAGGCTTTTCTCCTCTGAACTCTCAGCTGAGAGCACTCCTGGGTCTTGCAGAGGAAAGGTCTTGCCTTGTTTGTCTGAAATGGGGCAGTGGCAGTGGTGCTTCCTTTTCCTAGCCTTATTTTAGTGCCTGTGGTACCATGAGTCCAGTTTTGAGTGTGAGCTCCTTTTCCCTAATGGCACACAGCTGTGGCTCACAACAGCAAAGCACGGCTGAATGAGGTGCTCTCTGAGTCAAGATGTGTGCCCTTCCTGGACCCCAGGCTCTGTCGCACTTTCTTGCAAGGGAGGAGACTAACGGGGCTGAATTACAACATCCTGGCATAGAGGCATCCTGGCCTGGATCAGCAACAGTGTGGCCAGCAGGACAAGGGAGGTTATTCTGCCCCTGTACTCAGCGCTGCTCTAGATGGATGTTAGGAGGAAGTTGTTGGCAGAGAGAGTGATTGGCATTGGAATGGGCTGCCCAGGGAGGTGGTGGAGGCACCATCCCTGGAGGTGTTGAAGCAAAGCCTGGCTGGGGCACTTAGTGCCATGGTCTGGTTGTCTAGGGCTGGGTGCTAGGTTGGGCTGGATGAGCTTGGAGGTCTCTTTCAACCTGGTTCATTCTATGATTCTATGATTTTAAAATTAGAGATCTTTAGAAGTCTTCATCCTAGATTTTGACATTTTTAGATTCAAACTTTGTAACTCCTGCTAACCAGGAGAACAGGGAGACTATTGTGCTAACTGTATCTATTTGTGCTTCTGTTTAATGAATATGCCCACAGACATAATGCAGTTGTAAAAGCAAACCAGGGAGATTACTGTAATGAAATGAACTGAGATGCTTCCATAATGATGGCAGTACTTTGTGTGGACTATAAAATCAACTAGTATCATAAGATGTACAGGAGTTTTTTTAAGGTGGAAACAACACACTCACTGACAGTGAAAAGTTCTCTTACAAGTTAACGAAGCACTTCAGTAAGTACCCAGGCAGAAGTGGGAGAAAGAGACCATTGGTCAATAAATGCAGTCCAGGTAGTATCTCCCCAGACCTAGCATGAGCTGTTTTATGAAAAGTACATTCTATCTTTTGCATATGTTATGACAACTGATGATAAAATACAGTGATTGCCCTGCATTCTTTGTTCATTATACCATTGCCATGCTGTGGTTTGTCAGATAGCTTTGCTTGGACCCTACTGGCACTCAGATCAGTTTTTCCAAACCTGCAGAATTATTCTAAAGCTGAAGGAGAAAAAGGTCTCTTAAATCATGCCAGCTATGTTAAATGGGTAAGGGTGCTGCTATGTAACTGGGTCCTACTGGGAGAGTGACAGTGTGGGGCCACTGAGACTCAGCCCAACAACAGAGTGCTTCTGTCTTGTGCTTCTTATATGTTGCCATTTATTGGAGAATTTCTGAATTGGGATTATACTCCTGCTCCTTTCATGCTCTCCTGATGAGCCTTAAATAACTGTGTTCCACACCAAAATCAGAACACAACAGTGTAATGATGGCCATTTTTCCCTGATAATGTTACTTTTGACACCTTTGACTAGCATATAGAAAGATCTCTTTTGCACCAAAACTAGAAAGCTTTTAAAAGAGGAGATTTCCAGAAGGACTTCAGAATAGCTTGTGCCTTGGTTTGCTTTCAGTCCTGTGGAAAGCCTTCTCCTACCGTTCTGGTTTCACCTGTGCAGGCAGCTTTCAGCCTGTTTGCTTGTGCAGGAGGAGTGGTTAAATGTCTCAATTTTAAGCTGTCCCTTCCTGTCTAATACATTTCAAGAAACCAGCACTGATTTTCCCTGTGTCCTGATGAGACACTCTCTTCAGCTATTCCTCTTCTTAAGACCACTCATGTCTTGAGGGCTGAAGCATGAACTCTCTAATTTCTCCTTTAGAAGAGCCAGGTGTGTTTTCTTAAGGCCTTGCAGCTCAGCAAAGCCTCTGTGCTTGTGCCAATACGTTTGTAATGGAAGAAGTGGCACTTCTGAGGGGTTTTTGTTGATTTGGTTGGGTTTTTTTTGTTTTGTTTTTTTTTTTTTTTTGCTGTTGTTGAGGGTTTTGTTGTGGGTTTTTTTTTTGTTTTCCTGGGAGAGATCCACCCATAGTGCCTTGGAAGACTACTGATAAGATGAGAGAGACTGAGCTTGGCCTGTAAAAACAATACTTAGGAATGTCTGCTTGAACTGTTGGGTTCGGAGAGGAAGCAGGAGAGTGGAGTGGTATTTGTCAACATGTCCTTCAATTCTCAGTGTGTTTTCCACTTCACTTAGGTCTTTGTGCCTCATTTTTTCCAGTGAGGTTCTGCCTAATAATTTGTGTTGGCAAAGCTCTTAGCCTTTCTCACGTGCTTGCAGTTCTGCCTCTGAGTGACATGTTTCTGCATTGTTCAGCTCGCAGAACAGGCTTGAGTATCAGTGCTTGTACTCTTAGCAGGTCTGCTTTGTTTGGGCTTTGGGGGTTTTCTTGGTTTGTTTTTTAATACATTTACAAGTTTTACACAGATTCACAAATCCAGCAGGTGGAAATTCAACTTTTGAAAGTCTTAACAACAGGTTCTACATTCACTTTAGTCATTTAGAATCTGGTTGTAGATAATGTGATGCTATACCCTTTTAAGGAGAATTTCAGCATGTTTCTCAGAATTGGGAAGGTGCACATGCCTCGTTCTTGTTACTAAACCATCCTCTAGGTTGAGGCAGTATCAGTCTTGATATTTCCTTGAAGAAGTCGGGGCACAACCCCATTTTCTTGCATGTTTTGGAATTTTCCAGAGATGAAAGATATGAAGGCAGTCAGGTTGAGATGTCTGAGCCATTTTTGCAACTTTGCACGTTCTTCTTTACATGGCTCCATATAAAGACAGGTGAAGTCTGGTTTTGGAGCCTGATAAGAACATGTGGAAGATTACTGTCTTAGGAATGAGAAGCCTGTTCTTGACAATGTTTGCCCACAACTGTGGATAGATTAAAAGGAAAGATTCTTAAGTGTGATGGCAAGGTCTATGCAGAACTGTTCATAGGATCGTTGAATCAGCCAGGTTGGAAGAGACCTCCAAGCTCATCCAGTCCAACCTAGCACCCAGCCCTAGCCAATCAACCAGACCATGGCACTAAGTGCCCCAGCCAGGCTTTGCTTCAACACCTCCAGCCACAGCCACTCCACCACCTCCCTGGGCAGCCCATTCCAGTGCAAATCACTCTCCCTGCCAACAACTTCCTCCTAACATCCAGCCTAGACCTGCCCTGGCACAACTTGAGACTGTGTCCCCTTCTTCTGTTGCTGGTTGCCTGGCAGAAGAGACCAACCCCACCTGGCTACAGCAATGAGGTCATTCCTGAGCCTCCTCTTCTGGAGGCTGCACACCCCCAGCTCCCTCAGCCTCTCCTCACAGGGCTCTGCTCCAGGCCCCTCCCCAGCCTTGCTGCCCTTCTCTGGACATCTTCCAGCACCTCAACATCTCTCTTGAATGGAGGAGTCCAGAACTGGACACAGCACTCAAGGGGTGACCTGAGCAGTGCTGAGCACAGGGGCAGAAGAACCTCCCATTGTCCTGCTGCCCACACTGCTCCTGATCCAGCCCAGGATGCCATTGGCTCTTCTGCCCACCTGGGCACACTGCTGTTCAGTCAGAAGAAGGCTCAAGATATCAAAATGAAAAGTTTTGGTCTGGTTTATGTGCAAATGTTTGGCACTGCACAATGGCTGGGACAGTATGTTGTTGACTACCACAGTCTGTAACTGCACCTGACCTCTCTAAGTCCTTTTTTCTCAGAGTATGTGTGTCTTGCCTATATTTGTGCAAGAAACTGATCTCTCTTTTTTAAAAGAGTTGTACCTGCAGCAGCCTAATCGTGGACAGTTGTAGCATAAAGCAGATAAACTAAAACTCTTACCTGCACAGCAGGCAAGAAAACTTGTAGGCTTGTAAAACTGACCCTGTTAGCAAAGTTTACTTTTCTGGCTACATCAGTAAGGTAACAGTGATAACAATGTTACTGTGGGGACAGTTGCTCTAAGTTAATTCCCATTCTGCAAATGAAAAGGGATATCCATTTGCCAAATAAATACCTTAGTTTCTGGGTAATCTACCTCATGTACAGCAAAAATTCATGCAGACTATTCTTCAGTGTTTATCCAAACAGAAAATATATCTGCATGACAAAACAAAGGTGTGATTGGACAGGGCTTTAGGGAACAGGCAGAGTAGAAGTGGTGGCACAACGACCATCATTACCAGCAGATTTCAGATGGTGTTACCACATAGTCGTTGCTGTTGTTACCTAAGCTAGCCAAGAGCTATGCCAGCACATTTTCACTCCTTCATTTTGCTTTTTTAAAGCTGCCCACAGAGAAGATATTGGACTGTTCTTCCAATGTTGGATGTATGTTTGAGAGCTAGCTAAGCAGAAACTGACTTACTATGAATATATGTGTCAAGCTGCCAGGCTGTGGATCTACTGCAGTTTACACTAATGCCATAATCCAATCCATTCTGCATTAGGCTTTATGTGGCCAGAGTTCTGTGCAAGTGTGCTTCAGCTGTCACTGGCTTCCAGGAACCATACTTATGGATTCTCCCTGCAGCAGTGCAGGAGCAGAAGCTCTAAATGTCTCCTTAAAACTGTCTTAAGTTAAATAGGGCTTGAGTACAGCTTAGTACTTGTCCACATTGAGCTGTAGTTCTAGTTATGGCTCAGCAACTGTAGTCTTTCGTTGGAAGAAAGTCACTGGGGCAAAGTTGTCACTAGGAATTTAATTTCATTAGTGAACCTCTAGAAATACCATTATCCCAGTCTCTATTCTGATTCTAATTGCATCTAGAGTTGCAAGTTGTCTCCATTTGGAATTCCATTTATTCTGCATTTTCTAGCATTATTTATCTACACTTTGTGGGATACCTTTCAGAATATCATGACATCAGCAGATACTATCCTTTTGTTAGGTAGCATTTTTTTCCACTCTAAAAAAAAAAAAAAAAAAAAAAAAAAAAAAAAAAAAGGCAGAAGCAAAGCAGTTACTCAAATAACCTTTTGGAATCTCTGTTTTATTTTTAATGGAGCTCTGTGCTCTTTCGCCTGCAGTGAACCATGATCATACTCAGCATATGGTAAACTTTATTGTTAGAAGTAGTATTCTCTGCAGTTTAATACTCAATATTTCTACTTGCTCTTCTGCTCTTTCCCACATCTTGCTTTTCTGCTTAAGTTTTATAGATCTCTCACCCCTCATTCTCCTTGGATTATATAATGCAATCTGTCAGTGCCATGCACGGCACTCCAGTTACCTCAGCCTTTCCATTGTAACGCTGTGTTTTGAGGGATTGATAAGCTAGCAGTACAACTCTCCTTCTTGACTGAGCCTCAGAATGGCACTTTCTGGCCATTTAGAAAGCAAACAAAATGAAAGAAACTTTTCTTTTTCTCGCTTTTGTTATTTTCTGCCAAGCACGTAGCATTGGTGCCTGCACTGCAGGACCCTCCTCAACAGCAAGCATATATAGCCAATTTAAGGTAACAGTGCTTTTTCATTTTAAAACCTTCCAAAATGCACATTGTCCCCTCTTTCGCTGCACAGTCTCATTGCCTCTTTGCCAGCCTTTCTGGAGCTTACAGCAGTCAACATTTGGAGCCTCAGAGAAGGTGCAGTTTGGTCTATGTTTTCCTTTATTTTCAACGTGGATGCTTTTTAGAGTGTTTTAAAATACTTAACATTCTTTGTCTCAAAACCTAATAACTTACTGTCTCCTTTGGTGTCAAATTTCTCATAATCCAAACCCACATAATTTGCTGTACATATTCACAATGGAATAGAATATTCGATATTTAGTGCTTATTCAATATTTAGAATATTTGGGCCATTAGCAAAAACAAACCCAGACAAATGCTTTTTCATATTAACATCCACTATCAATGAAGAGGTAAAATATCAAAGCCCCTGTGTGTGAGGCAGTGTTAATGAACTGCCAGTGATTCCCCAGCAACTGACACAAAGGAAGCTGAGTATCAAAGCTGAAACAGCAAGCTTAGTGTCAGCTCCTGCCTAGGGAGTAGAAGAAAACATCACTTTGTCTCTGCTTTCACTGCTTAAACACACACATCATTCACTAGTAACCATTTACTCTGCTGTCAAAACTGTTTCAAGAGAGTGCTACATTTGAGTAAACTGCATGCAAAAGGAAAGGAAAAAAGGAGGTACTCTTCCTCTGACGTACTTCATTTTGTAGAATTTTTGCATATACTACTTAATTTTTCCATCCTATAAATATGCCTGTAATAGTCCAGGGGTACTCTGTTGCTTTTAGTAAACTAATTTTTATTAGAGAGCCCAGTGCACTCATGCTAATTCTTGTTAATTCTCTCTTAGTGAAGCATATTACGGCATCCTCAGCTAACAAAAAGCACCCAACGTAAACGTGTGTGTTATAGATGATTCATAGTGCTGCTTTCCGAATTGTCCAGTGGGTAATTGCAGTACAAAAAACAGAGAAACAGATGTAGACCCTAAACCTTGGCTGTAAATTTTTGGTTTATGATTATGGGTTTCAAATGTGCTATGTCACGCTGACAAATCTACAGTAACACCAAAGGAAATAGTTTTCTGACTTGAGCTTTTGCTTTTTATTTCATTCGTGGCTAAGAATATGTTTACTGTAAAGTTTCTGCCGTCACAGCCTGAGAGAGAACAGATCAAAGTAGTGACGCAAAATCACAGTTTCCTTGCACGGATGAAATGGCAGATACTGGAGAAGTGTTGCCTCCTTGCACTTCCACGGGAGCTGGACAGACATGTAAAATATGTGACAGTACTTAGAGTTTTGTTACATTTGAATTAGAGGCCTATTAATTATCACAATAATTATGGTTGGTCTAAGAAAAGCAAGTATCCTGCTATCACACAGAAATAGGATGCCAGCCAACTTTTTGGCTGTTTGAAGAATGTGCTGGGTTTAGCAGTACGTATTAGCACAGCTATTATTTACATGATGACCTACCTGGCTCATTGAGATACAATGAGAGAAAAAAAAAGCACTCTATTTTAATTCACATGCACTTAAGCACAACTTCCTGGCATTTACTTTCAGAAGATGCCAGTCTAGATATTAAGGTACAATGGGCAGGTTTTATTTTTAAACATGGTATCATAAGACAGCTGATGGAATAAACATAACTGTCTTTGTCTGATTTTGTTTATTTTAACTCACATGGGCAATATGTTTTTCTTTGGCTTACTGTTCCAAGAGCTTTGGCCTGCACAATGTGCTGGTTTCCCCCTAAATCAGAGACTGACACAAAACACTTTGTGTTTTGTATCATCTCTTCCAGTTATTTTCATGGTGATACTTCACGTATTCCAAACCCTTGTGTGTTCTGTGTCATCTGGTTAGGAACTGCTGTCTTTTACTTTAGCTTTGCTACTCAAAACCAAAATCGTAGCAACATAACCAGCTGAGTTTTTTAGAGAAATTTAGCCACTTTCCCACCTGCCTTTTGAATGCAGCGAGTGCTGCTTGCTGTGCTGAAATAGCTCAAACGAGCTTTCCCCGAGGGATGGCTTTTTCAGTAAACGGGCTTTGTGCCTCATTTTTGCATTACAGTGTCAGGGACTTCTTCAGCTGAAGGAGTCCAGGCCGGGAAGGGACACCCCAATGGACTGAGAAATTCTTTTAGAACGCACAGTTCAACTCCAGCGTTTGTAACTCTTCTGCCTAGGGGGAAGAAGGGAAGAGGGGCTGCTTGCAGCAGGGACAACCAGAAAATCTCTTGTCAGTGGGGAAGGAAGATGAGAAAAGCTTTTGTTATTGTCTGTTCAAATGGATTCATTTGCAGATTGCAGCATGCCTTTTTGTTGGCCGCTGGTTTTCAACGTGGCTATATCAGTTTCAGGGAACAAGTATGTGTGCTGTGTTAAGGGTTTTGTTTTGAAGTTCTTGAACCTATGTGAAGAGTTTTGTTAATACAATCTGCAGGCATTGTTGTGAGCTTTCGGTTCATCAAAGGAGTTTTTGTGGAGAGGGGGCACTGCATCCATTAGAGTGGATGCGGAGGTCCCAGAGTGAGCCTCTCTACAGCCTTTCTTCAGGGGTGCCACCTGTGTGCTATGTCTGCACACAGTATCCCCTGCTCTGCTTGACTCCTGTCTCGGGCTTTCCAAATTACAGGGTTTATTTTCTAGTTTTTAACCTGAGTTAGCTTTGGGGCAGTAAAGGAGTCACCTCAATGCCTCTGGAAACCTTGATCAGTCCACCAGGGCTGAGGCAACTTAGCTTATTCAGTTAAAATGGAAGGGTGCTCATGGTTGTCGAGCTCGTGTGCTTCCCAGCAGGGCAGAGGGAGTGTTTGCAGACTGATGGTTTTAATTTTTAAAGACTCGATGGAGCCTTTTTCTGTGAGCAAGACCTCAGAAGGTGGTCATTTCCCCTCGAAAGCAGGGGGCTCCCTGTTGGCTTGATGCAGCGGTGGGCCAGCACCGGGCAGACCATGGCATCCTGGCCGCAGACCCGAGGCCTTGACACCTACTGCCATGAGGGAGGGCTGTCGGCAGCGAGGTTTCGCAGAGACCTTAGAGGGTGTTTTGGTGGGAACAGCCTTCAGAATGCCTTTGTGGGGGAAGGACAGGGCTGCCTGCCCCGAGCAGGAGGAGACAGACGAGGTCCCTGCCAGCACCCTGGAGCGGGGCCAGTTCCCCATAGACCTGCTCGTGGCCTTTGGTCCCTCCTGAGGAGCCGAAGCTCATTAGCCCTCTGAAAGCTGATCCAGCCCCCGCGGGGGCTCGCCAGCGGCCCGGCCCCCTCTCTGCTAATCAGAGACAGGCAGGGCCCGGCGACGGCCGGACTGGGGGGGGGGGGGACGGGACGTGTGGCTGCTTCTTGCTCCGCGCTCAGCGGTGGAGGCAGGCCCTCTGGGCAGCAACGCCTGCCGGCTCTGCTGACTCTGCTCTAGGGCCTCGGAGCCCTAGACGGTTTAAGGAGGCAGGGTAAAGGGTGGTGAGGAGAGAGAGAGAGAACCTGGTCCCCCCGACACACCCAGGAGGGATGGCCCGAGAGGTCCCTGCTAGAAATGGGCCGGCACCGGCCACCGTCTCTGCAGGCGACACTGGCCGGGGTCCCCTGCTGGCGCGCAGTGTCTGCGTTAGGATTGGTTTGCCGTGAGCCTGGCCCTGCTGCCGCAGAAGTTGGGGTGAAATCAGTGGTCACGGCTATACTCCAGCCGCGGATACCAGGACGGAATGGAACGGGGGGTGGAGGGGGAGCACGCAGAAGTTTTAGCAAATTGAGCTCCAATTTGAAATTACATCTTTCTCCACAACCTTCCTGCTGTCTCGATTCTCACCATCCTTTCTCTCCTCCGCATGATCTTCATTTTTTCACGTTATTTCGAGGTTTTTTGCAAGTTGGCCTCCGCGGCCGCAGCCGTCGCGGCCATCCGCTCAGCGGCAGCGGGGCAGGTCCGGCAGGGCTGGGCTGCGCTCGGCCGTCCGCCGGGCCGCGATCCTGCGGGGCTGCTGGGAGCTGGGAAGGCGTGTGAGAATCCTGGGAGCTGGTGATGTCAGACCGCTTGGGTCATTTGAAGGTTAGCAGCCTGGGAAGGGTTCACGGAAAGTTCACTCGCATATATTAGGCAATTCAATCTTTCAATCCCTGTGACACAAGTAGTAGGAAGTGAGCTGTTCAGAGGCAGAAGGATCTATTCACGGCCGAGGGGGATCCGGAGACCCTACCCGAGCCGTTTTATCCCGGGGAGGCTGGGGAGCGGCGCGGCGTGGGACGCGGCACACACTCGGCGAGTGCCCGAGGAGGTGGACTGATTCTAACGAAATTTTGGGCGAAATTGATGAGAACTAAGACTTGGAATGCGGCTCGCTTCCCCCTATCTTGCTGGATTGACTGAACAGCCTGGAAAATGGTAAATGATCATTTGGATCAATTACAGGCTTTTAGCTGTGTTGTCTGTCATAATTCATGATTCTGGTCTGGGAAAAAGACCAACAGCCTACGTGCCAAAAAAGGGGCAGAGTTTGATGGAGTTGGATGTACTTTTATGTGCCATTTTCCTCCACACCTAGAGGAAAGCACTTTTGCAGGCATTCTGTGCAGGGGGAATCATGTTTGACTGTATGGATGTTCTAGCAGTGAGCCCTGCTCAGATGCTGGATTTCTACACTGCGAGTCCGTCTTCCTGCATGCTCCAGGAGAAGGCTCTCAAAGCATGCTTCAGTGGATTGGCACAAACAGAGTGGCAACACCGGCACAGTGCTCAATGTAGGTCCCAACTGTTATTTTTCCACTTTAAAGTTGTTAATACGATTGTTATTGTTAATCTATTTACGTGCATCAAAAAGAAATGAATGCTTTTAATTAAGTGCAGGGATAATGGGGGGCGAGGGGGGATTTTTGTGCAAAATATGTTTTGCCAGCCTTTTTTCTCCTTTTGGCAAGAAAGGAAAAAGGAAAGAAGCACTCGTCTGCTTTCTGTTTATTCTTTCTAGTGTAGCATATTGATCCTAACAACAGTTGTGGAGCCTACTATGAACACATAACGTATTGCAGCAAATACTTGCAAAACTCCAGCCAGTGGAGAGTGAATTTACATAACGTGTCTGTGATAGTCTTTTCTTTGCTACCTTAGTCTAATTTTGCACGATATTTGGTAATTTGGATGCATGTTGTCTCAAAATGCATTTTAGCAGAGCAGCCAAGCAATTAAAATGCTGCTCCATTCTTGCAGTTTCTTGCAAAGATGTGGAATTGCAGTGGCTAGGTGCCATTCTGAGAATTGGTAGTTTTAAGTACCCTAAGAAAAGGCAATATTTCTTCGTACTGACCTTGCTGCCACCTTTTTTCTTCACTTTGTTGCTCTAAGAAGTTGCTGTTTTGCTAGAAAACTACTTACTGTGAACACCCTTTGAGTTTAACCATCAATTATTTCTATACCTTGAGATTCAGGCGGTGTTGCACTGGTAACAGAAGAGGCAGAGTTAGTGGTAGGACATTTCTGAAAATTATATTATAGGGTCTTGATTTGTTGCTGAAATATATAGACGGTAAACAATGGAAGTATTTTAATCTCAGAATTTCAAGTTTAAGAAATTAACAAGTGCCACAAAGCATCACCTTATATAAAAGCTTGCAGGATGCCTCACTGCTCCTACACTGATTTAGATAAATGACTTGGCTATCTATCAAAATGTTTTTAGCACATTCTCTAGTACTTCAGTACACCATTAACCATAGTTCTGGTTGAAATTTTTGTTTTGTCGTGTCACCTAGCAGTTGGAGTAGCTCTCACTTTGGTGGTTTATCCCAAAGGAGTGGAGGAGGCAATTGAAAAAAAAACTTTTTAAAGGGCTGATGAGATAATGTGGGGGGATTTCTTGTTTGTTGTTTTGTGAGTTTGGTTGTTTTTTGTTTTCCACTCAGCTCAGGAATTTTCAGTCAACCTATGACATTTGTGCAATGAAAAACGTAAAACCCAGTGATTATCAGCCCACCACACTGCAAATGTTGCATCTTTACAGTTAAAGTTACACTGCGGAGTTCAGCATGGGATGTTTATTTCCTCCGTGTTTGTTTTCAAAGTGCTTCAAGCAAGATGTGAAGCAAAGCTTTTACTTAAAAATAATGTTACTGGCCGTGGAAGAACTTCAAATAGGGAGAATAAAAAACCCAGATGTTTTATTAAAAATGCGTTTTCTTCCTTCCATGGTTTAAACTTTAGTAGACCTTCAGTTTGGAAACTTGGGATTAAATAAACTTTCCTGAAGTACTCCAGGAGACATATGCTGTAGTTAAAAGCTTACGTTCACAAAATGGTCTTTAAAGAACTTCTGGCTTGAAAATGTCCTCATGTACTCGTTCTCTTGTATAATGTTAATACCTAGAAGCAGGATTCTTAAAGTATAGGGTGTTTGTTCTTGGACAAATAAAACACAGGATTACCCTTATCAGAATGGAATGAGTGGTAAATATGTCATTTGCCTAGGGCCTGTGATAAGAGACGAATGTTGATAACAGCTACATTTAGCTAATCAACGAAACTCCTATTAACAAGAGTAAATACAAAATACAGGGAAATGCATTCAGGAATCCAGTCTCGTAACTTCGTAAGCAAGGGGATTAATCTTCACTGCATGGGAATTTAAAATCTGGCCGAAACCTGACACGTAATACTGTGGCTGTAATTTGAACAGTGAAAGTGAATGCTATAGAAACGTGGAAAAAGAATTGAGTCAGGGTCCAAATAAAGAATTCTGACTGCTTTTTAGAGCAAGTTTTTTGTTTCTTTTTTTTCTGTGTTGAACGAAGTGCAAGCACCTCACACATATGGGTGAATATATGTGAACAGGTTATGAAAGACTAAAATTCTCTCAATGTGTAAGATTTTATCTTGCATTTCATGACAATAATGACAAACCCATAATTTTTATGGTCTAGAAAACATACAAGTTTAAAGGTTGACCCAATGTTTCTAAGTACAAAGAGAGCAGTGCTTAATTCTAACTTGTGTTTCTTGATTATTTTTATGAAGACCTCTGCAGTTTATCAGAATGTAATCCTAGCCCAACTTTGAAATCATTTGGTATGGAATCGACAGGGGGGTTGGTCTAGTTTGTTGGTTTATTTTTGGCTCCTCCATAAAAGCGGTACACCTGCAGCCTGCAGCTTTAGGCCTTAGAAATAAGACTTCGATAGAGACGTGCTTGTAGCGTAAAAGGTTGTTGAGGGAATAATAAATTGGTGGTGCAGACTCTGAACAGGCCACTAACAATCCCAGACAGCACCAAGGTTTTGCCTGAAACGCTGGCAAAAATGGCCATTGCAGGGGTTAGGGCAGAATGCCGTAGGTCTCCCAACTTCAGCATGTCTTCAATATGTTAATCCCGTTACGATTTGCCAAGCAAGCACACTCGTGCAGCATCACACATTTTCTAGTCCATGAGGATCTGGAAAGTGAAAATAGAGGGTAAGGTGCAACAAATATGACCTTAACTTGTGTGGGGTTTTTTTTTCCTCCCCTCTGTGGGAGGGAAAACCTGCCATGGGTTTGCAATGCAAATGTCAGCCACTATATATTGCAAGATGTGGTAAGAGCACGCCAAAAAATAATTGTTTTGCACTCATACCTGTTTTCTGTGATATCACTTATATTGTAGGTTTAGAAATAAATTATTTGTTTACAAAAAAAAAAAAAAAAAAAATCCAGACTCTGAAATGACAGTAAAATTTACTCCACTTTAAATCATGAGTCATCTTTACTCCTTTTCTCACAAGATAAAAATCAGGTCAGTATAGTCAGACAAAGATAGTTCTTAGGAGGCTTGCAGGACTGTGAAGTAGAATTGTTTACTTCCTCATGATGCAGGGACAACAAATACTGAGAGAAAACAAGCAACTTCTGGTGAAATGTGAGCTAACAATACTGTGGAAGCTAGGCAGGGTTAGTTCCTGAGAGATGTGCTGCAAGAAATGGTCACTTGGCTTTGGAAGAGCCTATTAAAAAAAGTTTTAATTACTATTCATTTAATTAAACAGACAAAACCCTCAAATGAGCAGGCACCAAAGAAGTGTAAGTTTGTCTGGCAGTAGGTAGTGTTTCAGCTAATTATATCGGGTAGCATTATATCTCCTGCATTTTGTTAGGTTTAGAAGAATAAGAAATTTGGTGAGGACAGACGTTATGGATACGGCAAGAGAACATAATAGGATGTGGAGGCTCGTGTAGCTTACAGATCTTATTGTGGTTTGGTGGGAAGTGTTTGCCTGGAGACGATCTAGCATGTATTAATTTTCAGAAAGCTCCTGGAGATGGGACCACGGAAGACATGCTTTCTGCTCCTGAATTCTGCATTACTGCAATGTTTAGGTCACGTTCTTTTCGCTGCAAGCACTGGAAACATCTGTGCTCAACAGAAAAAAAAGCTTACTGCTTTATTTTCTTTCATCTTTCTGAATTTAAAAACAAACATTTTGAAGTCAAGGACTCGTAATCTGCATTCCCAAGTATCAGATTGCTGCAGGTGTGTTTGCTAGTGCCCAGAAGGCAAGATCTGTTTGAACCAGGTTATTTTCTTTAAAGTTCGTCTATAAACTTTACAGCTAAATTACTGGGGGTGATTTATTTTAGGTATAGTATTTGTTTAAATTTTTATACTTGCAGATTAGTGCTCTGAAATATGCGATGAAAAGTGTTTGTTTCTGATCCACTTGATTAAAAGAAAAAAAAAAAAGACAAAAAAAAACACACACAAAAAACCTCCAAACCAAAACACAAAACCCAAACCAAAAAAACAATTGCATGAGAATATTTTTCTTGCATGCTAATTGAAAACAACTGTTCTCTATACAGACTGTAATAGAGTTAGCCTGATTCAGTTGCTGGCACAGGAGAACTCTAATGCACGACTGTCAAAAACTCCCGCAGACAAAACCGATGAGAGGTGTTCGCTGGTGAAGTCAGGGTGGGATAAGCTCGTAGGAAATGCAGTGCATTTTTAGGTGACTGCCTGCCTAATGAGTCTGTGCAGGAAAGGTGCAACTTGTCAGAACAAAGCCAGGCTGGCAGCAGTGCCTGGGAGAAGGTTACAGTGAAGTTAAGAAGTTGAAAGAGGGAGATAATGTGTCAGAAGTTAAGTCATCCTCACGTCCAGTTAAATCCCCACTTACTGCTGAGCTGTCTTCGTTAACTGCGTGTGCTGACTGGCCTGCTCCACAGCCCGGCCGAGCGAAGGGGCTTTGCTTGGGGGTGTGTAGGGAGCCAGGCAAACCCAGTCGCTGGATTATGATCCCAGCTCTTTTAAACAGCCCAAGGGACTGTTTTCACTCGGGTCCCAATTATGCACCACTTTGTACACAGCCGGCGAAGTGCGGCCGTATACACAGCCAGCATTTAGATCTGGGAGGAGGGTTGTGAAAGGGACATTGTGCTGCTCGCTCCGACTGTCATCCGTACAATGCCCCATCGATGCTATTGAGACCTCAAAAGCAGAGCACAGCTGCAGTGAGCTTACAGATGTGTTTGGCCATGGGGCCCGGTGCTGCGCTGTGTGCGAGCGGAGGGGACCATCCTTCTCCGCGCAGCGTCTGCCGAGGGAGCTGGCAGCAGCCTCCCCGCCAGCGAACTTACAGAGGCAGGCGTCTGGGGCCAGATTAGTTGCGGGTTTAGAGGGCTTTCCAAAGCTTTGCTAGCCTGTAGCACACAGCCACATGAGGAAGGATGTCAGTTGATGTATAAAATGGCCAAGGAACTTTGGTAAATAGACTTTACCCTTTAAATCCAGAGGTCCTGGCAGCGTATGTGCAGGAGGGTGGAGTTGTACTTTTCCCCTTCCTGTACTTGGACACTTTTGATTATCCAGACTTTCTGGGACTTAGCAGGCTGCCTATTAACAAAGCCTGCGTAATATAATTGCCTAAATAGGTCCATTGTCCTTTTCAAGTCACTGTGCTGTGAAATCTTTGGATTTTTTTTAAAGGAAAATATTGCGTCTAACATTTGGACGGCTGGTGACTGTGGTGAGGAGAGGAGCCTTTTCTCTCATTTCTCCTTGCTGTGTGACTGAGAAGCCAATTATATTCCTTCCCCCTATTGATGTTTACTTCTTTTAGGAAGCAAATATTTTAGCCCCTTCTGGCAGGGTAAACTGCCAAAAGTAATAGGCCTGGAAATACAAAGCTATGATTGATTTTGACCTTTGCTCACATGCAGAAGTCTGTCCCCATGCAGTGTGACCCATGCCACTTCTTGATGAAATCCAAGCCCTTTCAAACCAAATGGAACCATGAAAATAGAAGCCACAAAATGCTCAACTATTCTAAACTCACAGAATAATAATTTTCTCTGTACTGCAAGAAAAAGTATAGGCAGAAGGGTAGCAAAGATGGATTTTCTAGCCAGCAAACCAAGAATGAAGGCTTTTATCTGCTGCTGCCTTTTTATGAGAACCAAATGCTAGGTAAAAAATTGAGAAAGTAATGTGATTTTACTCTGTAGTTTTTTTCCTCACAGTAATCATACCTATTCTATTCCTCCTAATTGTCATGAGTAAACAACTTTCAACTGAAAATGTGGGGTTTAGGCTGTCTTTTAAAAACTAATCTGTGGTCTGAGATTTTTTCAATCTATCATTGCATGAGCAAATGTGTTTCAAAACTTAAGAATGTAAGGAACAGTAGCCTAAAGTTAGTAGCCTAAGTCCACATTTTGTGGCATCATTTCCAAATATGCTGAGCATCCAGGAGCTGTCTTAGCATTTTTGAAAATAGGCCATATACTTAAATGACCAAATACTCTTCAAAGCCTGCCTTTGATGTTAAAATTAAAGAACTTTCTCTCTTCTCCCAAACTATATGAAAAAGTAATTCAACATCAGAGTTCCCAACATTAACAATGGAAATAGAGACACTTAAAAGACAAAGCAGGACTTGTTTATAGAAACATTGCTTTCTGTAAATTTATAAGTCAATTTTTTTTCCTCCCTCCATAGTATGTGACTCAGATTTCTCTGATTTTCTGTTTTCATCAGATACTAATCTGAGATGGTTTGAAATTTGTGGTGTAGATTTTAATAGCTAATTTATCTTTTTCATATACTAATCATTGGCAGTGGCTCAGGGTTGTTTTCCCAGTGACAGCAAATGAACATGGCTGTGGTCTCTGCACATTTTGTGGATTTTGGGGAGGAGGGAGAAGGGGAAAATCTATTTCCGTCAGCTCGTTGTAGTAATCCGACTAGGAGCGAAGAACCTGCGTCATGTGATGGGGCAGCTCATGGCAGCTCACCAGCGTGGAGGCCCTGTGTGAGAACCTTCCTTGTACATGACAATCTGATAAGGATATCATGTGCTTTAGAAACACATTCCCACAATGTTCACTTCTTTGTCCATTTGTTTAGGGATGGGTAGGGAAAGAACCTTTTAACAAAGTAATGCCAGCTCTTACATGACTGACCCCACTGTCTTACAGCGTTCTGTTTGAGCCTTTATAGCTTCTACAAATACTTCTGTTAAGAGAGATGGAAATATAATCCAGCAAGTCTGTGTAAAGAATCCTAGACAGAGAGTATATAATATACCTTCTGTTTCCCTTGGACAAGGTGATTTTTCTTTCCCCTGCTTATACCATATATAAACTGAATCTTGTAAAACTATGTAAGCTAAATACACACATGCAAGTGACACTTGTGTAGATTTAATAGGCTACAGCTTGAATTCTCCGAGTGCCCTGGATCTTCACCACTAAGGACATGATGTTAAAGACCATTCACAGTGACTTACACTTTGCCGCCTAAATGCATCCCATAAGAAAAAGAGCAGAGAAGTGTTTTGCAGCAAAGAGGTTTTTTTCAGCACCACTTCGTTTCTTCTTACGGCTTGGAGAATTTCTTTCCAGTGAACCATATTTTTCTCCAGGGTCACACTGTATTTTTGGCGAGGATCTTTGAACAAGAAAATGAAAATTAAATAAATTTTTGTCTTTTAGAGCCTTATCTAATGAAGCACTTTCACTTTAACTCATTCAACTCTAAACCCTTGATTTTAGTAAGAGTTTCAGAAACAGAACGGTCTTTAGTGTGCTTATGTACCAGCATTTTGATGAATCCTGTGCCAGTAAATGCTTGTGTCATTGCCCTGGATGTTCAGCACAACACACACACAACATTTCTTTCTTCTTAAAAAGAAAGAAGGATTATTCTGCTTTTAAAGATAGGCAGCAGTGGTTTGCAGCAATTAAACAAGTTGCCTGGTGTTGCACCAACTGCCACAGTCTGATTTAATTCCGATTTCTGGGTGCTTCAGTCCCACAAACAGTGCCTCTAAGATACAAGCAGCAAAAGGAATGGCTCAGTTTAACAAAACCCAAACCACAACAGAAATCCCAGTCACATAATATCTCTCAAATCCTGTGGGGTTTTTTATTTATTTTTGAAAAAATGGAGTGCAGCTTGTGGTGAGTTCCTGGAGCTGCCATCACACTGCTCCAGTGGTCTTCTCTGCCAGGCTGCTGGCGGCTCAGCAGCACATCGTTTGTGGGTCTTCATGTCATCTTCCAGCATCAGACCAGAATCCCTCCTCTGTCAGCTGGTTGCGGGTTCCAAGAGGATTCCCCAATTCCTGCAAGAGAAACGTAACAGCATCTGAGCGAAGTAGTTCTGTTGTTGACAAGTGCCGGCCTGAGTCATACATGGCCCAGCACGCCTTGGCTTGCGGGGGTCGAGGAGCCTTCTGCTGCCAGCGCTGTTCGGGCACCGGCCGTGAGCCAGAGACTGGAGCAGGGAGCGGTCTGCTCTGCTGTTCACGCCTGTAATCGCTCCTCTTGTACCTGAGAGCCCACGATGGAGACCAGCGTGGGCTGTCTCTCCAAGGCCGAGGATTGGCTCGCACAGGGAGGAGCTGAGCACTGTGTCACAGTGCCATCTGGCGATGCCTGCCAGGCTTCCCTGGGCGGGCCTGGCTCCGGGCGCAGGACAATGCTTGTGCCTCCTCAACCTCAACGCTCTCCACTCTTCCCCTCCCCCCCCAAACCTCCGGGTTGTTCTCATCAAAAATCTTATCTTCCCTACAAACCTTCCCTTCCTAGCAGCACTTTTCCACTTGGGACACGAGTCAAAGGACTGCGTATGAAGGTCACATGTGTCAGCTTCTTTACTATTAAGGTCAGGTACTGAGGGGGTTGTGTTTGCTTGCTTTTAAGATGTTTGCTCATTCTCCTGCCTCTCAGCTTTTGGTCTGAGGGGGTTTCATCCCCCCTATCTGACAGAGTATATTTCTTTGTGTTGCTCTGCAGTTCGGGTTTCTTTTGTTCTTCAAGAATAAATTCTCCTAGTTACTAGATCAGAGTCATTTGTCAGCTCCTCCTTAGTGGCTGGCTGGAAAGTCTCAGAGATCTCTCTTCCTCACAGCTCCTTCTGCTTTTCACCTCACGCTTTGGACGCCAAGATATAGGATGTGGAACAAATGGTACATCACCTGTGTCTTTCAGATATTTGTGCAGTGTCTTTGAGGAGGGACTAGCAGGAGAATATACTTTTCCCAAGCGCTCATGCCCTGGTGAACCTCAGCACATTCCAGCTGTGTTTGTCTAGTTGCACACATCATCACGTGCTGCGCGGGTTAGGTATGTGAGCTGCTCCTCTTTCTACACTTGAGTGTATTGCCACATTCACTTTCCAGAATGCACCAGGAAGAATCCATTATCACTCTGAAGTTCTGAAATGAACCCTTCGGCTGCCTGCAAGAAGTCAGAGCTGACTCACATCCTTCGTGGTTTTTTTTTCCTTATCCAAATCCATTCCTTTCTCTGCGTTTTGGAGAGGTCCTGCTAGACTTTATAGTTGAAGCACAAGCTGTATGAGGAAACACTACTTGCCTAGAGGCAGTTTGGGAACATAGCTGTCTTTCTCTCCTTGGAGTCCACTGTGAGCACCTTGACCAACATGTGAGAGCAGAGCTTAGTTGCAGTGTGATACACTGACACTGTCCAGTGGTATCATGTTTATTATGCTTTTTCTAACCTTAATTTCTCTGCAGAACAAGAAGATACTGTGATGAAAAGAGCTGAGGAAGAAATGACGCAGTTAAATGAGATGAAATCAGAGTATTGGTTTCCCTGGAACACGTTTCTGGCCCTCTGCCCATTTTGCAAATAAACACGTTTTTGAAATATTAATGCTTCTAGGGCTGTGGCACCTTTGTTTCTTCGTCAGAGTCTATTCCTATGAAGAGACTGCTGCTCCTTAGGCTGTTGCAGCTTCAAAAGAGTTTTAGGGCCTGGTCTGCTGGAAAGCTTAGGGGTATAATTAGTGAAAATGGAAATAGATGCAAGAGAAATTTAGTTCCTGATGTTTTAATTTAGTGTACTACTGCCATGTGTTGTTGAAGAGGATTCTTAAAGGCAAACATAATTATTTCATTATGGCCCTCAGAATGCTTTCATTGGTCTTAATGACAAGAAGCTGCATAAGGAGTCATACATTTTAATTAGACCTTATATTTACATCAGATAAATAACAAATAATTGATGAAAAACAAGTCTTCTGAACAGATAATTTCACACAGAGCTCTGGTTACAGTTTAATGATAAAACATTTCTCTTATTGCTTTGCATTTTAATTATCTAGAATTATTACTCTAGCAGAAGTCTTAAACTACTGTTATTTCCATGCATTTCATTAGCTTTACGAGGAAGCTAAGTGAAAAGGTGTCTTTCCTCATAGATCTTTTACAGTCATTTTCCAGCATCATTAATTTAATTTTGCTTCCATTTCTTATGTTTAGATACCTTCCAGGGCTGGGGTGGGGAGAGCGAGGGTTAGGGGAAGGGTCTATTTGTGGTAGACTCACCCGTAAAAGCTAGTTGAAAGACAAGTCAGACTTCTTTCCTATGTGTTCAGTTCTCTACATAGAAACAAGTCCTGCCATTGTTAGCAACCTAAAACTCCTGTGGAAGTCAAGGAATGAGTATGAAATTGTAGGTCTTGTAGTGGAATTTTCCAAAGGAAAAAATAGGTGCTTCTTTCTCAGCAGCTTATTTGAAGATTCTATTCATAAATGTCTTCAGCTGACTTTGAAAAGGTTGCATGTACTCTTTTGTAACTGTGTGTATGCTTGCAGGTGCATTCAAAATGCCTGGAGTTTGGCTTTCTTTTTTTATTGGATGCATTATAATACCATGAGAAATTATTTTAGAGTTTTACTACTTGAAAGAATCTTTCGTGTTTGCAAGCTCTCCAGCCTTTCCTTTCTTGTAATGAAATATGTTTCATGATTCATTCCTGAAGGTGTACAGAACACTAATTATTGCTATTGATTTTAAACTTCGCAGTCATTACAAGTAACCCAGATGAGTGGCAGATAAAGAGTAATAATCCATGGAGTTCTGGAAGTGTTTCATGTTTGTCTGTAGTACTTTATGTGATCAATAGTAACTGCTCCATTGAAACTAACTGCTGTATCAAATAACAGTAAATCAAATGAACGTGCATGTAGATTATTTATTGAAAGCTTTAATTGTTCACCGGGGGCCTGCTTATCTTAAGAAACAATAGACAGCAGCGGTCAGGCAAATCGATTTGCAAATGTTGGGGGTGTCCTGAAGCAGTGGGGTCTCCTCTGTGCCCTGGTTGGTATGTGAGCTTTCTAAAACGTGCTTCTGTCCAACCGGATTATCTGTGCCTTGGGGTTGCCCATAGGCATTGATCCCAGGGTACATTAGCCAGGGGTGAGTTTTCTCAGAGACAACCTCTTATTTTTTTAGTTACTGTAATTATAGGTTGTCACCTGTGGATGACAACTCTATTACATCTGGTGGGTTAAATTGGGGGAAAAGAACTAATAGGATTGCCCAGCATTTCCAACAAGGAGCAAAATGGGATCAGACACTAGAAAGGAAAGGAAAGTGTACAAAACTTACTCTGTGGAAAGCTTACCTAAGTATATCACAGTTTGGGGCATTTTTTTGCTGCTTTACAGTTACCAGACTTAGGCAAATCCTAAGAAATTAAAAGCAGTGATTTCTAACAACCCTATGACATTACATTTTACTAATTCCTTAAAACAGCTGCTCTGCCTTGTCAGAGTCATTCCATGAAGTACTGGTGCAGCAGATTGTAGGTTTTCTGGACCTTAAAGTGAAATGAATTGTCTTAAGACAATTTCACTGCTACCCACAGATTTTTAGTAGCCTCAGTGTGTGGTCAGTAATACTTTGCCATGGCTTCACAACTCTTCAGTATTGGCAGAGACACTAAAACTGTTCTTCAGCAAATCTGGTAAGATAACATTCAAGGAATTTACATTTAATGACACCATGATGTAGTTTCCAACCATGACAACTGAAAAGCATTTGTAAAAAGGAGCTTAGTCTCTACAGAAAATAATGGCCCTAATCCAGCAAACATAGCAGGAGTTGATTTATTACTCTTTTTTTCCACGTACTTGCACGTGTGTGTCATATTTGATGACCATAGTATAGCCATTGCAAAATTACTACAGCGCATTTGCCAGAGATCTTCTGGAACTGAATTTAACTTTTTGAGAAGTAATTTCATTTTTTCAAAACATAAGCTTTGCCTTACGTTTCGTGGGCCATCAGGTGTCAGGGTTTAAGATGGCTTGTCTAGCTTTTTGAAAATAAAGCATTTCCCTTGCTGCATTCTATATAAAGCCCCATTGACATTGTTGCCGTTTATGAGGCTGGGAATGTTGCAGTCAGTTGCGAGCAGCTTAGCTGGCAAAAAAAGCCTCCAGGTTACTGTTTAAGGTAGGCATTGAATAAGAAAGACCAGGTGACTACCAAGTCCTGCTAGCTAATGTGTGTTTGCCTACAGTATAGTATGCATCTTTTCTTTTCCAAGTGAGAATGATATTGATAGACAACATACAGGTAAAATGATGAGAATTCTTTGCTCTGAGGGTGTAATGGGAAAATCACTGTCAGTAGAGAACAGGGTGTTGGAAAATGTGCTCTCTAGTATGGTACTCATCTCTAGTCTCTTCTGAGTGTCTCATGTTATTGATCATTGGCTTTCTAGGATGAAAGTAGAAGTATGCTCTGAACCACAGTTGCAGTGTTGGCTCTGGGATACTGAGCTGCTTCCCACATCCTCCACTGCACCTACTGTGAAATGGGCAGAGAGGTGTTTCCCAGGTTAACCACACTAGTAGAAAGTACACAAATTTTTAAAACTGAAGGGAGAAAAAAGGCATGAAGTAGTGTCATCTCAATGGCAAGGACTCTGACTTACAAGGAAGGGCAACCTGGTGGTGTCGTAGTTTTCCACGGTATTTGGTGTACCGCCTTTTGCCTGGGACTTATTCAATACTGAGATTCTGCTCAGGCAAGCATTATGGTTCCTTCAAAACTCGTTTCTTAAATGCTCATTGAACTTGAATTTCTTAGCATCAGGAAAATTGCAGTGAGCTCTGCTCTTAGTACTAGCACTGTCCTGGTCTGTCAAGTTGTGAGTATGCAGGAAGACAGGGTTTGTCCTCAGTTGTTGCAAATGTATGCATGCTGGAGGATATTAGAAAAGTGAAGTTTTGGTCTGATTGCCCTTCTAGTTGCAGATAAGCTCAAGTGATGAAAGCCATTTTTTCCTGTTAGTGTCTTGTGTCTAAATGGAAATATTGTATGGTGTTAATTATACCCCCACAGCTGCAGCAGTGCATCAATAGGGGTGCAATTAGGCTGATGTAAAGACTAAGCTTAATGCTGGGGAATTAAGCTATATGGATGTAAAACATCTATATACAAGCAGAGGTACCCCAGAGATTCACTGCCATAATGTCTGGGGCATGGGAGATGCGTATTGAGATAGATGCTTGGTTTAAGAAGCTACCAGTCCATACACTGCCCTATCCACTGCCGGGCCTGACAGCGGCATTTCACAGACCCAAACCTTGCCAGCTTCAGCAAATGGTCCTGGCTTTCAGTGGAATGGCCTGGAAGCTGGACGCATGCTCTTCTGTCTGCTCTGCGGAGGGTTGGTAGCCCTGAGAAAGGGCTGGAGGGTTGGCTGCCTGGCATCTGCTGGTTCAGCAGGTTTCATCCCAGCCACATTGTGGAATGAAATCTTAATAATACCTCTGGGTGGCATAATGCCAAAAAAAAAGGTCGGCAGCAAGCGAGATCCCAAGCAATGAGATACAAAACTTCTTTGTGAAAAAGGCAAGTGACAGAGAGCTGTCAAAGAAAAGAGTTAAACCTTCTTTTCTAAGGAAATCAAATACCAGACTTAGCAGAGCAAGAAAAGCTTTCTAAAGCAAAAGCTGGAAACAACCCATTTTTAATAAAATGGGCAGTTACTCTAATTGCTGAACCCCTACTGTTCAATTTCTTTTAGCACCCTGAGTCCTTACCTTCAGCAGACTTATTATTTACAGATGCATGCTTTTCAGCTTGTTTATAGAAACCATGCTTTGCAGAAAGCTGTGGATGGTAGAATACCAATAATTTGCAAGTGTTTATTGCTGACTACAATATGCAATTAAAAAAAACAATTAAAAATAAGAATGGAATTTAACATTCAATTCAACCCCAATCTGCCCATGAGAAGTGAGATATTAATACTGTGTGCCACCTTAAAGGTTATAGGCCATTTGTAGTGGATTGATAGCATACTCATTAATGAAGCATTTACCTGTTCTTAAAGATTTTAAGCTCAGCAGTCTAGTTTCTAGATATAATTCTAATGTAACCCATTTAAACCTGTGATAGAGTTCATAATTGCCTTGCTAGATGAGTATAAAAGGAGGGTATGTAAATCAATTAGCGTGGTTGTAATACAAATTAATTGGGATGACAAGCATTTTAACTACTATACTTACTTGAAGTAGTTTTGATCACTAAGATGGCTCTTGTTGAGTCACTCTATTAATTTTAAGATTTAAAGACACCTAATGATCAAAATATTCAGAATTAATGGTCCTAAAGTTTGAGAGATAAAGCTAAATGTAACATACTGCACAGCAAGTTGGTTTTACTGCATTTTCAAGTAGAGTACAATTTTATCTTGTACGTGTGGTACTGAGCAACTAGGTAGTAGTATTGCATGATCAAAGATAGGAATGTGTTCGTTTTCTTGCTGGCTCCAAGCCACAGCAAAGAGTCATAATGAATGGTGTCCTAAAAACTTATTCAGTCTACAGAAAATAAATTAATTTGGCAGACATAGTAGTACCAACTTGGACCAAAGGTGAGTTTTCCAGAATAATCCTTTAAATTATTTTGTTTGGGTGCTTGAAACATCTCCAGACAAAAGAAGAGTTCTCAAAGCACTATAAAACTTCTAATAACTAGAAACAGAGACTTTATGCCTTAGTCAAATATCTGGATGTGTGCAGGGATTATAGTAACTCTTTAATTTCCCTTGCAATTTATTATTGAAGATACAGTGTCTGATTTTCTCCCATTTATGTTTACAAGTCAAGAGCCTTTCTTGGAATCAGTGAGGTGACAGCACTGTAAGACAGAGCTGAAGGAAAAAATCAGACCTCTTTTAAATTGCCTTGTTCCTCACATTGTACCTTTTTTCCTTTTTTGAGCTTGCAGGAAAACCAGGCCGAATTTGTTGTATCAGTAGGCTACAGAAATAGGGCTCTGTTTTAAAAAATAAATAATAAAGAGGCCACATTTGTGTTGCTTTTTTGCCTATACCACTTTACTCCATATGGGGATCTGACTTCCATAATTCACCAGTAAAGCAAGCAGGAGCTGAATTGTAAGAAAAGTTTATTTTTGAAAGAAAATCTACTGCGGAAACTATGCAGATGATAGGACAATTAGATGTAGTTCTAAAAGAAGATCCTATGGTTCAGGTTTGCAATAATGCAGAATTTTCACTTGAGACTGATGCAGTTTTGCAGGGTAATAGCCAGGCAGAAAATCACTGACCTGAAAAAACTACAGAGTTAGCATATTTGGGATGTTTTCCCTCAGTTTTCCATACGATTTATTTTTTTCATTTAATGTATTTTCTTTTCCATTTGAAGGTAGGCTCCTAATACAAAGTGATGAGCTGCTGCTCTGTAAACTCCACTGTGCCTGCTGAACCCTCCAGCCATCCGCTCTGTACACTTTCTTTCACCCTGGCTCCCTCCTGGTGTCTGCCTAGCCATTTATTTAGTGAAAGATGCTCCTGTTCTCAGTTACTAGTGCATCATTAAGTCTTGCCATCCTGGGGTATAACCAGATGCAGTTCTTCTCCCTGATATAATTAACCCTGACAAGCTTTCTGCCTTCCACATTTGCTCAGGTGTAAATGCATCTTTCTAGCTACATGGACACATAAATGTAGAACTGCTTTGCCAATTTAATAGTAAATTCTCTCCAGCCAACCAGAACTACCACCACCATGACCACCAACCCCCCCTGAACTCCCCCAAACAAACAAAGAAAAAAGCAAACCAAACCAAATGCAAAGAGAAAAAAGCTCCCTGCCCTAAAACAAAACACCGCCACTACAAAAAAAAACCCCTGTAACAATAACCATGAATAAAACACCAAGAAACAAACCAAGCAAACAGAAAAAAAAAACATACCACCCACAAACCAGCCTGAAACAAGGCTTTTGGTTTTGGCTCTTTTGTAAAGGTGATGTGAACACAAATCTCCCATATTAGTTACACATACTAACCTTGGCTTTAGCGGAGCTTGTGCTTCGGAACTAGGCATTGCAAAACCGAGTAAACCCTTACTTTGGTTTGGAAATACCCTCCTCAGCAAGCCTACATAATAGAAATGTATTTCATATTACAGAGCGGCTGCAGCTTCCTCGTTGGCCTTTCTTGCTAGCGGTAGCAAAGACATGAAGCTGCCAGAAGTCCTGGATTGACTGGGAAAAGCGCTAGAGATGGTTGCAGTGATGGCTCCCCCCTGAATACCCATGGGGCACAGAGCAATGCTGCAACTTCAGTAAAAGGTTTCAGGGTGTTTTCATTCAGAAATATGTGGTGGGAGACATACCAGTAATTTCCAGGTCGTGTGTGGTGGTATATGAGCCTGATGTTGGCTTGGCAGCGTAGTCAAGAGGAGAGGGTTTTGTGGCGGTTTCTGGTGTTGCATATGCCTGTGTTGGACACAGTACCCGTGTACGCAGGGCTGCTGAGTTGCCTTCAAGAGAGGACTCAGGACTTCTCTCAAGGCAGGTCTGCTGTCTGCTGGGACAATCCTTTGTTATTGTATATACAAGGAGGTGGTCTTACAGAACACTGATTCTTAGCTGGCCGTGAAGATCAGGTAATGAAGAAAAGCATTCATCATCTTGTCTAAGTTCTCTGCCAGCAGCAGTGGTGGCTTTTGGAGACAGAAGTCACTCAGCCTTGGCCTGACTTGTAGTCAGCAGGTGAGTAGGGTGCACATGCAGGTTTGGGGGTGCTGCAGAGCCCACACATTAGAGAGATAATGACCGAGCTAACTGAACTCTGCTGTGTCTTGTGTCTTGTCTAACTTGGGATGTGACATGTGAGGCTGTACTGCTAGAGTTGCTGGTTGCTGTTGAAAACACTAGTTGGATACTGCTTGCTTTTTTCTAGGAATTTAAGCAAATCAAGCTCTTAGGCCATCAGTGCTTCTGTTTCCTATCTGTGAAATAAGAAGAATAGCTCCTCCCTTGTCTCAGGTGTTACCAAGGCAAAATATGAATGCTTGCAGGTTATTCACATACTGGATTGGGGGGAGCCACGCTTGTAAATCAGATAGGTAGAAAAGAGCAAGATCTTTGTTGCTGCTAAGTGTGGCAGGACCAGAAGTGTTGAAGGCCATGCTGTGTAGCAGGGATAGCAGTGCCCAGAGAGAGTCTGTGACCTGTGCAGGAATGTGGCCTGGGAAGAGGCACTGGCACATGGAGCTCCTGAAACATGGCACTGTAAAGTCAAGTAACTGAATTTCTGTGCTTAGCAAATTAATTAAGATGCCAGATTGTGGCCTAAGAGAGAAGTATGATAAAGCTGAACCAAAAAACCCAAACACCCAAACAAACAAAACTCACCACCACTGAAACCCAAAAAACAACAGCTCACCCTTCACTGGGCAACCTACAGATTATTTTTCTGGGAACAAGATCTGTGCTACAAATGAAGTTAGCTGCTAAGAAACAGAAACTGTATTACAAGAGTAGAACAGAAGGACAACCAACCAAAAGATAGGTATTATTGCCTTCAGATTACTACAAACAGATCTGAATACCTCTGCTACACTGGCCGTGGGATGCTGAACTTGTATTTCCTAGCCCTTATCACTTGATATGAAAAGAATTTTCAAAGGTCTATACTCCTATTGTATGGCCAAAATCAGTTTGCTCTGACTCTGCTGACTTACCATACATGACTGCAAGTTAGGCAACTGAAACCTGGCAATTTTGTTGATGAAGGCATGAAGGAATATGAAGCAGCTCTCTCTCTCTCCCAGTTCTACACTGGAAGAGATACAGCAGATGTATAAACACATCTTTCTGCAGTCTTAGTTGGCAAACTCATCCGTTTAAGCTAGTCTGTGTTTTAACACTGAAATGCTAAATTGGCCCAAGTGAAAGAGCTACAATGACCTGCTCTGCAAGAAACGGTTCCTATCAAGGTAATGGGAGCCTTTCAGGGGTCATTCTTTCAGATACTTTTGACTTGGCAGAAGATCAAGATCATTACTATTACTTGCATTGGAGTAGCACTTGAAAGTCCTGCAGCGTGAATTACTGTACAGCATGTTCTGAGACCCTACTGTTTAAATACATGAGATGCAAAAGGATGGGAGTGAGGAGAAAAAGCCTCTTGTGATGTTATGTTTGCCTGCACTGCAGCAATGGCCAAACTTGTACTTGGAACTTCATCAGGCATATCAGAGCAGAGTGTACTTAACTGCTTCTTGCACTCACAGGACAGAGCGCAGAATTCAGAAAGACCGAGAGCCTGGCAGGTGTGACAGGACAGAAGCCAGCTGTCCATACCGCTCTCTCACTGATGGGAATTGTAACTGCAAAAGCACTTTGGGTTTAGAGACTTTCTGACCACTCAGCTGTGTTTATCAAGGCTTGCACCTTGCCTAAGATAGCTGCTGGTAGCAGCAGCATATGCCCTAGGCGTGGCTCTTCAGATGACCTGGTTTGAGACACTTTGAGGTGACCTTGTGTGCAGTTTGTCCATTAGAAAGTACCTTGCAGATCTGGCTTCTGAGTTCTGTGAGCGCTGGTTTTTAGATAGCTTTGTTATTTTAATCACACTGTAGGAGTACTGCACAGCACATAGTGAAAAACCTAGGGAAACTGTTCTAAAATACCAGAAAACGATCATTTTGGATTGAGTGCCCTCAAACATGAACCACGTCATGTGGAATGCCTTTTTTTCAAACTAAAAGCACACCTGAAGACTTAGAGGATCTTTTGGGCTTCAGCCCAAATACCTTTTTTTTAAGCCTGGACAATCTTGTAGAGATGAACAAGGACTTGATTAAAATTAATGCTGGAAAAAATATAATCAAGAATTAAAACAGAATAATGTATTTAAATCATCATAGCTCTCAGATAGATGTGTGCAGCTAGCAAGGGACAAGTAATAAACTAGAAACCCTCAAATATGGAAAACACAGTCATAGAACGATTTGGGTTCAAAGAGACTTCAAAGGTCATCTAAATCCAACTCCCCTGTTAAGGGCAGGGCCACTTTCCACTAGACCAGGTTGCTCAAGGCCCCACACAACCTGGCTTTGAACACTTCTGTGGAGGGTGCAACCACAACTTCTCTGGGCACCTTGTTCCTCACCACGTTCGTGGAGAATTTATTCCTAATGTCTCGTCAAGGTTGTTTCACCTCGTCCTGTCACTCCATGCGTTTGTAAAAAGGTTCTCTCTAGCTCTCCCGTAGCCCTCTCTCAAGTACTGGAAGGCTGCTCTAAGGTCTCCCTGGATCCTTCTCTTCTCCAGACTGAACAAGCTCAGCTCTCTCAGCCTGTGTTCACAGCAGCAGCGCTCCAACCCTCTGGTCATATTTGTGGCCTTCTCTGGACCTGCTCTGACAGTTCCATGTCCTCCTCGTGTTGTCTCTTAAGTACTTCTGAAAATGCTGATAATAGTATCTCAGTCTGGAGTTCTTGTGACAGACACTGTTTTAATCCAGGTATGGTGCGCTCGCTTGTCAAGAAGTTCCTCTGACTCTTGCTGTGTCCTCCTGCCCGCAGCCGGCTCCACCTCCGCGCTGTCAGCCATGGGGCAGAGCACCGACGAGCGCGGGAGTGGCGCTGTGTGAAATGGTGGCGTGGCTTCTCAGCCTCCTGTCGTTTCCTTTGCCAGGGGGAAAATGGAAGTCTTTGCACGGGGGAAGATTTAGTTTCTCTCTTTGTTGTCTGATGTTTCTCTCACTGCTGTCTGCGATCTCCACCTGTTGTATATGTAGTAAAAATAGCCGCAGCCAGAGTCCTGTGTGACCGAGCGAAGCGCAGCCGGCTGCGGGTCACGGCCGGGCTAGAAGCCAGGAGCGGCAAGTCTCCAGGAGAGGCAAGTCTCCAGGAGCGGCAAGTCTCCAGGAGCGGCAAGTCTCCAGGGGAATGTTTTCTTTCTCTCCTTTTTTAAAAAATTAATTTTTTTTTCTTCTCCCCTTGCCTGTCTTCCAAACAACAGTTCAAAAACAACCCCAAACCGCCTACAACACCTCGTAACAACGCAAACTATTCAAGCACAACAAACTCAAAGAGGTTTTTGTTTTAAAAAAATGGGATCGATGGAATCGAGTCCATGATATTTTGTATTTAATTTTATAGTATGGTTTTATGTGGCACATGAAAGAGAGAAATTTGTATTGAAACAATCGAGACTCACTTTTCCAGTTCCTGGCTCTTTCCTGGAAGATGATTAAAAGCAGACTTTTTTCCCCCCCTTTCCAGATGAGACATAAAGATTAAACGATCTTCAGTGTATAGTTATTTTTTCAAATGTTTGGAGGCTTATAAATAACTTCTACAATCAAATGCACACACACAAACAGCAGAGAATCTGTTTCTAATTACTTGTACTCTAGTTGAACTTTGGCGTTTCCTTTGACTTTCTGCCTAATGTATGTGAGCTGTGTGCCTTGCACTCCTGCAGCGAATTCACACACACGCACACAAAGGGCAAAAAAATCCGGAGTCTCGTTGGTGCCAACAAAAATGAGGGTTAACAGTATGTTTTGACCAAATGCAACACTTTGCTATTCACCCTAATTAGCTGAAATTGCTGCTTCCCACCAGGGACCCTGAGCTCGGTATTCAGAATTCCCTTGCGGCTATCCAGGAAATGCCATTTGCTTTACAACTTCTTATTATTTTAAGACTCAACTGTCCAGAGCGCGCATTAACATCCAAGCACAGTGATCTAAGCTTCAGCCGAGCGCCAGGCATCTCATGGTGCCTGCCTGCCTCTGCTTGGGCACGAAGTGAAATACCTCCTCTCTCTGTCCGCATGCTTCAGCTGGCACTAAATTAGCTCTCACAAAGCCCACTGTGCTCTGAGAGATCTTATCCTCTGCTTTGTCTAACCTTTAGAAGTATTTCAGTCATCCTAGGAATTGCGCAGTGCCCGGTCGCGCCGGAGCCCCTGCCCGATTGCTCCAGAGCCTCTGCCCAGTTGTTGGAGAGTCTCTGACCGATTGTTCGAGAGTCTCTGTGTGCTTGAGCTGTGTTCAGGTGTTGGGTGAAGGTGTTGAGGGTCTGTTTTCTCAGGTGAGTGGGGATATCCGACAGGACGAGACAGCAGGTCATGGGAAGAAGATGCCCTTTTTTGTTTTGGTTTGTTTTTTTTTTGCTTTTCTTTGAATCCTTCCTGAAACGGTAAAATAGCTTTAAGAATGCCTCTTCTGGAAGTGCCAATTCCTTGTTCCATCCATCCTTTGTTCCACCTTGTGTGTGCAGACAGGCATACAAGACGGCAGGTTCTGCTGTCATGCTTGCACCAGCCGCCAAGACGATACAGAAATAATGCTTTCTACCTGTTGAGCAGCAATTGCTACAGATGCCTGCACCAGGTTTCTGCACTTCCATGCTGGCAGTATATACATTTTCAAACATTGAAAAAGGCTAATTCCAAGGAAGATAGTAAGTCAGAAGACAGAGCAAAAGTCCAATGTATAACTTGAGTCCAAGTCTTCTCTAGAAAGCTGTACATCTTGCCTGTGATCAAAAGTGAATGTTCCCAACCTGGGTTTTCTTACAAAACCAAACCAAACAACAACAAGCCAACCGACCAGCCAGCAGACAGCAACAACATAAAAAACCCACCACCAACCAAAAACTCAGGCTCTCTAGGTGGTTGTTCAGCTGATGCAGGTATTATATTGATGAAGCTCTTTTAGTGACATAAAGATAGAGGTGACTCCGAGGGGGTCTTCCTGGCTTACAGCAGCTCTTTTCTTCTTATATACATTTTCACATTGTCCAGAGAAAGATTCACCAGCAGCACCTTCAGCTTTTTGGTTGCTGACTGTGGGGTGTATTTATTAACTGAGCTGGTCACTTAATCTCCTCTGGGTATTGCACGTTCCTGGTGCTTTGCCAATGCCTGATGGGCCCCTGTTGTACATATGGTTTGTGGTTTGAATGCTACTATTGGATGCTGGTGCTTGTTTAGGATGAATTCATGAAAGAAGCAGAAGTATATTGGTATAATTCCTCAAAGACTGCTTTCCCCAAACTGAAACCACAGAAGAATTGCAGGAGTGCAGTTGTTTTATTAAATGACAGAACCTTGTTTTCCCATGGGCAGCCTAAAAACTGACTGGGAGTTGAGTGAGCTAATACAAAACACATTGTCTGCTGGTATTAGAGTTTTAAGGCTAAAATTTGATCATTCCATAGACTGATTGGAAGGCACCATAATTCATGTAGGAGCATGAAATAAGACAGGTAATGTTTGAGGCCTCTCAAGGGCATTTGATGTATCTAACTTTAATTCAAAATTACTAATAGGTTATTGATTGAAGCAGGAATCTCTGTGAAGAGATCAATAGGAGAACACTCTCTCTCTTAAGTACCAAAACTTACTGTTGAAAAGACATGATCATTCTCATCTGTGTTTTCATTCAGAAAAAATAAACCCTTTTTACATGTTTTCTTGGTGCAATAGGAACCAGTAAATTTTTGGTTTGCTAAGATTCAGGATACTTAATGCTTAAAAAGAAGAAGTGTAGTCCTGGACAGTGTCTCAGCATCACAATTTCACAGTATCACAGTATCACAGTATCACAGTATTATCAGGGTTGGAAGAGACCTCACAGATCATCAAGTCCAACCCTTTACCACAGAGCTCAAGGCCAGACCATGGCACCAAGTGCCACGTCCAATCTTGCCTTGAACAGCTCCAGGGACGGTGACTCCACCACCTCCCCGGGCAGCCCATTCCAGTGCCCAATGACTCTCTCAGGGAAGAACTTTCTCCTCACCTCCAGCCTAAATTTCCCCTGGTGCAGCCTGAGGCTGTGTCCTCTCGTTCTGGCGCTGGCCACCTGAGAGAAGAGAGCAACCTCCTCCTGGCCACAACCACCCCTCAGGTAGTTGTAGACAGCACTAAGGTCTCCCCTGAGCCTCCTCTTCTCCAGGCTAACCAATCCCAGCTCCCTCAGCCTCTCCTCGTAGGGCTGTGCTCAAGGCCTCTCCCCAGCCTCATGGCCCTTCTCTGGACACACTCAAGCATCTCAATGTCCCTCCTAAACTGGGGGGCCCAGAACTGAACACAGCACTCAAGGTGAGGTCTAACCAGTGCAGAGTACAGGGGCAGAATGACCTCCCTGCTCCTGCTGGCCACACCATTCCTGATGCAGGCCAGGATGCCACTGGCTCTCTTGGCCACCTGGGCACACTGCTGGCTCATGTTCAGGTGGGTATCAATCAGCACCCCCAGATCCCTCTCTGTCTGGCTGCTCTCAGCCACTCTGACCCCAGCCTGTATCTCTGCATGGGGTTGTTGTGGCCAAAGTGAAGCACCCTGCACTTGGAGCTATTGACACCATCCCCTTGGACTCTGCCCATCTGTGCAGGCAGTCAAGGTCCCGCTGCAGAGCCCTTCTGCCCTCCAACCCAGCCACATCTGCCCCCAGCTTGGTGTCATCTGCACACTTGCTGATGACTGACTCCATGCCCTCATCCAGATCATCTATGAAGATGTTAAAGAGGATGGGGCCCAGCACTGATCCCTGAGGGACACCACTAGTGACAGCTGCCAGCTGGATGTGGCACCATTCACCACCACTCTCTGGGTCCAGCCCTCCAGGCAGTTCCTAACCCAGCACAGAGTGTTGCCATCCAAGCCATGGGCTGACAGCTTAGCCAGCAGTTTGCTGTGGGGGACAGTGTCAAAGGCCTTGCTGAAGTCCAGACAGACCACATCCACAGGCCTCCCCACACCCACCAAGCAGTCACCTGATCATAGAAGGAGATCAGGTTGGAGAGGCAGGATCTGCCCTTCCTAAACCCATGCTGGCTGGACCTGAGCTCTTTGCCATCCCTCAGGGCGCTCTTATCACCCCCAAGCTAACCTGCTCCATCAGTTTCCCTGGCACTGAGGTCAGGCTGACAGGTCTGTAGTTCCCAGGTTCCTCCATCCCACCCTTCTTGTGGATGGGGACCACGTTGGCAGTTTCCAGTCTCCTGGGACCTCTCCAGTGAGCCAGGACTGCTGGAAAATGATGGAGAGCAGCTTGGCCAGCTCAGCTGCCAGCTCTCTCAGCACCCTGGGATGGATCCCATCTGGTCCCATGGACTTGTGGGTGTCCAGGTGGCTCAGCAGGTCCTGAACTAATTCCTCATGAATTTCCAGGGGAACACACTGCTCCCCGACCCCATCCCCCAGTTCAAGAGGCCACTTGCCCTGAACTCCTCCCTCCTTGCTGTTGAAAACTGAGGTGAAGAAGGCATTCAGGACCTCAGCCTTTTCTTCATCATCAGTTATAGTGTTCCCCTCCTGCTCCAGTAAGCAGTGGAGGCTCTTCTTGCCCTTCCTTTTAGCACTGATACATTTATAAAAGTGCTTTCTATTATCCTTCACAGAGGTGGCAGCCTAAGTTCTGGCTGGGCCTTAGCCTCTCTAATTTTTCTCCTGCATAATCTGGCTACCTCCTTAAACACATCAGGAGAAGCCTTCCCCTCCTTCCAGAGGTGATACACCCTCTTTTTTTCCCCCAGTTCCTTCAGGAGCTGTTTGCTCATCCAGGCTGGTCGCCTTCCCTGCTGGCTCATCTTTTGGCACATGGGAACTGCCAGCTCCTGTGCCTTCAAGAGCTCCTGTTTAAAGTAGGTCCAACCATCCTGGACCCCTTTGTTCTCAAGGACTGCTGCCCAGGGGACTTTGGAAATAAGTTTCTTAAGCAAATGGAAGTTTGCCCTCTGAAAGTCCAAGGTGTAGGTTTTGTTGTAGTGCCTCCCTATCTCCCTGCATATTGAATTTTACTTGTTTGTTTGTTTGCTTTTCACAGCCTCCTTATTGTTAGACATATAAATAAGTTATTCCTATTGGAAAGATGTTTCTTTGCTTAAAATCAGAGCCTTTAACACTTCACTCTAATATTTTTCTTCCAAGAAATGCCTGCCTTTAAAGCTGATGGTAGCTTAACCCAAGGAAAACTGGCAGAGAGAGGCCCTTCTCTCACAAGTAATCAGCAGCTGCATTGTGCTCCACGACGCCCTGTGAACTCTGCAGAGCAGGAGCTGATGATGAATTGTGAATTTAATAGGAACGTCTCATCACTGTAATCTGAAAAATACCCCTTACAGGAAATTTTGTCTAAGATTTTCCCTTCGAGTAATATTTTTTAGGGGCTGCTGTTAGCACTCTTGAGATTAGCTCTGCTGATGGTGCCTAATATTTCTGGATAGCTCTGAGTTCACAGATCCTGTAATTTCTGTGTATCTGTTGAAAAGGTAGAGGGATTTGCCTGAGAAGCAGCAGACAGCTAGCTGAAACATGAAAACATATTGCACAGCTACAATAAATGTGAGGAATGGTGACAGCACATCACAGAAAACTAATGCAGATGTTTCAGGAGGATGTAGTTCACATGTCTTATCTTGCACTGTAGAGCTCGCATGGCCTTTCCCTGTCCTTTCAACAGGTTCAAAACAGATCATCGTCTAGAAATATTAAGGGATCTGGAGTTAAAATGTGTAAGTAGCTCTTGCTTGGAGAGGTTTCCTGAGGTTGCTCATCCTAAGGTAGGCGAGGAAGTCTTAGTGGATTGTGCTACTTTTACACATAAAGACAACTCGTTCAAGTAATTTCCACTACAGGTCTTGTGCTTAGTCGCTTGTCTCTTTACAGTCTCGTGATGCATGATCCTGTTCTGCTGTGCACAATGGGTGCTGCTCTTTGCAGAAAAATGCAAGAGATACAAGAGGTAAATTCAGTACAATAGAACCAGAACGTGAGCCCAGAGTTGCCTGGTTCTGGAGTTTGGTAAAACATTCAGGGCCTATATCTGAAGAGAGCTGAAGCTTTTGTGGTGTTGAGGAGCTGGATCATTGAAAATTATCAGGTACCCTAAAATATACTTTGGAAGCTACATCATGTAGTCCTGTCATTACTTGCTTGACTTTAGTTCCTCTTAAACTTTACTACTAGGAAAGACAAATTTTTATTAGACAAAGAAAGATATGGCCAATTTGATAGGTATAATATGGTAAAGAAAGCTTTAAATAAAAAAAATCATTAATGAATGATTCACTTTTATTTCTGTTTTCTTTTGCAGCAATTGAAACTCAGAGCACCAGTTCTGAGGAACTTGTTCCGAGCCCTCCTTCACCACTTCCACCCCCTCGTGTTTACAAGCCCTGTTTTGTCTGTCAAGACAAGTCATCTGGATATCACTATGGTGTCAGTGCTTGTGAGGGATGTAAGGTGAGTCTCATCATCTGCCTTTCCTCCTATAGGAATGCATTTCATTTAGAAGGGTACAAAAAATGCCGTTTGATGTGACTTGATAGATTCTAAGGATGCCTTTGTTGCATTAATTCATACCCTTGTTGTATGAATTAATCCAGATTCATGAGCAAATCATGCCTGGAATTATTTCCCTTTATGAATTCTGCCAAAGTGTGTCTTTCAGGGACTTCCATATGTATTGGTTACCATGAGAATGTGATAATGGGTGCAGGCATAGCCAATGAATAGAGTAAAAACCCTTTGATACTCTTCACTAGGTAGGTCAGGTATGCCCTGAGACCTCAAGTTGGACATTGGCTGCTCTCAGCCTTTTTCTGTGTTCTGCTATATCTGTGTATCCATGGGGTAGTTTATGGGAACCTGGAAAGTTTTTGTGTAGTTCTATATCTGAATAATCTCAAATCAGATTGGGAATTTGAGGATTAGCAGGTTAGTATTCATAAAATTTAATCTGCCAGACTGCGGTGCTCATACATCTGCCAGCTGCTTTCCAGTGCTGTGATTGTCAGCACATGAATTGACTGTCCACAGGGTGTGGTAATGCAGTGCACCATTCTGAGGTAAAGAACATCCAGGAGTGAGATACACATCAGAGAAGCAGTGTCTCAGATAAACCATGCATGTATGCCACTTGCTAGAGATGTACATGCAGTGAACACTGTGTGCAAGGAAGGTAGCACAAAAAATGCTAAAGAAAAGATAGCACAGGAAAGATGCTCTCATAGTTAACTTTATTACTTGTACCCCACTGTAATGCTCTTTCTTAACAATGATAGAAAAGGATTAGAATTTTGTTCCTTCAAATTACAGTAGTTGTTTAGTTCATACCATAGTGAAGATACTAATGCATGCCAAAAGTGTGACAGGTGCTATAGCCATATAAATAAGTCTCTTAGAATAGAGATAACAGAATAGATTAATAAAAAGTATTTTGCTGGGGTTTAGGTATTGTGCAGTTAGCCAGTTTGACTTTATCCTGGAAACTTTCTCTGCTACTGTGCCTTTTCAGTGTGACATCAACTATCACACTCCTGGATTTGTGTCATTAGGGAAAAAAATGTAGGAGTGGAATCTGATTCTCCCTCTATTTTATACCTGTAGATACTGATGTAGTGAAAGCAACTGTTTAATCTCACCTCAATTTTAGAATCTATTTCTGGCACTGAAGACCATCATGTCTATTTCTTTATTTTAGATACCACTAAACTATCAAAATGTAAGTGTCTCTTAGGAAGAACTGTGGTACGAATATACTGTAGCTTATAAAGTAGCTGGATCATATCAGTAGAATCCTGTCTGGATACTAACACAAAAAATATGGTGATCTGGACCAGGGGATTGAGTCCAGCACCAGTAAGTTTGCAGGTGGCACCAAGCTAGGAGCAGATGTGGATCCATTGGAGGGTCAGAGAGCCCTGCTGAGAGATCTTGCCAGGCTGGATGGGTGGGCAGAGGCCAATGAGATGAGATTGAACAAGGCCAAGTGCAGGGTTCTACACTTTGGCCACAACAACCCCAAGCAGTGCTACAGGCTGGGGACAGAGTGGCTGAGAGCAGCCAGAAAGAAAGGGACCTGGGGGTGCTGGGAGAGAGGAGCTGAAGGTGAGCCAGCAGTGTGCCCAGGTGGGCAGGAGCACCAATGGCATCCTGGGCTGGATCAGGAACAGTGTGGGCAGCAGGACAAGGGAGGTTCTTCTGCCCCTGTGCTCAGCACTGCTCAGGCCACAGCTTGAGTGCTGTGTCCAGTTCTGGACTCCTCCATTCAAAAGAGATGTTGAGGTGTTGGAAGGTGTCCAGAGAAGGGCAACGAAGCTGGGGAGGGGCCTGGAGCAGAGCCCTGTGAGGAGAGGCTGAGGGAGCTGGGGGTGTGCAGCCTGCAGAAGAGGAGGCTCAGGGCAGAGCTCATTGCTGGCTACAGCTACCTGAAGGGAGGCTGTAGCCAGGTGGGGTTGGTCTCTGCTGCCAGGCAACCAGCAACAGAACAAGGGGACACAGTCTCAAGTTGTGCTGGGGGAGGTCTAGGCTGGATGCTAGGAGGAAGTTGTTGTCAGAGAGAGTGATTGGCATTAGAATGGGCTGCCCAGGGAGGTGGTGGAGTCACCATCTCTGGAGGTGTTTGAGAAAAGCCTGGCTGGGGCACTTAGTGCCATGGTCTGGTTGATTGTCTAGGGCTGGTTGCTAGGTTGGGCTGGATGAGCTTGGAGGTCTCTTCCAACTTGGCTGATTCTATGATTCTATGAAAATGGTAGTGTCATTTGCTTGCCCACAAAATTCCCTATAAGCACAGATGTGATTGCAGACTGTTAGAAAGGCTTGCATTATTTGGAATTATTTTTGAAGATTACACAAAAATATACTCTGGGGCTTTTATTGGCATTTATTTTCATAAATAATTAGAGGAAGGCCACACTTGTCAAAATACATGAAGAAACCCATCTTGGAAAGTGTGAGCCTTTATTCAATAGCAAAATGGAAAAAATGTTCACTTCTTTGGTAATGTTTAATGTGAAGTAATTCAGCACTCAGCAATGGCTGCTGTTTAAAAGGAAAAGAAAATAATTAATTGCATACAATGAGAAATGACATTCCAGAGCAGAAAGTTGGATGCTTGAGACTGCTAATATTTGGATTAGTTGACACTAGCTCTTCGACAGGTTGAAATAGGATTTTATGAATCTTTTCCACTGGCTTCCTTAGTAAGATACTGGCAAAGAACATGGTGAGAGCACTGAGTCAATCCACGGTCCCTTTGGTGGAGAGGCATGTGCTGCAATTGCTGTTGCAAATTGTTCGAGCTGTCAGATCCACAGAAGTGGTATGCTGGTTATCAGCAGAGAGCAGTATCTGGCCACAGCAGCAGAAATAACCTCAGAAACCTCTATGTTGCCAGTTTCTTTCTCTGAAGAATGCTACCTTTTTCTCTTCAGCCCTTTTCACCTGGTTTATTTTTCTTGTCCTTCATCTTTACAGGTACTTGCACACAGTCATTTCTTGGTCCGGTACCATAACAAAACTACCACCTTGTGTTTAGTATTTCTAACAATCTGGTCTTCTGCCTGTACTCCAGCCTGCCTTACCTTTTGGTTCTCATTATCAGTTCTTTATGAATCTCTTTCTCTCCAGTGCTCCTCATGCAGGACCTTACCCAGTTCCTTGGAAAGTTTGCAGTAAGCAATGGGCATTGAGCACTGCTGCTGGGGAACCTTGCTTCCTGTAGGTCAGCTTGTTAACCTAGGTTTTACTAGAGAGCCTGTGCTTCACTGAAGGCTTCTGTGTGGTACAGAGCTGGAGTTACATGCTGATTCTCTGGTGAATCAAACAGTAATAACAGGGAAGAATTCATATTGCAACTGCAACCTTTTGTCTAATGAGGAAAGACAAATTTCTTTTGCCTTCATCCAAACACACAATTTTGAAGAACTTTATTTCCATGAGATCTGGAGTTCTGCTGAAGCTGACCAGTGCCTTAAAATGCTCTTGGGATAGGCAGGGGCAGCCTTGCTTATGGACAGCACAAAGCTCATTCTGTAAGAAGATGGACTAAAATATCAGCCAAATCAAATATTAATTCTCTTCCCCTCCCACCCCCTTTTCCTCTGACCTTGTTGCATTTTTCTCTTTCTTTACTCCTATTTCCATCATCTCTTTCTTCACCTTGTCTGCAGTCCCTGTTCTGTGGTGTTAAACCCTGAATTTGATTCTTCCTCCTGTATTGTTCCTCCCCTTTCTGTGAGGTCCTTTTCTTGAGTCTTTTCCTTTATTCTTCCTGATTCATTTACCTTTCCCCTTGGACTCTCCAGCAGTCTCATTTCTCCAGGGAAATGCACATTGAAGTTCTGCTCATACCGTAGTTATCTAATTAAGACCCTGTTTGGTTTAGTGTTTTTTCTGTGATGGCTTTCCCTTAATTTTCTTCTATTTCTCTGTTTCCTTCTCCTTTGCCTTTTGCCTTTGAGATCCAGTGAAGCTACTGTTGCAGTGATGATTAGCAATTTCCATCTAGTGCAAAGGAAAAGCATTCTGCGCTCCAGGTTTTGGGTTGATGACTGCCTTTCATTTAACAGTCTTTGTTTTTCTGGCTTTCAGGACACTTCAGATTCTCCTCCTACTTTGCTCACTGTTTTTTCAATGTCTGTTTAAATGTCTTTTTATCCACTTACCTGATGCTGTTCTCTGAGGTTCAAGTCTTTGATTTTCTGTCTCAAAAGCATCAGTTACTGACCTGTGTTACGGTAGACTAATAGGAGAGGTTATGGCAATATTCTGCTCATAAAAGCTGTGCTTTCAGTAGATGTCCTTCCAGCCTGGAGTCCCGTGAGTGTGGTCAGCAGGAGCAGGGAGGTCATTCTGCCCCTGTACTCTGCACTGGTTAGACCTCACCTTGAGTACTGTGTTCAGTTCTGGGCCCCCCAGTTTAGGAGGGACATTGAGATGCTTGAGCGTGTCCAGAGAAGGGCGACGAGGCTGGGGAGAGGCCTTGAGCACAGCCCTACGAGGAGAGGCTGAGGGAGCTGGGATTGGTTAGCCTGGAGAAGAGGAGGCTCAGGGGAGACCTTATTGCTGTCTACAACTACCTGAGGGGAGGTTGTGGCCAGGAGAAGGTTGCTCTCTTCTCTCAGGTGGCTAGTGCCAGAACGAGAGGACACAGCCTCAGGCTGCACCAGGGGAAATTTAGGCTGGAGGTGAGGAGAAAGTTCTTCCCTGAGAGAGTCATTGGGCACTGGAATGGGCTGCCCGGGGAGGTGGTGGAGTCGCCGTCCCTGGAGCTGTTCAAGGCAGGATTGGACGTGGCACTTGGTGCCATGGTCTGGCCTTGAGCTCTGTGGTAAAGGGTTGGGCTTGATGATCTGTGAGGTCTCTTCCAACCTTGATGATACTGTGATACTGTGAGAGCTGTCCATGGCCATTATGACTGATGGAATGGGCTGCCCAGGGAGGTGGTGGAGTTGCTGTCTCTGGAGGTGTTGAAGCAAAGCCTGGCTGGGGCACTTAGTGCCATGGTCTGGTTGATTGGCCAGGGCTGGGTGCTAGGTTGGACTGGATGAGCTTGGAGGTCTCTTCCAACCTGGTTGATTCTATGATTCTATGCTTTAGGGGTTAGAGTAAATAGTTGCAAGCTCTCTTGTTTTTTAATTGTAGCATGTTCATGATGAAAATTCTATTTGTGATTATAGATTCAGAGTACTTGACTTCTTGTCTCCCAGAAGTGAAATCTGGGAACTTCCAGAAGGTTGATCTACTCATTTTTTCTTGATTTTTTTTTTTTTTTAATCAGGATTTTTTTGGTGTGTGTTTGAAACTGGTTTATAAAAAATGTGTGCATTGTGTTTATACCTGGATATGATATTGCAAAAGGTGGATGTGCCTCATCGCTTGTAGGTCATTTTGTGTATGTACTAAAATCTCAAAGTCAAACCCATCTTCACAGTATTTTGTGAGCAAGTTCATCCTTTTCTGTGTAACATGCAGTGTAGTGACAGTATCTGGCCTGTTCACAACTCTTCCACTTTGTAAACTGTGCCATTTCAGAGACAGGTTTTGAAATCTGCTTGAGTGTTTCATGACCTCAGTTAAGACTGATGAAATATTTCCTTCTTCCTCCCCCTCCCCACTCTCTGATTGCTGCTCTCAAACAAGTTCCATACAAAATGAGCAACTATCTAGCGGTAGGAGTGGTTGTAGGGCTGGCTGTCAGCAAGAGCTCATCTCTTTGGTCCTGACTTGGCTCATTGTTGCATCTGGGTTTGCAGAAGGGAAGGCTGAGAGCAGCGGGCTGGATTGCGCATACAATGGCAGCATTGTGTGGGTGAGGAGCAGGCACTGGTGTTCTGGCGGCTGCTGCCGGCGCTAAAAGCCTCCACTCTTGTTGTGGGTGTTTAAAAGATGGCATTCCTGGCTTGAATTCGCGGGACACCAAAGATGCCTAGGGCACTTTCAGGAGGGAAGACAGCACAGATTATAAGGGGGTTAGATTTCCAGTGCAGCAGTTTTGCATGAATGATCAAGGTACCTCACTGCCTGCTATTAAAGCTAACATCATATAGGTAAATACAGGTAAACATAACATAGAGGTAAATACAGATAAGCTACTTGAGTACTGAGTGATTCCAGGACAACTTTTATCGTGAAAGAGGAATAGCATTACTTCCACCAGAAGTTTCCATATAAAATCACATCTAATTTGGGATTATTAAATTAAGAAGTTAGCCACATATAATATAATTTCACAGTCCTTCAGCTGTGAAAATGCCTGTTTGGTACCTTCCTGACTCAAATACATGTATTATTTTTTACTGCAAAGAATTTAAGCAGTATGGAAAATGCATCTTGATATAAACCCTGAAATTTAGGGCTATAATTCTGTAGGACTGACTGCCTGAAAAAGATAAGATACATATAGAAGAAGAAAGGGGGGGAAAAGAGATAAAATGAAATTAAATGAAGCAGTTTTTGCTCTGTCTGGATTTGCTAATCCATGTGGATGTTTAGGTTGGTGGAAAAGCTTATCTTACATGCTTATGGATGCAGTTGGAGGCAGTTCTGCCACTCAACTTGACACCTAGAATTAGTTACCCACTGTTGTAGGCTGAAGTGTCCCTGCAGTCAGTGGAGAGAGGAGCTCCTCTGGTGGCTATTGAGAGCATCTAAACTAGATCTGTTCTGGGTCACCCTGCAGACCAGAGGTGTCTCCACAAGGCAATGGGTTAGGTGCCCAAGGAATGGCTGTGTTAATATTCTGCATGATGTCCTCCATAGTTAAGTCCCTTGTGACATCGTGAGGGTTGGGGTTCCCCCACTGTGGGCCATTAATCTGCTACTCAGCATTGATCAGCAATGGATTTACAAAATGCTGCTGACAGAGAATAGAACAGGTTTTGATTTTATGTATTTGATATTATGTATTTGCCTTCAGTGGCAAGGATATCATGCTTTTGTCTGAAGAAATGTTGATGAGTAGCCTGAACTATTTTAGGGGTTGTTAAAGCAGAGTTGCTGTTATGGAATGGTCTCCTGTGGGACTGATGCCTTTTTCTTTTAATAATGCCTCTCACATCATGTGAGGACAGATTTGCATTTTCTTAGGCAGTTCAGGGAGTGTAGAGGGATCATAAACAGCAGTTGTTTTTGATAACTCCACTCTTGTACATGTTAGCTTCTAGCTATAATATAATTATACTTCAGCCTGTATTTATATCCCAGACATAGAATTTTCCCAGTTACCTAACACTAAAAAACAAAAGCAAATTTCATAAAACCAGCTAACTCATTTTCCATGTACTTTCTTGTCTTTGTTTTCCTTACATATTTTAATCACATATGACATTAACAAGTAAGAAATGTGGAGTTGAAAAGGTGTGGACAGTATGGTTTGTGTCAGGGAAAGAAGAAATACTGTTCACACCAATGCAATTGTAAAAGCTTCTGCTGTTTCAAAGAAAAATACTGATCAGCTTGAGTGAGCAAGCTGTATTCATCTCCATTTAAACTGCATTGGTAAGTGCCAGTGCCAGCAGTGGAGATGCACACTTCCATGTGCAGCTGTGAAACATTTCTCAAACCAGGGAAAATTGCTCCTAGTTCCAGCGAAACCAACAGTCATTTTTTAGAAGGTGAAAAATGCATTTTGAGGGACAATTCTGCACACTGTTAATATCACCTGATCTTAAACTGTAAGTACTTTGCAGCATAGCAATGCTCAAAGCCATTTGTTGGCGGAAAATGGTGCCATATGCAGAAGGACACTCTAAATGAGTTGCAGCTGATTTAAATGTAGTACTGAAAACCTGGAATGTGTCTATATTTCATGCTCTTAGAAGAGACCTGATTGTTTTAATGCTGCCTTTGAAATACTAGCTTTTAAAGTAACAAAGCCAATGAAACCAGGTGTTCTGAGAAAAGCTGGTGTCTGTTTCACCAAGTTCCTAATTTTTCGCTGCATTGGGAAAATAAAACTTCTGCCAGATACTGAATTTATTTCCAGCTTTTGAAGAGTGGGGAAGCATGTATTTGTTGGGAGTCACTGAGAGCAAGTAAACATCATGGGATAGATGAGATCAGGGACAAGAATTTTGTCTTGCCATACATTTTAAAACCTTTTTTTGAGTCGTCTGAATGACATGAAGGAAGGGAAAGAAGTTAATTGCCAGCTGTGACAGATAACAAAGGTGAAGATTGTGTTACGCATTTCAAGGCCGTACTTGGGTTCCAGTGCTTTGGGCCCAGATTGTGGATTATAGACAAAGAGCAGCAGCATCTGTAGGGGCATGTAGCACATCAGTCCACAGCTCTTGTCCTGCCCTTTGCTCTCAGTCATAGACCAGAGGTCCATCTTAAGCTGTGATAATAGTTGTTCTTACTAATGAATTTTATTTTGGCAGTGATGTCAGTGTTACAGGAGTGCAGAGGTGATCTCAGATGCCTTTGTAAGCATATGTAGCACACTGTCTCTGTTATTTGTGAGCACAAGGGCCAATGTCCTGTGGAAACAAAAACTGGAAGATAGTCTCTTGTTTTGCATACACTGCCACATAATGTTGTGTAGTTGTTTGGCTTAAATCTTCTTGTGCATCAGGGAAGGTCTCAGAAAGGCCTCTCTTTCTTTCTCAAAAACCCCAGCAGCATCACTCCTAAGCAATAGTCACTGGTGAGCAGCTACCTTCTGGGGCTCTTCACACCGGTGTGCTCCTGAAAGGCTTCTGTCTGTAGCAACTAGTGCTCCTCCTGCATGTGGCTTGTCTCCCGGGGCCTGTTTGGATACAGCTGTCCTGTTAGGGAGGCTGAGGAGTTCACTGTAGTGGATGTGGACTTTCTTACTATGTGCCAGCCACAGTGCCCGTGGCTGTTCCCAGGAGCATTTTCTGATGTCGATGCAGCCTTCATTCCTGCTGCCCTTGCATATCTTTTCAGGGTCTTTGATCAATAATCAGTCCGTAACAGGCCACATTTTTTTCATTATACTTACAATTAAACTAAAATTGTTGAGTTTAATTTCTCCTGTCAGTATCTATTCTTTTCAACAGCTGAGAATACACACCATAAAAAGAAGAAACCTCACATTTGCATGTGTGTACACCTGCTGTTACTGCAGTTGAATCATGGTTTCTTGTACCAAGGTAGGTACTGAAGAGTCACAGCAGATGTGTTTGTTACACTGCTGTTCATCTGTCACCTGCCCGTAGCTGTTGTGGCTTATTAGCAAATGTCTGAGAGAGCTGAGGTTCACACCAGATCAGTAATGTGTGCATGGGTTGCAGCAGCTTCAGCAGAACTCCATAAGGGATGTGTATGTGTGAAAGTGCTGTCTGTGTAGATCACACGGTGGTGTAGCAGCCAGAGATGCCAGGAGCAGATGGGCTGCAGTCCAGGCTGGTGCCTGCCTGCTGAGAAGTCCCCTGGCCTGCATGCAGTGCACGTGGAGTGTGGGCTTTTTTCCTGTAAATGGGCTCTAATGCATGTTATTTAAACCAATTTCTTCACTGGAGAGGAGAAAAAACATTCTGTTTTGTTCTCACCTTGTCAGTTTGTTTCACAGCTCCCCATTAGCTTAAGGACTATGTGGCCTTTCATCCTAGATGTGAAGTACAGGCTGTGCTGTACAGGCCCAGAAAGTTGTTACAATGAAGGAAAATAATTGACCTTTCCACCATGCTTAATATGACATTCTGTAAATATGATCTTTACTGTTTGCAGAGGGTAGCCAGTGGATAACACCTGGAACAACGGATAATACCTGGGCAGGCTGCAGAGGTGGGCACAAGCCAACCTCAGGAGGTTCAACAAGAACAAGTGCAGGGTCCTGCATCTGGGTCGGGGCAATGCCAAGCACAAACCCAGGCTGGGCAGTGAGTTGCTGGAGAGCAGCCCTGAGGAGAGGGACTTGGGGGTGCTGCTGGACCAGAAGCTCAACAGGGGCCAGCAGTGTGCACTTGCAGCCCAGAAAGCCAAGTAGAGCCTGGGCTGCAGCAGCAGAAGTGCGGCCAGCAGGGCCAGGGAGGGGATTCTCCCCCTCTAATATGCTGTGGTGAGACCCCAGCTGAAGTACTGCATCCAGTTCTGGGGCCTCTATGACAAGAGGGCTGTGGAGATGCTGGAGCATGTCCAGAGCAGGGCCATGAGGATGCTCAGAGGCTGCAGCAGCTCTGCGGTGAGCATAGACTGAAAGAGTTGGGGCTGTGCAGGCTGGAGCAGAGGAGGCTCCCACGTGACCTTCTTGTGGCCTGCCAGCATCTGAAGGGGGCTACAGAAAAGCTGGGGAGGGACTATTTAGGCTGTCAGGGAGTGACAGGATGGGGAGGAATGGAGCAAAGCTGGAGGTGGGGAGAGTCAGCCTGGAAGTGGAAATTGTTGAGCAGGAGAGTGGTGAGAGGCTGGACTGGGTTGCCCAGGGAGGTGGTTAAGACCTCATGCCTGGAGGTGTTTAAGGCCAGGCTGGCTGAGGCTGTGGGCAGCCTCATCCTGATGGAAAGATTGTTTCTTTGAGTTCCATGTAACAGACATATATGTTGTGGCCTTCTTCCTATTTATTTTATTTTGGTTATTTTAGAAGAACTTTTCAAAAAGAGGAGTCACCTCCAGGTGTGACACCTGTTCAGCTCAGTACTCTACTTACAAAGATTTATTGTAACAAGTGTTAAGGAAGAAATGCATCCAGGTCTTTAACTGTTAGTTTTAGTATATTAGTGTAATGGCTGTTTAATTGGTATACTGCTGCCTCTGGTGTGCCAAAGAGACAAGTGGTCTATTGTGTCCAGTTATGGGCTCCTCAATTCAAGAGAGGTGTTGAGGTGTCCAGAGAAGAGCAGCAAGGCTGGGGAGTGGCCTGGAGCAGAGCCCTGTGAGGAGAGGCTGAGGGAGCTGGGGGTGTGCAGCCTGCAGCAGAGGAGGCTCAGGAATGACCTCATTGCTGTCTGCAGCTGCCTGCAGGGAGGCTGTAGCCAGGTGGGGTTGGGCTCTGCTGCCAGGAACCCAGGGACAGAACAAGGGGACACAGCCTCAAGTTGTGGCAGGGCAGGTCTAGGCTGGATGTTAGGAGGAAGTTGTTGTCAGAGAGAGTGATTGGCATTGGAATGGGCTGCCCAGGGAGGTGGTGGAGTCTCTGTGCCTGGAGGTGTTGAAGCCAAGCCTGGCTGGGGCACTTAGTGCCATGGTCTGGTTGATTGTCTAGGGCTGGGTGCTAGGTTGGGCTGGATGAGCTTGGAGGTCTCTTCCAACCTGGCTGATTCTACGATTCATAAATTGTTCTTCCCTTTGATATTTCCACAGCTTGATTCAGGAGACAGCTTGCACAGAAGTAAAAGCAGTTTTGTGTATAAAATCTCCTGGGGTTTGAGCTGGGCATATTTAAAATTGCACATGCAATATATTTCAGAGGGAAAAGCTACTCTGCAGCAAATGGTGCATTACTGTGGGATGCTGTGTCTAGATGGACGGATACGTAAGTCACGAGGTGAGATGGCAGCTGCGAGCAGTGCCAGAAGTACAGATTGGGTTGGCAGTTTCACTTTACTTATAGCGAGCTCCAGTGAGCCATCAGCCACCATCACAGCTTGTGAGCAAGGCCTGCTGCTGTCTGCTGGCAGGGAGACTGATCAAATGCTTGTGGAGCAAGTTTGTTCTTGTTTCAAAGTCTCTGTCAGAGTGACAGTTTAATGGGACCTATTCCTGTCGGCTGTGACCACTTCTCTCTCTTACCTCCCAGGCACTTACCATGGGAAAAAGAGATTTCCAGCACTGGTGCAGCCGCTCTGTGGGCTACAGTTCCCTCCTGTTTTGAGTGACCTGGCAGGATACTCTCCACATCAGTCTTCCCAGCAGAGGAGTCTTCCTCACAGGGTGTTTGGCTTACTTTGGGCCCCTGTGCACCTGTGATAAACATAAACCCATAAACTTTTTAGATGCTCACTTCAGTGTGCTGTAATTCTCAAGTGCTTTCTGAGTGGCAGCGCTCCTGATTTAGGAAGATTGAAGTGGAGCATTTCAGAGGGAGCTCTCAGCTCATAATTATTTAAATGAATGACCACTAACACTTTTAAAACTTTTTTTTCTTGGACCAGAGGATCAAGACATTGCTCAGGTGCTGCTGCAAATGGTCTTAACGAGTCCATGTTTACCCATAGTTATGCACAGCAACTGCTATGTGTATAGAAACAGGAGTGAAAACTGTATTTTGTAACAAGAGAGCAGAAAGGGAGTGTTGGGTGAATGGGAGAAATGCAAGCAGAGCGTGCGACAGTCAAATGGATGAGCTAACTAAAAAGAGCTTTTATCTTATTCCAAGTCCATGTGATTTTTGTAAACTGAAAGAGTGATCATCTTGTGATTATATGAGCACCGTGCTTAAATCTTGCCATTGATTAAAGTCTGTCGGGAGAAAGAGAACAGGAAAACATCTTGCTAAGATTTTCCTGTGTTGGACTAGTCAGCTCCAGTGATCTCTGAGAGGTCATGCTTTTCTATCCTCAGAGTTTCCCACTCCCAGACGCTCCCTTGCTTCTTTACAGCTTGGCTGAATGAACAGTGGTGCCCAGCCCTGGGCAGCATGGACACAGTGCTGCATTTGTCAAGTAAGCTGTTAAGCACTTTCAGCATCTGGGCGTGGTTGGTGTCAGTGTTTGCAGCTAGATGTGTATTTCCAGTTAGCCTTACCTTCAGAGGCTGCCTTCTTACACGAACTAGCCTGGAAGAGTTGGGGCTGTTCAGTCTGGAGAAGGGAAGGCTCCCAGGTGATCTTATTGTGGCCTTTCAGTATCTGAAAGGGGTCTACAAAAAAGCTGGGGAAGGACTTTACAGGATATCATGGAGGGACAGAACTGGGGGGAATGGAGCAAAGCTGGAGATGGGTATGTTCAGGCTGGATGTGAGGAGGAAGTTCTTCAGCGTGAGAGTGAGAATGGGTTGCCCAGGGAGGTGGTTGAGACCCCATCCCTGGAGGTGTTTAAGGCCAGGCTGGATGAGGCTGTGGGCAGCCTGCTCTAGGGTAGGGTGTGTCTGCCCATAGCAGGTAGGCTGGAACTAGATGACCCTTGTGCTCCCTTCCAACCCTGACTGATTCCATGATTCTGATTCCTCCATCTCTGGCTGCACAGTTGCTAATCTCTTGCTCAACGCAGACTGCATTTCATCCACGTTTCTCAGCCTGGTTTTCCATGTTGTTGAGACCATGTTGCCCATGGGCACTTTGACTTTGTACAGCAACTGAGCAGAGGGGTATGGCTCTTGAAAATGAGTTTGCCAGATTGGCCCAGCTCCAGCTTATTGCTCTGCTGTTGCCTTCAGTAATGAGTTTCAGCTGCAGTGTGGAAAGGTAATTTTCCTTGACTGCTGCCAGTACTAGGGAGCCAGAGGTACATATTTCTGGATGTTTACTTGAACTCTGTTTTCCAGTCTCCAAGCATCCCAGTTTCACTGAACTTTACATTTTACAAGGTTTCAGTGGGAAGTTCTATATTAGCATAGTTTCTTTGTCACTGAGTGTGGAGGAACAGTCATGCAGCATAAAGTGCTAAGTACAAGAGATGACTTGCCAGATTTCAAGAGATCTGGTACAACATACTCATTTAGAGATGACCTGTCACAACTATGAGCAAGAAAAAAGAAAACGTGCAGAGACAATGAGCATGTGTTGGTGACAGACACACCGGAGCGTCCTGCTCGAGACATCTGGTTGGTTTTGGCAGGGTTTTGTCCGTGCTATTAATTCTGAATATTTTGGGGTGCTTTCCACGTTGTCATGTCATCCCTTCTCAAAAACTCCTTCTCTGTTGTGTATCAGGTGTGGATTCGTTGGAGTGTAGGAGAGCCCTGCTGAGGGACCTGGCCAGGCTGGATGGATGGGCAGAGACCAATGGGATGAGACTGAACAAGGCCAAGTGCAGGGTTCTGCACTTTGGCCACAACAACCCCAAGCAGCACTATAGGCTGGGGACAGAGTGGCTGAGAGCAGCCAGAAAGAAAGGGACCTGGGGGTGCTAGGAGAGAGGAGCTGAAGGTGAGCCAGCAGTGTGTCCAGGTGAGCAGAAGAGCCAATGGCATCCTGGGCTGGATCAGGAACAGTGTGGGCAGCAGGACAAGGGAGGATATTCTGCCCCTGTGCTCAGCACTGCTCAGGCCACATCTTGAGTGCTGTGTCCAGTTCTGGGCTCCTTAATTCAAGAGAGATGCTGAGATGCTGGAAGGTGTCCAGAGAAGGGCAACGAAGCTGGCAGAGGGGCCTGGAGCAGAGCCCTGTGAGGAGAGGCTGAGGGAGCTGGGGGTGTGCAGCCTGCAGAAGAGGAGGCTCAGGGCAGACCTCATTGCTCTCTACAGCTACCTGCAGGGACGTTGTAGCCAGGTGGGGTTGGGCTCTGCTGCCAGGAACCCAGGGACAGAACAATGGGACACAGTCTCAAGTTGTGCCAGGGCAGGTCTAGGCTGGATGTTAGGAGGAAGTTGTTGTCAGAGAGAGTGATTGGCATTAGAATGGGCTGCCCAGGGAGGTGGTGGAGTCACCATCCCTGGAGGTGTTTGAGAAAAGCCTGGCTGGGGCACTTAGTGCCATGGTCTGGTTGATTGTCTAGGGCTGGTTGCTAGGTTGGGCTGGATGAGCTTGGAGCTCTCTTCCAACCTGGCTGATTCTATGATTCCATGATTCTATGGTCAGGTACATTTTAAAGCTCTGCCCAGGCCAGACAAAAAGAATAGAGAAACGTGCTGAGTCTCAAAGCCAAGTGGGAACTGTGCTGCAGCATGGCCAGAGCCAGCTCCTTGCTGGCTGTCCTGGCAGGGTGGTGCAGGGTCAGCACCCACAGGCACCCACCCAGGTAGCCAGGCTCAGGCTGGGGTGCTGCATTGGCTCTGGGTGGATTGAGGAGAGAGCAGGGAACAGCTGCCTGTGCATGCAGACTGTGGAAGTCTGTCTCCTAAAGAAAGGGGAATTGTGCTGCAGCCAGCTTGCAAGCACATAGAAATACTTGTGGCATAATTTGTATTATTATTTTAGCTCAGCTGTAAACATTCTGTTAACTGATGGTGACATAGAAACTGGCACCTCTGTGAGTTACAGATGGTGCAGAAATGCAGGGATTTTTTACTGGTTGATAATTAATGAAGGTCTCTGCGTCTTTCCTGATAAATAGCTGTGGTGCCATATGAGTAGGAACTCTGCAAGCCTTTGTGGTGAAAGAGGATGCCTGCCTGTGCAGGGAATTTCCTTGGAGCATGCCCACATAGATCCGTGTTTGAGCTTGCCTTTTCCTCTTCACGTGTTTCCATCTCTGCCAGCAGCTAAATGCAGAGAATACTTTGGGAGCCTACTATGAGTAACTGTAGCACAGTAATTGCATGGCTAATATGAGTCTTGGTTGCTGCAGAAATCCACTCTTGAGTGCGCTAATATAGGTTGGCAGGGATTTTTGGGTTTGGTTTTTATTAGGAGGTCTGCTTTAGCTCTTGTTTAGTCTCTTTATTTGTAGCTCTATAGAAAGCAACTCTGTTTATGTGTTGTAAAAGTTGAGACATTGCCCTTACAAGATGGTCCCTCTATTCCAACCACCATAAACCCTAATGGATAAACCCAGATACTCGAATTGAGGATGTGAACCAAAATCAGCCATACATTTAGGGCATAACAATTTGGAAAGTCTTTCCACCTACTGTGCTTGCATGCAAGAGAGCAGCTACATAAGTGGTTTGGGAAAGTGTCATTCTTTATGAAGAAATACTGTGCTTAATTAACTATTGCTTCTGGGAGGGCAACCTGGGGCCCTGATTGGTGGTGTAAATCCTGAGGCACTGGAGGAGAAGAGAGGAAAAAACCTGATGAGCAGTTAAGAACATGTAGCCTTTTCTGTAAGTGCTAGGCAGTTGTATGACCCTCCTAATGGTATTTAATGGTTTTCTTGGGCTGCAGGTCTAGTCCCTCACAAATTAGGTTAAATGGAACCAACTTGCATCAACAAAAATATAAGAAAATATCAAAATGCAATGATTAATTCCTCATTCTCCATTAAATTGCGTGAAGTAAGTCAGTGCGCTGTAACTCAGAAAAGCACTTCTTTGATCTCCTGTTATTCCTCTTAAACTGTATTAATTACTCATCCCATCTGGAGTTTCTTAGCAGGCCAAAAACCATCATGCAGACATTATGGAAAGGAAGTTAGCTGTAACTTTTTAATTGTATACATTTCATCTCCCTTCTTTTCCTTTTCATTTTTTACCTTCTTAGCTTGAAGAAAACAGATGGAAGTGCATACCAGTGTCTTCTTTCTGTTTAATTTACTGGAGTGGAGAAGCAGAAAGTCTCAGCCTTTCTTTCCCCTCACATATGGTTTCAAGGTGATGACTATTCTGTCTGGAGACATTGACATGTTTGCTAAAAAGGTCAGGAGTTCAGTGAAAATCAAAATTGTGGAGAACTCTGTGCGTTGTCTTAGGGCTGCTGTGGTGCCCTCGCTGGAGAAATCCACTTGCTACAGATTTGCAGCTGGGTGAACACATCTTCCCTGTTTCATTGGTAGTTACCAATTTGCCATCTGTCAGCAGAAGTGCTTCAAACTCCCCAAAAAGAGAACCAAACCCCAGCATTTTTATGGTTTGGAGTACGTTTTTAGCTTAGAGTAAAGTGTGTGGGATCTGAAAATGTGTTGGAATAGGCATGATGAAATATGGGGTTTGCTTCTGGTTTCAGCAGTGGCCAATGGCTAATTGGCATTAGCAGCTTCGTGATTTACTTACTTCAACCTATATTGTCAAAACTGGATTTTATTTTCCTTGCCCTCTGGGGCTCACAAGACTTTTTTCACCTTAGAAACTATTAGGATTTATCAACAGTGGCCTGCTAGGTGTCTTTGCTGGAGAGCATTTTGCAATTGCAGATGAGTATCCTTGTTTTGGTAGTTTGGGGAGGGGTAACACCTTCCCCATCTGCCTATCCTTATCCTCTGTCCCTTCTTCTCTTTTTAAGAAATGAGAAAATCATGAAACTTCTCAAAATTTTCCATTTGTGTAAAAATAAGAATAGGCCTTTTTTTCCCCCTTCACTTAGTGCATTGCTCTTAGGTCCACAGGTCTGTGTTGCCATATGCGAGGCCTGAGCTAACTCCTGCTTCTTTGCTTAAGTGGTTTGAGTCCTATAGGTTTTTTAAAATGTGATGGGTTGGGTGTTACCTGCCCCCCACTCTTACGAAACCACCCAGACTAGACTCAGCCAGCTGGAAGTTAAGGAACGAAGCTTTGCATTCACAGCTGAGCACAATATACAAGCAGGTAGTTACAATATTTACAGCTACAGACAGAAATAGGCAAACTAAAGGTAATATAGAAACACAACAGCCCTCCCAGAGACCTGAGTCCCAGAAAGGGCTCCCAACCACCCTTCCACCTTCTTTCCACCCCTCTACCTTATCCCAGAATTTGCCTTATGTGCAGGGTTGAGTTGGGAGGGTCAGTCAGGGGGGTCAGAAAGCAGAAGGGTGAGTCACACAGAAAGCAGCCCAGGGAGGAAAGTGCAGGCACCCAGAGACCCACACCAATGGCTCTCTGATCTCCGTTCATGCTCTTGTCTTTACACATCCCAGCAAGCCTATGAGTGCAGCTGCCATCACCAGTGTTTCCTTTTCACAGCCTAGAATCTCATTTCTCTCACTAGAGTATTTCAGGTAGTCTCAAACTAGTGCAAAAAAAAAAAAAAAAAAAAAAAAAGAAAAAGCAAACAAACAGCTAAAGCCAGCAACCCACCCTGGTTTCAGTAGCAAATCTGGGATTCTTCAGCCACGGAAAGTTACGGCAGTTTTTCATCCGCGGGTTACGTAGCTAGACAAGAGGAAACGTGGATGGTGAGCAGGGATTTTCTGCTGGAAATAACAGCAGTGACAGACAAACCCAGAGCACTTCCCAGAGCGGGCTGGTGTGCAGCTCCTGGGCTGCCAGGGAGCTGGCGTTTAGGTGTTCTCTCCAAGCTCCTGGCCTTTAGCAGCATTTGTTCGTTTGGGTTTTTCACAAGCAGCTGTCTGTCCTGCTCTGACATACATCATCGGCGCAATTTCTCTGCTTCCTGGCAGTCAGCCTTCCTCTACTCCCTGTTGTAGCTGCTTCCATTTTGTGCCGGCGGTGATTTCCAGCCACTATTAATTTGTGATTTTGCCAGCCATGACTTCCAGAGTGTGATGGACAGTGCAGACATCCCGAGAAAGTGCAGTGCAGTGCAATGGGGACTGTGCTCATTTTAGCTTCCTTTTAGATAGCTGCTTTGACAGCTTTCGTTACTTTTGGGGTCTTGTGTTCTATCTGCAGCCATTTCACAGTTTCCTTTCTACTACACAGAATCAGCAGCATGTGCTGGGGCTTTTAGTTCTTTTATAAGCCTTTCTATGCAACTCCATTTGTGGCACTGCGTGCTATCAAGGCTTTTCAGAGCAAATATTCCTGGTGAACAACTAACAGTTGTGTCTCTGCCCTAGCCTGACTGCTCATCCTGCCAGGACTTTGTGAGGAAGGGGATTTTTGTTACTTGGCTGCTGCCACCTGCGATAAATGTATTGCAATCTGCGTTCAGCTTGTGAATGTACCTGTGAAGTCCCTGGGCGTGGAACAAAGTAGTTTTGTGCAAATATCATCACTGAGAGAGACCTTAAGTATCTCTGTTGATGCTCCTTGCCTAAGGACCTTACAGGCAATAGATTGAAGAGAGGCCATGCATTGCAACCAGGTTTGGTTTGTTTAGGAAAGTACCTGTTTGTGCAGCCTGTATTTCAGCATAAAGCTAAAATCAGAGGTTTCTGGTACATTGTGGGACGGATTTTCTGTTCATTGTTACTGGATTTTATCTTTCCCTTCAGAGCCTAGTCAGTCAGGGTTTATAAATGACTGATAAACTCTACCACAGAAGAGCCCTTCCTACTCCTTTGTTTCTTTTATGATGAAGTAGCAATACACTTAACCCAGAAGCTTATTTTGCAGATTTGCTGAAGAATGGCCTCTGAATCTTCAGGAGTCACAGTTGGATGCCAGTATTTAGGGACAATCAAAGCTGAACCAGATGAACTGAGCAGGCTGTTCAAAGAGATGGAGCTTGCAATAGCGCTTCTCTGATGAATAGCCTGTCCCTGGCTTTCAGTGCAAGTTTTCCGCTTGTAAGCCTACTATATCTGCAGATAAGATTTAGCATGCCCTGTGCTGGCAAAATACTGCTGAGACATCGCTGAGATCAAATGACCCTTCTGCTCAAGTGATGTGCACAACTTGAGCTCTGAATCGTCTGACCTGCCAAAATCAACCGAGCTGGCAGCGAGAGAGAGGGAGTTGCATAGATTGCCTAGCAGATATGTACGGCTACTAGTGGCACTGGCAATTCTGTAGGTCTAGATATTCTTAAACGCTTAACACAGCCTTTGTGTTCAGATAGCCAGTGGTATAATGGCATGCAAAAGGGTTGTGAAGCAGTTGATACTCTCTGCGGGCACTTCTGTTCTCTGACGAGTTCTCTGGTTTTGCCACGCTCACAAAGCAGTCCTGCAGAATTAACTGGTGAGCGGGACAAGGGGAAGCTTTCTGGCATTGTGTTGGAAGTTAGATTGCCTTAGTTTTGAGCAGTAGAATTAGTAAGCTGGGTTTATTTGCTGCTTGATGCGTATGGTTTCATGTATCACACTTGGCTTTCTTTGGAGCAGATAAGATATCAACACAAAAGTGAAAAATAATCTGCTCTACCAGTGGTGGATGCTTAGAGAACACACAATGAGACAATAGATTTCTGAATAATTTATACTCAGCATTCCTTCCCTGCATTCAGTAAATGAGGATGCCTAATGTGGCATGGTCAGAATGATACTCTGGCTGTCACCCATGAAGATAACAAGACTGGGAGGCCCAGGAGGAGTGTGGTATGGTGCACAGAAAAGATGAGATTAAAAATGGAAGTGTTTGTTCAAAATTCTCTGTGTAAAGGATACCGATGGAAAGTTGTTCAGGAGGACAGAATTGATTCAATTTTGGTTTTCTTCATTAAAATACAACCACAAGATTCAAGTGTTTTAAAAGCCGTGGATGAAACGAATATTATACTGGCCTCGGAAGGTCTGCAGTGGCTCTCTCTGCTTCAAATTCAAGCACGTTGTATGTGCTGTTGTATGACAGTAATGCTTTATGTCTCACAGATTTGTTTCTTTTTGCATTCATTAGACATTTTAAATTATAAAGCAGGAAATACCACTTGTGCTTTTTTCCCTTCTTGGGGTGATAATTACAGTGGCATGTTAAAATATTTGCATAAAACATTGCTCATGTAAATATTCAGCCAAAGAGATGTCTTTCGAGGTGAATATAGTGTGGTAAATAGTAGCTTGTTTTCCAAGAGCAAGTAGTCATTAGAAGCTGATTAATTTATAAGCAGTGGTAATTTGCTGTCTCTGAAGTTCCGGACTTCTTAAGGTTAGGTCACATTTGGATTTTCTTGGTGTTTGAAGAAATTGTTGGGCTTGTGAGATCAGATAGAAGTCGTTTGACAAAAAGCACTTGTAGGAGAACTTAGGGTGGCGTTAGTGAGCGGGACAGTGTCTTATTCCTGAGCTGTCTGGAACCCAGATGCGAAATGCTTTAAATGTGCTTTCTGATTTACTGGGCAGCGAGTGCCCACTTCACCCATCCTGGTGTCCTGCAGGGGTTTTCTGGCTGCAGAACTTCAGGTAACCAGTGCAAGTGCAGTTCAAACCTCTGCAGAGGGATGGACAGGTTGCAGTCGGAGTTTTCTAGTCCACCATCAGGTTCAACAAATGTTTACGGGCATGTCGATGCTTGCAGTGCCACCCAAACCTTGTGGCTGCAGGGCACTAACTGACTGGAGGTGCCTGGGGAAACAGCTCCGGCACCCAGCAAGTTCTCCTCACCTGCCAGTGCTTACACTTGGTGGCTGTATGAAAAGAAGCAGTTATATCATATGGGCATTTTACTTAGGGTCTAACTGGAGGGAAATGGAAAGATGAAAGATTTTTGTGACATATTGCTGAGGTTTTAAAATCAGTTTGCAACAGAATCCCAGTGTTGGTCAGGGAGGAGGACTTGGGGAGTGGGCACTAACATACAGCTCCTTAGTTTTGAGCAGGACTACTTTGCACCTTTTTTCACTCGAATATTTTATGAAAGTAGTTTCTTTTGTCTTTCTGTTTTGTGAGTAACACCAGGCAGAAAATCAAATACAGTTGTTAACGAGTAATCTGTAAAAGAACAGTCTAAGCTTCCACAATCAATGTCCTCGTCTGTATCTTTCACTCAGTGTAGGACATGACATGTTAGGCTGTTAAAGATACTCTCTTCATTTTGACTTGGAGATCTTCCTTTTCTGAATTTGGTATTCTCTGATATTAGTAATATTCTTTTAGTAGTATTCTTAGTAATGTTCTTTTATATTAGTAATGAAATTGTGAATGCTTTATATTGCTATCTATAGAAGCTGGATCATTTTTTTCTGTTGGGCCATGTGGTCAACTTTGTATGGTGAGGACTGAGACAGCCTTCTCTGCCTCATAGGATCACAGGATCACACAGGATGTTAGGGGTTGGAAGGGGTCCAAGGAGATCATTGACTCCAACCCCCTGCCAGAACAGGACCACACAATCTAGCACAGAGGAATGCATCCAGACAGACCTTGAAAGTCTCCAGGGAAGGAGACTCCACAACCTCCCTGAGGAACTTGTTCTAGTGCTCTGTGACCCTCACAGTAAAGAAATTCCCCCTTGTGTTGAAGTGGAACCCCTTATGCTGCAGCTTACACCCATTGCTCCTTGCCTCCCTTCCTTACAGGCTGTATTAGGATGCATATTCTGTGTCTGTCAGAACAACTGATCACTTAGGTGCAATTAGCTACTGGATGTGTTTTGGTGAGGTACAAATGTTGTTATGTTTCCTCTTTCCCCTGTATTGAATGGCACTCTAGAAGCTTACATTTCATTCTGGGTAGTAATGAATTTCATTACTTTGGATAATAATTGCATTACTCTGGGTAGTAATTTCCTTCATTACTTTGTCAGTAATCCAGAAGTGTCTTGAACGTGGGTGCACACTAGCCTCTGCCCCAAAGCACATGCAGGCAAAGAGAAGCCACTGGGAGCTGTTTTGGGTTTGTTTTGTTTGTTTTAAAAATGACCCCAATTGTTCAGCACAGTGAGGCAGTTCCTGCACAAGAGGGTAAGTTTTTTACTTGTTTGGGCCATTTTTGTTTCTGTCCTGTCAGAATGGTAGTGGTAGGAGAGTTATTCCATTGGTGATGGTTGGACTCAATGATGCTAAAGGTCTTTTCCAACCAAAACGGTTCTGTGATGAGTACGAGTGCTAATTTACCTGCAGCACTGAATTAAGCCAGGGTAGCTACAGGAGTTTGAATGAGCTGTGTAGAGATCCACATCAAAAGTGTGGAATACAAAATAGCAGTGTCATTGGTAACTTCAAAGATTTAATTTTCTGAACAAATAGCCTTAAATTCTTCTGTGTTCAGTAGTTTCAGAAAAAGAAAGAAGTGCAGAGTTTTGTTTACTTTTTTGATGGTAGTATTAAGTATCCTCTAAATCACAACAGCTAACCTCAGAAGGAGTCTTGCCTGTGCAAGAGCTGCAGAAAAGAACTGCCAGGGGCTATGTGATTAAGGAGGCATTTTTCAGTTCTGAGTGAATTGCAGGTGTTTTCATAACTTCAGCATCTATAACATGTTGGATGTTCAAGGAATTTATTACCAGTCCTTACTGGCTATGCCTGCCCTACCACTCCCTAATCCTATGACCAGAACCTCTCCCAGTTAACTCTGAACAGTAGGGTTTTTGGCTTTTAAACTACCTGCATATCTGAAGAAGTGTCTCTAAGAGAGCCAGTTTTATAGCTTACCCTGATTACATCTTCAGACAAATGCATTGTGGGCACAAAGCTGTCCTCTGTGGCATCAAGGTTACCACTTCTCTGTAGGGTGTAAACGTCTGGCTGGTTGGAGAGTTTTAACCTCTCAAACCCTCCAACAAATATTAAATTGTCCTTCTATCGTGCTATCATGTTGACTGAAGCTTGACCCTGGTGCTTGTACTGAGATGATTTTCAAAATCTGAGGGAGAAGGTTAAACAGTGCTGTCAGACTTCCAAGTGTCTGTTGCAAAAATACTTTTGATGGATATCTGTGGGTCGAGCTCTAAAATGCTTAAAGTAATCCTCTCTTTTTTTCTCTTCATTATTAGATGATATCATCTAAAGCTTGGTTTTGAATGCAGATAAAGTATTTCACTTTGGGTTTGCCTTTTTTTTTCAATGCCAGCTAACCTCAACATTTAAGGCTGCTTTTCTTTCTTTTACTTGCCAAATGGGATTCCAGTCAAATGGTGTTCCTTAAGTACAAACCAGACCTCTATTGCTCTTTAATTTCTGTTCAAGATCATTGTAATTCTTGATTATTTTCACAGCTGTATCTGAATAAGAAATGCTGTAATTGGCAACTTTTACAAGTTCACAACTCAATAACCTGGTGCTGGAACTTTTCCATCTGCAGAAGCTTTATTAATTGCTCCAGGAGTTTCAGCAGCAAAGAGAGCTGGATTTCACTTTATTTATCTTTTTATATGCAGCCTTTCAGATGATAGAATTTCTAAGGTAACAAAAATAGATGAGATCTTTAAGCTTAGAGAGGATGTCAGTTGCTGGTTGGATAGATGTTTGACTTCCAGGTGGATCTGTTAAGAAGACTGCTGTTTACCCAACTCATTACTACGTCCATAAGCCCAAAATGCTTTGATTTGTGCTTTCTTTGTAGAATTTAGGGCTTAATTTGCTGAATGCTGTTATTAGTTCTAGTTTTGTTTGTTTGGTCTCTAGCTTATGCCATTTAATTAGTTTTATTTAAGAGATGAGTCAAGAAACAGTACTAAATAAGATTGAGTCTTTAAAGGTGCTGTATGCCAGCCATAACTTTGACTTTATTTTGTTATTTTAAAGCAAGGTTAATGTCTGTATCTAAGGGTTATGAGAAGCTCCAAACTTTATGTGATTTCTTTTTCTTGATTTCAGGGCTTTTTCCGCAGAAGTATCCAGAAAAACATGGTTTACACATGTCACAGAGATAAAAACTGTGTTATCAATAAAGTCACCAGAAATCGCTGCCAGTACTGCCGGCTACAGAAGTGCTTTGAAGTGGGCATGTCCAAAGAATGTAAGTTATCTTCACAAACAGTTTATTGTTTGTCATATCCTAGGAACACGTGGCGGTCCCAAGGCAGAAAAATATGCTGTTATGTGATTGGGATCAATACTTGGATTCACATTTTACAAACTGAAGGTACAGGGGCCTTGAGTCATCTCTCCTTGCTGGTTGGAGTCTCACTGAAAGATGAAACAGGTTGAGAGCCATTCCTTTTTTAAATCTGCAAGGTCAGTGAACCTGGCTATGTAAGAGTGCTGCCAAATGCACAAAAAAGCTCTGAAGTATCTTTCTTTCACTGTTCTAGAAATCTCTGGTTTGTGCTTGGAATCAACATTTTAAAATATTTAGGTAGAAATTGGTGGTTTCACTGCCCGTGTTGGGTTTCTAGTTTTACCATATCCCTGAAGTGCACTTGTTCTCTGCTTCTGGACAGATTCACTGGAGTGGGACACCCATAGGAGAAGCCAGGCTAAATACAGAGATGTGCAAAGATGTGAGATTGAATAAGGAAGCTTTTATCGATGGCTCTGTTTGACTGCACATATGTATCTATGCACAAGAAGACGTACTTCTTGATAAAAACAATATGATGTGGTTTGGAAGAGAAGAAGAAGAAGATTTTTCATACCTGAGGGCTTGTTGATACGGAATTCCTAAGGGTTTTATTTCTGATGTGAATAATCTTATTAAATGCTGTAGTATCACATCAGAGTAGAATTTGGAAATACTACCAACATGTCAACCAAAGTTGCTTAGGGTGAAGTATAAAGACTTATCTTTATTTACCTTGTAGGTGATGGCTTGTTTTCTCCCACAGGGTAACTGGAGCTTTTCCAGCAAGAATTAGGGTTTCCTTGGGTGAAATGAGTGAAATTGCCTTTGGCAATTGCCTTTATCTCAAACCACTACAGACACTGAAAAGGGGATCAAATATTGGGGAAAAATGAGGGATATCTTCTGACTGTGTTTCTATAGAAGGCATTTGCAAAGGCATGGAGACGTTATTTTGAATGTCACAGTTTAAATGCAGTGTGTCTTGTCTTCTGGGTTTAAGAACTAAGTCTGAAGCTATTCTGTGTTCATAAACAGTAGCTTTTCATCTCTTAAGAGATTCGGAAAGCTCTTTTCTTATCTGACCTTCTTTCAACGTATGTTGCAGGTTTCAACTCCGTTTCTTTAGAAGCTTATGTAAAAAAAGGCACATTTGTCCGTGGACTCTTTCTTTCAAGACAGAGGTTTTGCTTTTCCCCAGTACCTTACCACATTTTGTTTTTCTGTCTTCTTGCATTTCTGTTGCCTTGTAATGTGAAAGCCACGAACAAAGGACAGAAAAAAAGTGTCAGAGAAATCTGTAGGGAAACAAACCTACACTGCTCGGAACAATTCAAAAAGGGGAAAGTAATCGTGATGGGCAGCTGCAAATAGGAGCTCCAAGTTCTGTTCCCAGGAGCTATAGGGGAGTCCGTGTAGTATTTTGGGATACAGAATAAGCTGTGCTTAAATTCTACAGTCTTGTGGTTGTTCTGCCTTCCAAGGGCGTGCAAAAGTACTCGCATCTGCCGCTCCTTTTGGGCTTAAGGAGCGTTACACAAAAATATCAGAGACGAGAACTGGCTGCCTGGTCTGTGTGCTAAGGAAGGTTTAAGAACGGAGGTACTGTGCTCTGGAAAAGAGGTACCGAGCATTTCTTGTATGTTTTTATCTTGTTTTAGCGAATGAAGTGAGATGACGAAGGAATGAACTGTATTTACAGGTCTTTAAGGTTGTTTTGTTTGTGCGGGGCGGGGGGGCTGTGTGGGAAGCTGTCTTCAACCCCAGGTTACGCTGCGGATCTGATCGAGAGGTCAATAAGGAGACTGCCTCTGGCCAGGAGTGGAGCTAATCTGCCTTGTGATAGCGTCTGCAAGACTCGCTGAAGCTATCCCACTAGCTTAGGGGCTCTTGTATTGTGCATTCACTGTCGCAAAAAGTTTGTGCTCCAAATAGAAAAGACAAAAGGTTTGAGGGGAAACGACTCGGTGATGACTGCCTTATCATCCTGCAACAGCCTGAAATAAAGCCCTGCTGGCTGTCATCTGATCCCCCTCCTTGAGAAACTGCTCCGCTTCTGTCCCTGCAATCCGAGCTGCAGCTCTCGGTGTAACAGCCTCAGCCAGACCCTCCAGCAGCAGCAGGTCAGGTCCCGGCTGTCCCACCTCAGCTCCCGCACAGGACCGGGTATGTGTAGCTGAGGCGCTCGTCCCCAGCCAAACCGCTTCTGCCTTCCTTACCCTGCCTGCTGACGCTTGCAGTGAGCATGTAGAGACAAGTGCTGATCACACGGGGGTTTTTAATTGCTGCTGAATTGAGAAGGCTGCTGAGGCTGACAGTGGCTCACTATGTGACGGAGAGCCTTAGGAAACTAACCTTTGCCCTTGCATTACATGATCTCTAAACTGATGTTTGAAGCACCATCCTTGGCCTGCCCCCAGGTGTCAGCAAGAAGCAAGCTGGGTACATGAGCCTCCGTCTCTGGGAGCTGGTGAGGGCTCACACGTGCGGCTCTGCCTCCTGCGTTTAAGGAGAGGCAGAAATCTGGGCAAAACTCTCGGACAAAAGTGGCTGGAACGTGTGCTTTGGAAGGTGAAGCCTGCCCCTAAACCCAGATTTGAATTATTGCAGAGTACAAGACTGAAGAAGGTACAACTTCCTTCTGCCATAACTGCTTAGCTTAGCGCAGCAGCTCTTACACTTCCATCCTCTTCTATAAAATGTATGAGCTGTAAAGACTGCCACTGTGCTTGATAATCTTCAGGATCCCCCTCAAACGTGCGCCCAGCCTGCATACCAGAGTGTGATGCAAGGCAGCTCTCCATGCCAGCAGAAACCTCAATTGCAGCGAGCTCGAGTAAAGCAAAATTATGTTTATAAAGGAAGGGAATTACTGTCCCACATTGCACTGTTCAGCTGTAAATCTGCTTACCATTAACCTCTCTGGAGAGAAGGAAAGAGGAGGAGAGTGAATACAGGAGAATGCATTGAAGTGGAGAGAATCCAGGCGGTTTTGCTCCCTATTTATTTGTGCTTTGTGGGTTTTTTTAACTTGCAGAGAAATGCCTGTTACTCTTTGTCACAAGGCTTCCAAGCCTAAGAGTATTTAAATCTTCACACTTCTCTGGACATACTATATTCTGCTACTGAACACTTTATTTACTTTTCTAATTCCAGTGTGAATTGAGAACCAGGAAACATCAACGTGAGCAACTGCCATGCTTGTGGGGGTTATTTTGTATTTCTGTTTCGGTTTGTTTCAGGCTTCCTAGTGAAGTGCAGTTCCACCTCCAGTGAGTGTAGTCTGCATAGTTCCATTTAAGAAGTTCACGCAATGTAATTTTAAGGTGACTTACTTGGACTGCATGAAATCTCAGTTTAGATACCATTACTCCCAACTGAACTGGTTTTTGTATTCTTTTTAGCAAGCAGAAAACAGTGGATTTAAGAATTGTTTTTGCTTTACTTTTGGAGGCTAGATTTTTAATGACTGAATACTGCAGAGTAGCTGGGGGGGGGGTTTCAGTGTAGTTGCCTTGCCTGCTGACTTGTCTTGGTTTCTTGAGAGGCACAAGCTGAGTATCAGAGTGGAAATCCCCAAAGCCTGCATTATCTTCTGAATCTAATTCCTCTCTGTAAATACAAGTTGATTAGACTAACTTTCCTGTCTCGAGAGGTGAAAAGTATGAGCCTTGTTACAGGGAATCAGAGACTTTATATTGTTAAGTGCTTTGAAGACGAAACATGTAAACTGTGAAAATACCAGTGGCATTAAGAATTTGGGTGTACAGATAGTGGAGAAACTGTGCCTAACCCATACAGACCACAACTCTTTCATTTTGTTCATTAAGGTTGGATTAAATTGGACCTTTTTTCAGTTGTTGATCCCACGGAGTCACGGAACTGTCAGGGCTGGAAGGGACTTCAAAGGTCATTCAATTTCAAGCCCCCTGCCATGGGCAGGACACCTCACACTAGATCAGGTTGCTCAAGAGCCTCACCAGCCTGGCTTTAAAAACTTTCAGAGATGAGGGTTCCACTACCTCTTTGGGTAACCTGTTCCAGCGTCTCACCATCCTCATGGAGGAGAACTTTTTCCTAACATCCAATCTGAATCTACCCACTTCTAGTTTTGCTCCATTCCCCTTAGTCCTATCACCATGTGACATCTTAAAAAGTCCCTCCCCAGTTTCCTTGTAGGCCCCCATAAGATACTGGAGGCCACAATAAAGTCTTCTTGGAGCCTTCTCTTCTCCAGAATGAATAACTCCAACTCTCAGTCTGTCTCCATAGGAGAGGTGGTCCAGCCCTCTGATCATCCTCATGGCCCTTCTCTGGACACACTCCATCACATCCATATCTTTCCTGTAACAGGGGCTCCAGAACTGAATGCAGTACTCCAGGTGGGGTTTCAACAGAGTGGAGCAGAGGGGGAGAATCACCTCCCTCAACCTGTTGGCCACACTTCTCTTGATGGTTGCAGAGAGTTGGCTTTCTGGGCTGCAAATGCCACCTGGTGGCTCGTGTTGAGCTTCTCATCCATCAGTACTCCCAAGTCCTTTTCTTCAGGGCTACCCTGAAGCCAGTCACGTCCCAGCCTATATCGGTTTCTGGCATTGCCCCAGCCCAGCTGCAGGACCTTGCACTTAGCCTTGTTGAACTTCATGAGGTTGGCTTGTGCCCACCTCCCCAGCCTGTCCAGGTCCCTCCGGATAGATCCCTTCCCTCCAGCATGTCAGCAGCACCACACGGCTTGGTGTCAAGGGCAGACTTGCTGAGGGTACACTCAGTGCCACTATCCACGTCACCGATGAAGATGTTAAACAAGACCAATCAAAGTACTGATCCTCGAGGGACTCCACTTGTCACTGGCTCCACTTGGGTATAGACCCATTGACAGCCACTCTTTGGGAATGGCTATCAACCCAGTTTTTTATCAACTGACACTGAACCCATATTTTACCAGTTTGGAGACCAGGATGTCGTGCGGGGCACTGCCAGAAGCTTTGCTCAAGTCCAGGTAAATGATGTCAGTTGCGTGTTCCATGCCTGTTGATGTTGTGACCTTGTCATAGAAGGCCATCAGGTTTGTCAGGCACAGTTTGCCCTCAGTGAAGCTGTGTTGATTATACCTAGTCATCTCTTCATTATTCTTCTCTCTCAGCAGTGCCTCCAGAAGGATCTGCTCCATGATCTTAACAGGCACAGAGGTGAGGCTGACTGTTTCTGGTTCTTCCTTCTTTCCCTTTTTGACAGTGGGGGTTATGTTTCCCCCTTCTCAGTGCCTGGGCTGCCATGACTTTTGGAATATAATAGCAGTTTAGCAATCTCATCTGCCAGTTCCCTCAGTGCCTGTTGTATCCCATGGACTTGAACACTTCCAGGTTCATCAGTTGGTCATGAACTCGCAATGGGCAGTTCTTTCTTCCAACCCCTGACATTATCTTCTGTGACTCTAGGAGTGTGGCTGGAGCTCTTGCAGTGAAAACTGAGGTAAAGAAGTCATTGAGATACTCAGCCTTCTCCATGTCACTTGTCACCAGTTCTCCCATTTCCTTTCTGAGGGGACCCACACCCTCCCTAGCCTTCTTTTTACCACTGATACACCCATAGATTTTTTTGCTATTCCCCTTGGTCTCCCTGGCTAGATCTAATTCTAACTGAGCTTTAGCTTTTCTAACCAGGTCTCTTGCTGCTTGGGCAGCTTCCTCATATATCCCTCCATTCCAGCTGCCCTTTTTCCCACTCCTTGTACAGTTTCTTTTTGTGTGACAGTGTATCTGGTAGCTCTTTGCTCATTCATGCAGGTTTCCTAACATTCTTTCCTGCCTTCCTCCTTGTCAGTATACTTTGCTCCTGGATACAGAGGAGGTGATCCTTGAATATGGACCTGCTGTCCTGGACTCCCCTTCCTTCTAGGGCTTTGTCCCATGATACTTTGGCCAGCAGATCCCTAAAGCAATCAAAGTCTGCAAATTCCAGGGTTGTAAGCTGTGAATACATCCTCCTAGATGTGTGCCCTGAGGATCTTAAACTCTAGCACATCATGGTCACTGCAGACAAGGCTGTCCCTGAGCCTCACATTGGTCACCTGTTCTTCCCTGTTGGTGAGAACAAGGTCCAGCATAGCACCTTTGCTTGTTGGTTCCTCTGCCATTTTGAGGAGGAAGTTGTCATCTCTGCGTTCCAGGAACATCCTGGATTGCTGGTGCCTGGCTCTGTTGTCTCTCCAGCAGATGTCAGGGTGATTGAAATCTTCCATGAGGACCAGGGCTTGTGAACATGAAGCCACTTCTGTTTGCCTATGGAGTGCCTCATCTGCTCAGTTCTGCTGGTCAGATGGCCTGCAGCAGACCCCTACTATAACAGCACCTTCACCTGTCTTCCCTTTAATCTTAACCCATATGCTCTCAAACAGCCCATCACCCTTCCCCAGGTGGAGTTCCACCAATGCCAGCTGGTCGCTGATGTAGCCCTCCTCCCCTGTCAGTCTTTCCTAAAGAGCTTGTATCCATCTATCTCTATGTTCCAGTCATGGGAGCGATCCCACCAAGTTTCAGTAATGGCCACATGGCTTTCCAGCAGCACAGTGCCCCTTAATTACCCTGCTTATTGCCCAAGCTGTGTTCACTGGCATAGAGGCACTTCAGCTGGGCTGTCTGTGCCACCCTCTTACGCAAATTCCCCTTGGTTCTCTTGGGGTGTCTTGGTGCATCGTCCCTGGCTTGCCTCAGGCCAACAAATTGAGAGCCCTTACTAGTACTTTATCCTTCTGCCTCCATCCTGTGGGAATGCGCTGTTTTCCCCCAGGCTGGGACGTTGGGAGCTTTTAACAGCCCTTGTTCCCCGATGGGCAGGTTTTACCAGCTGTGGGTGAAGGCAGCCTGCGGCTCGTCTGCCGGCAGAAGGGCAGCGCGGCAGTGCCAGCGTGTCCCTGCCACGGGCACAGGCCTGCCTCGCTGCCCCGCTGCCTGGCCATGCCATCTGCAGAACTAAACTCCTCCTGGAGAGGATGGGCTTCTACTTGTTGCACATTATTTCTCCTGGCTAAACAAGCATCTTCTGCTTTTCTTTTCAGTTCAGTGTCTTCAAAGAATCACATCTGCCTTTGTTTCCTCCTTTTGGGATCTGCCTCCATTGTCTTCCAGCCTTTCCCTTGGTTTTGCATAGCTTTCGTTTGCCAGCTTTAGTGTTTAAAGGAGCAACTTAGGCTGAATGTTGTTATTCATAATTTACTCTATGTTCTGTGTAGTTATGTAATAGCAGTAATTGCATCAGCTCACTTAATGAGTTTTCCCTCCAGTGCCATGTACAGTGGATTAATAGCCCATGAACTCATTTGTAGCTCGTTGGGTTGCAGAAAAGTGTTTCAGGCAGCAATTAATAAACTGCTAAAGAAAATAATGTTAAAAATTACTTTGGGTTTTTGTTTTTTTTTTCAGTACGTTACCTCTCCAAATGAACAATTTTTTGGCACCTTTCATGATGTGGCTAAGTAAATTCTCTCCTAATTTCTCAACAGAGTGTGATTAATGAACCCTTCTCAACTGTTTGGTCATTTGTCTGATCTTTATATCCTAAAATAGGACAGAAAAGTAGGCAAAGCATCCTAAGGCTTTTTGTTCTGGTCAGGTGTTGTGTAAGTAGCTGTGACTCGAAACCAGAAGATGCTGGTGCTGCACGTTGCTTTTTCCCCCTCTCTGGCAGAGAAACCCATAACTGCATAAGTGACTGGTTGGAGACCCTGGCCAGTAAACAACCTCGGCACTGACTCTGCTGTCAGCTCCAGCGGCCTGTACCTCCCACGTGGTGGGACTGAGAGCGGTGCAGGGACTCAAAGAGGTCAAGGGGTGCTGCTGCCCCACGGGAAGATAACCTAGAGGTCGAATGTCAGTGGGGAAGGTGGTGTGGGAGAGAGAAACAGAAGGAGAAGGAAGAGCAGGGAAAGTCTTGTGTTTGGCAGTGTTAAGAGGGTATGAGATGATTGAACCTGATGGGAGAAGAGAAGTGATGCCTGGGCTGCACCCATCTGCGTGGGTGTCTGTATCTATCGAAAGGAAGAGATGTGGTTGAAGATGGCCAGTCTTACCAGGCTGCCCTACAATTACTCTTTCCATACTATTAAAAGAATTTAATTCCTTTACCAAGTTTGTAATGCTTTGCATTATTTCTTACTCTCACAAAACAGTTATCTCTGCCCCTCTCCACCTTAATCCAAAAGAAGCACTAGGCCTTGGCTTGTCTTTACCAGTAGTAAAATACCTATTTTCTTAAAACCTTTTTCCTTGTTGAGGGCTGAGTGAGCATGAAGGGAATTAATTCAATAAGATCATACAGAGACTGATTACATGTCCTCAGCTGGAGGTTACATTAAAACTTACTATGGTGTAGGTACTATGGTTAACTTTTCATGTCTCTCTGCTGTCTCTATGACAACATGGGTCCTGGCAGAAGTTACTAGGACTTGTGTGCCTTTGTCTGCATCCGTCAGTCCTAGTCCCCAGTGACTGTAAATGTGTGCTCTTCTTGCAATTTTGCTTAACAAGGTCTTTAATTACAGTTGTGACATTTCTAAAGGTAGTACCCTGATCATCTGTACTGGAATACCTGACCATGCTTGGAAAGAGATGTGCTGCGACAAGTGCAGAAGTGTCAGTTAGACAGTGGTGTTGGTGTTGTCCCGTGACTGGCACAGCTGAATGGCACAGGGTCCTTGTAGAGGTAACTTTTCTTTTGTTACAGGTGAGATGTGGGGATAAGTAGAGCCAGTAAAAAGTACAACACACATGCAGTCTTAATTTCTGCTTAAACCTGCAGCACGCTCCAGAGAAGTATGTGAAGTTCAGTGGCCACAGGCCACCTGGCTCTTCTCTGAGAGCAGCTAGTGGCACTGACACAGGCAGAATTTTCTCTTTTCTCATGTCACCCCTCTGGGATCACCACATGCTTTCTTCAGTCAGTTTTCCAGTAAAAGGTGTTTGGGGCCAGGTATCTCTTCCAAAGCAGCTTCCTAACGTGGATCTGGTTGTTTCCCTGGCATTTGTCTGTTATTTCTTGTCCCCACTTTGGTTTGGGGGGGTCATTGAGGGATTTACAGCATTACTCCAGATCATACACATGAAGACACTGGCACTGTGCATTCATGCCACCATTGCATGTAGCCCTTACCTCTTACTGAATTAAGTATCCCAACTGCTTTCACTGCAGGCAGAAATTTGGTTTGTCCTTTTTGAGTCTTGCTGTGCTGGACAATGCTGTTGTGAGAGCAGATGGGAAATGCAGAGGTAAACTCCCCCTTCCTGGTCCATGTGCTCAGAAGCATGGGGCTGAGGCCATGCTTGCTTGGTCATGCAGACATAACTACTGAGACCCCAATCCCATGACCTCAAAAGCTTTGTTTCAGAGCTTCCATTCTTCCTCTGTGCACTCAGTTCACTGCTTCATATTCGTCTCTTGAATAATTTTGTGTGGAGGCATGGGGCATCTTTGAGGCATCTCTTTTTTCTAGTAGCCATTGTGCCATGTGTGCTGTTCTTTCCCTGCTGGCACCTTGTGGTTTCTGTGCTTTTTTCTGACTTTGAAAGATTTTTTTGGGGGGAGATGTTGACACTATAGGATGTAGAAGTGTTGATAAGTATCAGTCTGGGAAAGAGCAAATGGCCAGTGCCCTGAGCCTTGAAGCTAAACATGGCTTCTTTGTTGTCAGGCCAACCAGAGGATGTTCTCTACAGTATCCAAAGATGATGAGAAATGCACTAAGAGTTCTGGGAAGTCTGAAGGCAAATGTGCCTGAATGGCTTGGATTCAGAGGAGCCCTGTGTTTGGTCCTCCCTCTTAGAAGAAACGTATGTTCATCTTACTGATGGTTTATATCTGCAGCCTTACTGATTGTCTCACTGGAGATAGCCTTGTACAGAAACAGTGCCTCTGTAGAAGGCGAAGAAACAAGCTCCTGCTGACCTGTCAGTGGAGAGCAGCTCCTGTGCTGATGGTGTGGAAGATAGAAAGCAAGCAGTTGGAAACCAGTAAGCTCTCAGTTTAGCAAGATCTCTGCACAAGTGGAAGAGGCCATGGATTTCCCTCTGCTGCTGTCAGGCTCTTAGCACTTGCTTTCATCCTCTGTATGAATTGTTAGAGCAAAGGGAGCTTTCCTTTGCTGTGCCTGTGATAAGCCAGCTGACGCTTTGCAGCTCCTCCTGCAGGGATGCTGGCCCTAGGACTGTGCTCTAAAAATAGCCTTGGTTTGTTTTTAGTTTGACTTAGTATCACATGCTCGATTTAAAATACATGGGAACAACTCACCTCCATTACTTCAGCTCTTGCATGGGAAGTGTACAGGAGTTTTAAAAGTTAGACGCCTTACAGACAGCAGAAAGAACACAATTTCTATGCTGAAACAACACTTTACTGTTAATACTAACAGAAGAAAAAAGAAAGGTTGCAGGGGGTTGGTATTTTTAGTTTCCTTTGCCCTAAAGTGGAGAGAAATGGGTTTGGCCCATGGCATCTTACTGCAGTACTTGTTCACCTGCTTGCATGTTTCTGAAAGCTGTGTGCCTTATGGAGAGCCTGTCAGTCAGACAGCAGCTCTGCAAACTGACTTTAACAAGTCGCAGCTTAAAGCCCTTAAAGCAATGCCTGCAGCTGATGGGCATTTAACCAGTCTGTGGAATCGTTTCTCGGTGCTGTGCATCTAGAACCAGTTATTGTCAATATAAACGGACTTGGTGAGTAGATGTGAGGAGATTCCCTGACTTTTGCAGATGTTTAAGTCAGTTCCAGAGTTAAAGCTAAGTGGAATTCTTCCTTTCCTCTGGCAAAAAGTGCAGCAGAAAGCAAACATGCTTTTAGTTGGATTACAGGCATGGTTAGTCATCTGACAGACAGTTTTAATGGAGTCAGGAAGACATGCTGGGAAGCATGCTGACCTACTTTTCTTCTCTTTGAAAAAACTTTTAAGCAAGTGAATTGTTAATTTAGATACTCCCCACAAAGTTATTTTTTGCTGTCAGAGCTTATTTTGTATTTAATTTATTTACACTTTTCCGTGGGGTATGATAGATGGTTTTGCTAATGGAATTTCATCAGGTTGGTTTTTGTTTCTGTTAGGAAATGGGTTACATCTGAACAATCCACCTCCTTCCCTCTTTCCAGGACCAAACGATTGGCTTCAAGTTAATGAATGATTTAAGTCCAGTCCTCTGAGGAAAGACTTTACAAAGCATTTACAATGACAGATTAACTAAACACATTACATCTGTATCATTTGCAACACATTCTATTTTTAAACGTATTTTGTCTTCAGACTTGTGAGTGTCATGCGTTTTGCACTTGGGGTTGGTTTTTCCTGTGTTAAGTAGGTTGATGCTCCAGTACCAGCATTTGCTTGGAGGCAGAATTCTGTGGATTTAAACCTAGGAAGCTCTTAACCATAAAATGGGAGAGCCTGAAAAAAACCAACCCAAACATTAAATTAAATGGAATAGGAAAACTTACCAGTAAGGGTGGATTAAAGCACCACAATCAGAAGTACTAAATGGAATGATACTGGAGGATAAGGGAAGGCTTTTGAAAGACTGCCACACACATCACTCCACTCTCTCCTTTAGCAGCAGGCACACAAGCAAATCATCAAATGACTCAGGGGTGCCAGGTTACTGCCTCTCTGGCATAGAGATTTGCTTTACTGTCTTGTCAGCAACAAGTAGTTTTGTTGAAGAGCTGAAAGAGAGGCTTGCTGATCAATTCAGAGATGCTGTTTTCACCTACTCTGTCTCCTCTGATTTCCATCATTAGCAGGATTTCTCAGTCAGTCAGCCCTGGTGAAGTGAGTGCTGCTGCAAATTCTTTACTTCTTCCCAGCTCTGCTGAAATAAAAGTTCCAATTTCTTTCTTTTTAGTTTAACTCCCAACTAATTGATTATAGTTTGCATTATGGAAATAGTGGCGCAATGTAAGAGAGGTAGAAAAAATGGAATGCTTAATTTACCTTGTTCTGTAATTTGGAAGAGAATGTAAATACTCACTTCCCCCTCTGCCCTCCTCCTAGCTCCCCCTTTTCTCAATGCCTCTTCAGATGAACACTGCTACTAAACCAGAACTTCCAGAAAATTATTTTAAATTGAAAAGAAGTGCAAATAATGGTAATAAAAATATATAACAAATAGCAGCAAAAGGATAGGTAGAAGTATTTTATTCCTTTAATCCTGCAGAAGGCATAAATCCTGCTTCTGTGAAAGACTGAGTTAAAGCCTTTTCTTGGCAACTTTCCCTCCTGTTTTCCAAGTCAGTTACAGCTATTTCATATCTTTATTGGTGACATTTTTCTTACAGGAATTTAGGCACAACAAGGCATGAACATGTATAAAACCATATAGACACATCAGTTGCTTCTCACAGAGTATGCAGTACTAAGCTCCATGGGTTTTGGGCTTGTCTGTCTTGATTGGGTGGACAAGGCAAGGAGATAACCCTGTGGTAAATAGACCTTGCAGTAATGGAAGAGGAACATCAAGAAACATTCTCTAGAACCTGGCAGTTAAGAGGAATCACTCCATACCCTATTTTCATAGAATCATGGAATCAACCAGGTTGGAAGAGGCCTCCAAGATCATCCAATCCAACCTAGCACCCAGCCCTATCCGGTCAAACAGACCATGGCACTGAGTGCCTCAGCCAAGCTTTTCTTGAACACCTCCAGGGACACCTCCACTACTTTCCTGGGCAGCCCATTCCAATGCCAATCACTCTCTCTGTGAAGAACTTCCTCCTAACATCCAGCCTGTACTTCCTCTGCCACAACTTGAGACTGTGTCCCCTTGTTCTATTGCTGGTTGCCTGGGAAAAGAGGCCACCCCCAACCTGACTACAATGTCCCTTCAGGTAGTTGTAGACAGCAATGAGGTCCCCCCTGAGCCTCCTCTTCTCTAGGCTAAACAACCCCAGCTCCCTCAGCCCCTCCTCATAGGCTTTGTTTCACTGTTTATTTGTTGTGTGTGTGTATATATTTTTTTTTTAAATGATATTTAATGTCTGCTGCTGAGGGGTGAATTAGAAAAGAGGAGTCAGAGCTCTTTCTGTGCATACTTCTATGCTTCCCCTTCACTGAACGTTTTCCCTGGACAGATTGTTTTGCTTGAGCTCGTTAGAGGTGTTCCAGCGCAAAGGGAGCGTCACTGGAACGTCACACTGGGCTGTATCACAAGATGCAGAGCTGTCAGCATAGAGCTGTGTTCAGATTTGCAAATCTGGAGAAGAGTTACAAGGGGGCTCAGGAAGCTTCCTTGTCAGTTCCTGTCCTCTGTGCTGTGCTACCCAGGCCCTGATGGGCTTCTCTGCACCGTGTCTGCCATGTGGCCTGGATCCCTGCAGCTAACAAGGGACGTGAATTTTCATCAGCTCTTCCAGAAATAAGATAAAGCTCTGCTTTTGGAAGTCCAGGTTTTCAACCAGTGCTTCCCTGGGGGTTGTAGCCCAGAAACAAGATCCCAAGGACTTCATTAAAAGCCTTATCTAAGTGCATCTTCCATCAGGCACTTCCCACAATCTTGGAGAGCACCATTCCAGATGGAAGGAGGTGTTGAACCTGTGTATGAAGAGTTCAGGGTCCTATCCCATGTTATCAGAGGACATGAAAGATTTGTCGTTGACATCAGTGAGATAAAATGGGGATAGAAACCACTAGTAATTGCTGGTTAATCCTATGCTGGCTAGTGCTTTGTAGCGTCAGCTGGAGACCACCACTTGTTTGGTTTAGGACCAGCTTTTGTGTTGGATTCAGACTCCTTATCCAGCCCTTAGCTTCCCTTTCAGGCGTCATCTCTTGTCCAAGTTGCATCCTTTGTTTCCATAGAGAAGTCAGGGAAATCTAGGTCAGTTTATCCAAGTAGAAATGATTGTTTTATTGAGTTAACTCTATCATGACCTGCTGCCTGTTTGCCTTTCAAAATGAACTCTCTTGTGTGCAGTAAGTCTTGTGCTGGAAGTTGCAGAGGCTTCAGTAGTGACGTTGATTTCAAATCAGCAATACAAAGGCTGGGGGGTTTTAGTATCTTGGTGCTTCCTGGAAATGAGTCTCTGCCTTGCTGTTTGCATGGTCACTACATCAGACTGGTCTGGTGTGCTGTATAGCACATAATGTAAAAAGGTTATGTGCTGGCATTACAGAGGGGAGTTAAAAGATCTTATGTAGAAATTGGGATCTGGTGCTGCTTGACCTTGTTTGGCAGACTGAATCTCTTTCAGCCAGGCCTGTAGTTACTTGAACACCTTCTTTGTTATAATAATCTGCCCCCCTTACTCCTGGTATTCCAGAACTTAAGTCCCAGACAAGAAGGCATTTCTGTAATTTTTTTTAGCAAAAGAGTAGTTGGAATGTATTTTAGAGAACTTCTTTGGCATTGTGTATAAAGGATAAAACATATCAAAATAGACAGTCTGGTAATTAGGTGCAGGCTTGTGGAGTGATTCATGTCATAACATGAGCATTGTAACAGCTGAGGCTGCTGCAGGTGTGTTCAGGGAATTTGACCTCATAATGCCATGGTGCTTCTGCCACTGCATAAAGCAGGAGTTCCAGATACCCTGAGAGCTCGCATTAATAGATGAAAAGCAGTATTTCTGCGTGTGAATTATGGGTGGAGCGGTGCTTATTAACCACATATGCTATGGCCTTTCTCTTCTAGGCACTCTTTTTTGCTTTGAAGAGTCACCTTAAAGCCTGCTGCTAGCTTAGGTACAGAGATCCTGGGTGCATGCTGGGGCTTTGCTTGCTGCAGCTTGAGCCCTGCACCAAGCTGTGCCATGCATAGGCAGAAAGGGTTGTACTGCCCAAAGCAAAACCTGGGAGGCAGGGGCATTTCAAGTGCTGTAGGGTGCTGCTCTAGCATTTCAGTGTGGGCAGGGAGACACTAAAGCTGAAAGGGAATAAACTTGTTTATCTGTGTCAGCAGCCAGCTGCAGCAGGGCTTTTGTGGGAATCTGGTGATGTTGCCAGCCTGATGCTCCTGGAGACTGCTGGCTCAGCTTGGCCTTTCCAAAAAATATAAATCCCCTGACCTCACTCCTGCTTTTCTTCTTAGGTTGCAATTTGTGAATCTTAAAGAAACACCAAAAAACATCTCACCCCAGCAACAGATTTGCAGGTTGTTTATTGCTCAGCTCTTGTGAAGGGAGAGGAAGTAAGCGACACACTCGAATGCAGTGAGTGGCAGTAGTGTTGGGCATGTTAGCTTACCCTTTGGTGGAACCTTTCTTTCAGTGTTATGGCAAAGCCATATTCACGACAGGTGCTGTTAATTAAAAAGCCTGACCCAGCTGCAGAGCAAGACCACTGGTAGATGCAGGTACATGTGCATGTCCACCAGCTGCATGGGACCATACAGGAATGTGAGACTTAAACAGTACAGTTTTTGTCTCGATTTCTAGTGCTTTTAGGTTCACCTGGTTAATAATAATGTTCTTCTTCTCTTGCTCCAGACTGCCTCTGCTGGGTGGAGCAGGTCATTCAGCAGCAGCTCCAGATGGCCAGGAGCATGGCTGTAGAGCTGCATACTGTGTTTCCCTAGCCCACCACTTCACTGGTTAGCACTGGTGCCCTGAGACCTCTGAGTAGCCTGGTTAAGTTACATTTTTTTTCAGTAGTAGCAGTATGAACAAGCCTTTGTCCTGAGGAAGGGGTTTGTGTAAATTCTTAATGGTGTGGTTTGCACATTAGCTTCAGAGGAGCAGGTAAATAGCACCTGGGCTGTTTGTGTACTTGTGTTATTCCTGGCCTAGTGGGAGGCCACGGCCACAAGCTGCCAAGGCTGTAACACAGGCTAATGCTATGAGTCAAGACTATGACTCCCTTGCTTAAAGCAATCTGACAGTAACCATTCCTCCACCTTCATGAGCTCAATTTACAGTTGCAGGAGGCAATGTGTTCTTTGTGCTTGATGAAGTACACTGCGCATACAAGCCTCTTCAGATGTGCTGACAGTTGGCAGCTCTCTTGCTAGATACACCTTTACACTGTTGTGCAAGGAACCAGGAGGTACAAATGCGAACTGTAGCCCTGAGGGCAAAACAAAGAAATGAAAGGTAGGTCTGAGGGCAGTGCTATCCATCTGCAGATACAGATATTAGACCTAATCTCCCACTACGCTACTGTAGTTGTGCAATAATAGGACTCTGCTTCGATCGCTGGAGTGGCACCACTGCAAGACATAGCCAGCAGTGGTGATAGATTTGGGCTCTTAGTTTTAATTCTGATAAATGATGCAGGGTTGAACCCTGTTTGCAGAAAGCCAAACTGCGTGAAACCAGCTACAGTCAAAAGGAGAAATGCAGGTAGCCTCCTGTCTTGGTATTGCTTCTGAACTTGTGTTCTTCCTCTGGGAAGTGATTGCCCTGGGTACAGAGCCACCGTGTGTGAGCAAAGGGAAGGTCACCTCCAGCTTGCAGCCTTAGCTTTTTGGTGGCGTTTTTGTTTGCTGTCCAATAAAAACAGGTTTGTCAAACATAATCCAAAGTTGTCCCATAGCTGAGATACATTCACTGCGCTCTTTGAATGTGCTTATTATGGAAAGTTACTTTGTTGAACGAGTCTCTTAATGTTGTTGCCAGGAAAGAGACTGCATTTTGTCATAGTAGATAGCTTTGCAAGTCAAGTAAAAAGCAGGTCATGTTCTTTTCCTCAGTGTGTGTTAGGATGAGAAATAAAATAGCCACAGCAGGCTGAAGTGTAAGAGCTACAGCAAGGCCAGACAGCAGGCAGAGAGTGCAGTGTCTGGTCTTAGTTTACAGCTGTGCACTTACTTCCCTGGCCATAAGCACTCCTGGATAATGCCCAACAAAATGAATTAATGACTTTGGATAACTCCAGCTTCTCCCAGTCTTGAGGTGTCATGCTACTATGACTGTCTTCTAAGAGAAATGAATGTAGTATCTGTAGATGAATAGACTGTAGCAGGTCGTCTCTAGGCACTTGGAAGAGAAGAAGCAAGGATTTACCAAGAGGAGCTCATGCTTGACTAAACTGATTGCATTGTATGATGTTATAACTGAATGGGTAGATGCAAAGAGAGCAGTGGATGTAGTCTGCCTTGACCATAGCAAGGCTTTGGACACTGTTTCCCATAACATCCTTGTGAGCAAGCTCAGGAAGTGTGGGATGGAAGAATAGGCAGTGGGATGGATTAAAAATGTGATTGAGTGCGAAGAGTGGAGTCCTCCAGGGATCAGAGCTGGGTCCAGTCCTGTTCAACATCTTTTTATCAGGTGACATTGATAAGGGGACAGAGTCTGCTCAGCAAGTTTGCTGATGACACCAGACTGGGAGGCTTGGCTGATATAGCTGAAGGCTGTGCCACCGTTCAGCGAGACTTGGACAGACTGAGAGCTGGGCACAGAGGAGCCAGATGAGGTTCCACAAGGACAAGTGTAGAATCCTGAACCTGGGAAGGAATAATAAACTGCTCCAGTACAGGTTGGGAGGTGACTGCTGGAGAGCAGCCCCATGGAGAAGGACCTGGGAGTGCTGGTGGGCAGCAGGTTCTCCTTGGGACAGCAGTGTGCCCTTGTGGCCAAGAAGGCCAATGGGATCCTGGGGTGCATTAAGAAGAGTGTGTCCAGCAGATCAAGAGAGGTTCTCCTCCCCGTCTGCTTTGACCAGGTGAGGCCCCACATTGCATCCAATTCTGGGCTCCCCAGTTCAAGAGGGATAGGGATCTACCTGAGAGTCCAGTGGAGGACTACAAGGATGATTAAGGTACTTTCCTTATGAGGAAAGGCTGAGAGACCTGGGGCTTATTAGTCTGGAGAGGAGAAGACTGAGAGGGGATCTAACAAATGTATATTATGAGGGCTGGGTGTCAGGGGGAAGGGGACAGCCTCTTCTCATTTGTGCCCTGTGATAGGACAAGGGGCAGTGGATGTAAACTACAGCACAGGTAGTTCCATCTCAATGTGAGGAAGAACTTCTTTACTGTAAGAGTCATGGAGCACTGGAACAGGCTCCCAGTGAGGGCTGTGGAGTCTCCTTCTCTGGAGACTGTCAAGACCCATCTGGATGCATTCCTGTGAGACCTGTGCTAGATTCTATGGTCCTGATTTGGCATGGGGGTTGGACTTGAAGATCTCCAGAAGTCTTTTCCAACCCCTAACATCCTGTGATACCCTTGAGTAACCCTGGAGAAAAAGGTCAGTTTCAAGACATTTTTACCTATAATCAGTTATGCTCAAAAGAGTGTATCAGACTTCAACATGGTAGCTCAAAAGGGCACTTGCTTTGAGAAGGTAGCTTGAAAGGGCACTTAAACAGCTGAAATCAGATGAGACAGATTTGATGGCCTCTTAGCAATTTCTGACCAAAAGTTCAGAGTTTGAAATTCAGGGATTTTTTTCTTTCCCCAGCCTATGATAAAACAAATGCACTATAGCTTAATAGAAATTCAATTTCAATCTGGGTATTGAGAACTGGTTTTCGACTGCTATATGGGCACTTGGTCACTCCAGATGTAAGGAAGAGAAAGAATAATGACATTCTGTTTGTCATCTTGTATGTTTTTAGCTAATGTGTTTAGACACTGCAGTTCCAGAGAAAACATCCTTCTGTTCCCCAGAGTATTTCAGTTTTAAACAGCTGTATGCAGAATCTTGTCTAGACTGCCACAGAAGTTTTGGCTGTCAGAGCAGGAGGTAGTAGACCACAATACTTCATTTCCATGAGGAAACTGAGGCACACTGCTGGCTCATGTTCAGCTGCTCTCTATCAGCACCCCCAGGTCCCTCTCTGCCTGACTGCTCTCCAGCCACTCTGTCCTCAGCCTGTAGTGCTGCTTGGGGTTGTTGTGGCCAAAGTGCAGATGGGGCAAGACATGACTGAGGAGAGAATGAGAGAATGTTTAGGTTAATCCAGCAGCAGCACAAGATGAACAGCAACATTGTGGGGCCTGCCTGTGGAGATGCTCCCTCTCACAGGTGAGAATTTCTGGCAATATTGAGTAACTTGAGGCAGGCCTAAGTGAAGTACAGCTGGAACCATCAGTGAATGCATTTTGCATTAGTTAGTGAGTATGGCTAGGGATACTGCCATTGCAGATGTGTGGGTGGGCATTTATGGGTAATACTAGTGATCCATTCTGCCTGTGACTGTCAATGCTAACCACCTTCAGGAATCATCTGCTAAGAGTATGTAGATTTTCATATTTCCCAGCTGACAACATTTGAGCACTGCAAGCAGAACTCCCTGGGCAAGTGCTGTTGAAGTAGTTTGTCATTAAATGCATTACTGTGTCTTTCAGCCTACTTGGATTGCAATGTATATAGATAAGGTAAGGGAGACTGCTTTCAGTTCTGGTACCTGGTATAGGTACAGTGCCTTGTACATCTTGGCTCTGACTCAGCTGCTTCTCTTGGTACACCTTCTGCCTGCCCACACCTGCACACTGCAGTGTAGCAGCTGCCTGTTGCTGCTGCAGGAGAGCATGATCAAAGCTCACACAGACCAGTGTGATCAGAGCAATGCCACATGGACTCCACACGATTCAGTGAGACCTTTATTGTTCGTTCTGGCTCTCGTTATGTAGTCTTGAGCATACAGCACACACCTGCATGTTAGCGTAATTAGGCAAGAACAACCCAGTGTTTTACACACACCACACCTTGCTTTTCTCATTAAAGAGACACTCACTTACCTGTCCTTCCCCAGACAAGGTATCCTCCAGCTGTGGGAACCAAGATCATCTTCCACTTGTTATTATTCCTTCTCACATTGCATTCCCACACTGCAGGACTCATTTTTCTCTAGTTTTGTTTCACTTCTTTGCCGTTTTTCTGAGTTTTGTAACTTTTTTATTTCTCATTTGGTCTTAGGACCTGTTTCAGGAGGAGTTGGGTTTGTTTGTATTTCTGGAGTCCTGATTTTTGTCTTTGATTAGTTGTTACTGTATTTGGGATGCACTACAGAACTTAAAGGAACAAGAAATTGTGCATGATTAATAAGTGGTGCAGAGGCTGGTACCACCAACAAAATTTTGGGTGGTTTTGATCTTAGGGAGTTTTATATGGCCCCAGGTCTGCTAGCAGCAGATGGAGTACATGTCATGTCTCAGAGGGGGAAAAAGATCCTGGCACATGAGGCGGCGGGGCTCATTGAAATGGCCTTAAACTAGGCTCAAATGGGGAAGGCTTAAAACCAGGCACACTAGAGATGAGCCTAAGGACAGCCTTTGGTCTTCAATTTCACCTGATGTGGGTGATGGTGACAAGTACCAGAAAGACACACCAGAGTTGGAAGGATGGGGTGATACTAAGGGCCTCCAGCCCATTGCTCTGAAGCATGCTGTGAGCACCACAGCAAAGGCAAGCTTTTACAGAGCTGAGCCAGGGGCCTCTGAGGTGATAGAAGACAGGAGGATAGCTCCCATGGAACACTTTGGGGGAACCTCTCTAAGAAACCTGTCTGAAGTGCCTCTACACCAGTCCATGCAGCATAGGCAACAAACAGGAGGAGTTGAAGGCTACCCTGCTATGGGAAAGCTGTGGCCTAGTGGCAATTACAGGAACTGGGTGGGATGAATCCTATGACTGGAGCATGGCTATCGATGGCTACAAGCTGTTGAGAAGGGATGTGAGAGGAGGAAAGTGTGGAGATGTTTCCCTCTATGTAAAGTAGTGGATAGAGTGCAAAGAATTCTCACTAAAGAATAGCCACAAGTAGTTTGAAACCTTACTGGTAGGCATTAGGGATCAGGACAACCAAGGGATCCCTGTGGTATGAGTCTGCTACAGGCCACCTGATCAAGCAGAGCCTCTTGATGAAGCCTTCTTACTGCAGCTAGAGGAGACATTGCAGTCACAGGCTCTCATCCTTCTGGAGGGTTTTAACCACCCCAGCATCTATTTGGAAAGTAGCACAGCTGGCTGTAGCCTATCCAGGAGGCTTCTGGAGTGCCTGGGTGGCAGCTTCTTATGAAATTAGCAGTCCTGCACAAGGGGATGTGTTACTGAATCTGTTGGTCACAAATGCAGGTGAAGTCATCAGGGATGTCAAAGGTGAAGGCAGCCTGGGCTGCAGCAATCATGTGCTACTGCAGTTCGCTGTCCTAAGGGCTACGAAGCGCATGAGAGGCATACTTACGACTCTGAATTTCAGGAAAACAGATTTCCAGCTCTCCAAGGAGTTAGAAAATAGGACCCTGCAGAAAATGGCCCCCAGGGACAAGGGAGCAGAACAAAGCTGGCAGATCTTTAAGGATGCTTTTGATAGAGCACAAGAGATATCAATCCCCATGTGTAAGAAATCCAGCAAGGAAGGCCAGAGACCACCGTGGCTGAGCTGTGACCTGCTGGTCAAACTAAAGGGCAAGTTGGGACTACACAGGGAATAGAAGAAGGGACAGGCATCCTAGGAAGAGTATAGTGGCATTGCCTGGTTGTGTAAGGGTGAGGTCAGGAAGGCCAAGGCACAGCTGGAACTGAACTTGGCAAGGGATGCAAAGAAAAACAAGAAAGGCTTTCACAGGTCAGTAAACCAGAAAAAGAAGGTTAAAGAAAGCAACCCTCCCACCAATGAGCAGCAGTGGTGAACTAGTAACAATGAATGAGGAGGGGGCTGAGATTCTCAACAACTTTTCTGCCTCTTCACTAGCATCCCCTCTCCTCATGGCTCTCACGTTGATGACCCAGAGGTTGGAGAGCAAAGAGACAAAGACCCTCACACTGTAAGTTAAGACAAGGTGCGTGATCATCTCAGGAACCTTAAGACATACGAGATCATGGGACCCAAAGAAATGCTTCCCAGAGTCCTGAGGCAGTTAGCTGATGTAGTTCCAAACCACTCTCCATATTTAAAATGTCCTGGCCTGGGTAGATCCTCCTACATGACATGAGGCACAAGGAAGACAGGAAGGTGATTCAAGACAGCCAGCCTGGCTTTACTGAGGCCAAGTCCTGCCTGACCAACCTAGTGCCTTTTTATGATAAAGTGACTGTGTCAGTGGATAAGGACCTATGGATATGATCTATCTGGACTTCTGCAAGGCCTTTGACACCATCTCCCACAATAGCCTACTCACCGAGCTGGAGAGATATGGATTTGATGGGTGGACTGTTCAGTGGGTAAGGAATTGGTTGGATGGTCACATCCAGAGGGTAGTGCTCAATGGCTTGAAGTCCAAATGGAGAGCAGTGACAAGTTGTGTCCCTCAAGGATCCATACTGGGACCTGTGCTCTTTAATCACAGAATGTCAGGGGCTGGAAGGGACCCTGAAAGATCATAGAATGGTTTGGGTTGAAAAAGACCTCAAAGCTCATCCAGTTCCAGCCCCCTGCTGTAGACAGGGACACAGTATCACAGTATCAGTATCACAGTATCATCAGGGTTGGAAGAGACCTCACAGATCATCAAGCCCAACCCTTTACCACAGAGCTCAAGGCCAGACCATGGCACCAAGTGCCACGTCCAATCCTGCCTTGAACAGCTCCAGGGACGGTGACTCCACCACCTCCCCGGGCAGCCCATTCCAGTGTCCAATGACTCTCTCAGTGAAGAACTTTCTCCTCACCTCCAGCCTAAATCTCCCCTGGCACAGCCTGAGGCTGTGTCCTCTCGTTCTGGTGCTGGCCACCTGAGAGAAGAGAGCAACCTCCTCCTGGCCACAACCACCCCTCAGGCAGTTGTAGACAGCAATAAGGTCACCCCTGAGCCTCCTCTTCTCCAGGCTAACCAATCCCAGCTCCCTCAGCCTCTCCTCGTAGGGCTGTGCTCAAGGCCTCTCCCCAGCCTCGTCACCCTTCTCTGGACACACTCAAGCATCTCAACACAGGTTGCTCAAGGTCTCATCCAGCCTGGCCTAAAACACCTCCAGGCAGGGAGCAGCCACAACCTCCCTGGGCAACCTGTGCCAGTGTCTCACCACCCTCACTGCAAACAACCCTTTCCCAGCATCTAGTTTCAATCCCTCCTCTGCCAGCTTAAACCTGTTACCCCTTGTCCTGTCATTACAAGACCTTGTCAATAGTCCCTCCCCAGCTTTCCTGACAGGCTGACAGGTCTATAGTTATCTGGGTCTTCCCTCTTACCCTGTTTGAAGTTTGGAGCATGGATTGTCATGCTTTCCTCTGGGGCCTCAGATATCAGGGGTTCCTAAGGACAGTCTACAGCAATATAGATGGCATTCAGTAGCTCCACCTTCTTTGTGTCCTCTGTGGGTGAGTGCTTGGTGAGGCTCCCACCTCATTCAGCAGAGGGCCTGCCTTGCCTCTAGTGTTAGTTTTCCCTGCAAGGGGTTTGAAGAACCTCTTTAAGTTATCCTTGACCTCCCTTGCAAGGTTGAGTTTCAATGAGGCCTTAGCCTTCCTAGTTGCTTCCTACATGCTCTGACAGCAGTCATACTCCTCCCAAGTGTCCAGTCCCACCTTTCATGATCTGTAGACTCTCTTCTTCCATTTAATTTTGCTCAGCAGTTCCCTACTTAACCATTCAGGTCTCCCAGCTCCCTTTCTCAGTTTCGCGCTTGCCCGGATACTCTGATCTTGAGCATGGAAGCAGAGGGCCTTAAATGTTAACCAGCTACCATGGGCCCCTCTGCCTTCTAGTATCCTGTCTCATGAGATTTCCCCAAACAATCCAGAGTTGTAGGCCTGCTTGATATGCTGTTCCTACCACACAAGATCCTGAACTCCACCATCTCATGATCTCTGCAGCCAAGGCTGCCATCAGCCTTCACCACTTCAACCAGACCCTCCTTGTTTCAGTATCAGGTGCAACAGTGCTCCCCTCCTGGTTGACCCCTGCACCGTTTGCATCAGGTTATCACCAGTGCGCTGGAGTAACCTGCCGGATGTGGCTGGCTACGTAAGCCTTCCAGCAAGTATCTATCCCCCATGAGAAGCAGGGCCTGGGATTGAAAGTCCTCATCATCTTCCTCATCCTGATCAGGTGGCCTGTAGTTAACACCCACAACTGTTATCACCCGTGCCAGCCTGCCCCTTAATTTGCACCCAGAAGCTCTCACCTCACCTCTCATCCACCCCTGGGCAGAACTCAAGACATTCAAGTTGCTCCCTCCTGTAAAGAGCAACTCCACCAGCTCGCCTTGCTGACCTGTCTTTCCTAAACAGGACATGGCCACCCATGACCACATTCCAGCCGTGGGAGCTGTCCCACCACATCTCTGTAAATGCCACCAAATCATAACCACTTGACCACCCCTGGGTTTCTCACTCCTCCCGTGTGTTCCCCGTGCTGCATGCATTGGTGTACAAACATTTCAGAGATGGAGCACGTAGTTTTCAGCCTTGAAGAGGGGTAGAGCCTCTGGTTGTCTAAGATGTCAGCATGCTGCTGCACAAGTGTTGGGCTGCTACACTCAGGGTTCTTGCTGGCAAGGCCAGCTGCATCCCTGTCCCCAACATGACTAGTTCAAAGCCTTGTGGATGATCCCAGCCGACTGATGTGCAAGACTTCTTCTCCCCTTATGGGACAGATGAACTCCCTCTGTCATCACTAGACCCGGTGCCCATTGGTATCAGCGATACAGACAGTGGGGTCAAGTGCACCATCAGCAGGTTCCCTGAGGACAGCAAGCTGAGTGGTGCTGTCGATGTGCCAGAGGGAGGGCATGCCATCCAGAGGGACTTGGGCAAGCTGGACAGGTGGGCTCAGGTGAACCTCAAGATGTTCAACAAGAGCAAGTGCAGGGTCCTGCACCTGAACTGGGACTGTCCTCACTATCAATACCGACTAGGGGATGAGGTGATGGAAAGCAGCCCTGCAGAAAAGGACTTGAGGACTTGGTTGAATGGAAGCTGGACATGAGCAGGCAGTGTGTGCTCACAGTGCAGAAGGCCAGTCGCATCCTGGGCTGCATCAAAAGATGCATTGTCAGAAGATCAAGAGAGGGATTCTTTGCTCTGCTCTGGTGAGACCTCACCTGGAGTACTGTCCAGGTCTGGAGCCCTCAATATAGGAAGGGCATGGACCTGATGGAGTGAGTCCAGACGAGGCTCCAATGATCAGGGCGCCTCTGCTTTGAAGATAGGCTGAGGGAGCTTGGGTTGTTCAGCCTGGAGAGAAGGAGGCTGTGGGAAAAACTAATATAGTGGCCTTGCAGTACCTGAAGGGGCCTGCAAGGAGAGAGAGAGAGACTGTTTACAAAGGCCTTTAATGACAGGCCAAGGGGCAATGACTTTGAACTAGTTTGCAGGTTAGGAACATGTTCTTTACCGTGAGGATTGTGGAACACTGGACGGGGTTGTCCAGGGAGATGTGGCTCCATCCCTGAGAAAATCAAAGCCAGGCTCAACAAAACTCTGGGCAACCTGATCTAGTTGAGGATGCCCCTGCTTACTGCAGAGAGGTTTGAACTAGATGACCTTCAGAAGTCCCTTCCAACTCAGACCATTCTGTGATTCTATAACTTGAAGCAGTTCTGAAATACTGCAGTTGATATAAAGGTACACATTAGCAGTCTATTCCTACAGCTGGACTCTGGGCTGTTTTATTCCTGCTGAAGCACTTCTTGGAGCTTTCTGCAACACTGGAGCCAAATACTCTTAGAACCTCTTTTATTTATTTTCTTTTTCCTTGGGCAGTTGTTTTGAGTCTTGGATTGGCAGTTCTAGATACCCAGATTACCATAGCTGCTGGTTTTGCACCTGACTGTGTCAAAATAAAACTAAAAAGCATTAAAATCTCTTTTCTTAAATGATAATAGAGTAAAATACTAAAATACTAATTTAAAATCAATCAACTAAGTAATACCAGAGCCTGGAATGGGTTGCCCAGGGAGGTGGTTGAGGCCCCATGGCTGGAGGTGTTTCAGGCCAGGCTGGCTGAGGCTGTGGGCAGCCTGCTCTAGGGTAGGGTGTCCCTGGGCATGGCAGCGGGGTTGGAGCTAGGTGATCCTTGTGGTCCCTTCCCACCCTGACTGATTCTGTGATTTTGTAAATGAATTATGTTTTAAACAAGCATTTATTGGTCTTCTCCTTTATGGGGTGGGGGAGAAAGAGAACTGGAAGGACAGAAAACTCCACCATTTTCTGCATTAAAAAGCACTGCTTGCTATTGAAAAGGTTCCTGCTATTTGAAGCAATTCAGATGCACTGTGGTGTGTCTTGCTGCTTCGTTCCAGGGGTTTGTATTTCTGAATTTCATGCTTTTATCAACATTTTATTGTTGTCATTAATTTTATATTTAGAAAAGACTGGATGCAAGAACTCAATGAAATGAATTAGTCAGCTGGAGTTAACAGTCCTTGGGGATAGAATCAATCACTGTTGCAGAAGTGGGTGACATTTAAAAAAGAAACTCAGAAGAAAATGTCATGCTTAAAAAATTAGATTTAAATGCAGTAGGTCCTGATTGATTTTTATTGCACTCCTATGGATACACTGATTGATTATCAGCCTCACATATGTTTAGTACCTTTCTCACTTCTCAGTGTAATCTAATTTTCAATGTCATTTAAGTTACCATATTCAAGGTTTTAATAGATCATACTTCTAATCAAACATAGCAATTATGCAGCCAATAATAGAAAGCTGCAAGACAGACTTTGGATCCAAGGCAAAATAAAATACCACCAGTAGCTGGCAGAGGCAGTGTACTTGAAAGCAGCTGACAGAGTGATGCTCTCTGGATTTGTGGTGTCTGAACTGACTTTCTGGAGCATTAGCCAGGGTGTGTTTGCCATAGCTGAACATTATTTCTCAATAGGAAGTCAGAATGTAATGAATGTGCTTGCTCTGTGCCTGGGGAAAAACGATAGCATGCCAGGTGCTTACGAAATGACTTCCATGGTGGTTTCTCTGTGCTTGCTGTTGATTTTGAGATATGTCTATAGAGAAAGACTACCTTAATTGATTAGAGATGTTATCTTCTGGCAATTGTACCCCGCAGCTGCCATGGTTGATTCCTCTGAATCAGCTACAAAATATGCAGATTTCGGTGCGTTTCGATCTTTTATTCGAAGCCCCTCACATAAGTGTGTATTTGTTACTCTCTTTGTCCATTAGAAATGAGCACTTTGTATTTGAAACCTGCTTTGCCTCCAGTTGTTCTCCATATGTCAAAGCTCAGTTTTGGCATGGGAATTTGTTTTAAGATAGTTTCCTGTTCTTTCTGAAGGCTGAGAGTTTTGCCTAAACAAGAACGCGATTTCATCTGGAAATCATGACCTAGGAAAACGATGTGGTGTTCTGCGTATTTGGCTGTTGAAACACGAATAGGAGTCTTACTGTTCTGGACTGATGGTGTGTCAGCTCACAAACTGTGTTTGTGTTGCTTTTAAGATGGATTTGTTTGTTCATTTTCTTACACAGGAGTCGGGAACAATCTTGGGGGCAATAACTGCGCATCTGAGGGATGGCAAAGGGCTCAGGTCCAGCCAGCATGGGTTTAGGAAGGGCAGATCCTGCCTCTCCAACCTGATCTCCTTCTATGATCAGGTGACTGCTTGGTGGATGTGGGGAGGCCTGTGGATGTGGTCTGTCTGGACTTCAGCAAGGCCTTTGACACTGTCCCCCACAGCAAACTGCTGGCTAAGCTGTCAGCCCATGGCTTGGATGGCAACACTCTGTGCTGGGTTAGGAACTGGCTGGAGGGCTGGACCCAGAGAGGGGTGGTGAATGGTGCCACATCCAGCTGGCAGCTGTCACTAGTGGTGTCCCTCAGGGATCAGTGCTGGGCCCCATCCTCTTTAACATCTTCATAGATGATCTGGATGAGGGCATCGAGTCAGTCATCAGCAAGTTTGCAGATGACACCAAGCTGGGGGCAGATGTGACTGGGTTGGAGGCCAGAAGGGCTCTGCAGCAGGACCTTGACTGCCTGCACAGATGGGCAGAGTCCAAGGGGATGGCTTCAATAGCTCCAAGTGCAGGGTGCTGCACCTTGGCCACAACAACCCCATGCAGAGATACAGGCTGGGGTCGGAGTGGCTGGAGAGCAGCCAAACAGAGAGGGATCTGGGGGTGCTGATTGATACCCGCCAGCAGTGTGCCCAGGTGGCCAAGAGAGCCAGTGGCATCCTGGCCTGCATCAGGAATGGTGTGGCCAGCAGGAACAGGGAGGTCATTCTGCCCCTGTACTCTGCACTGGTTAGACCTCACCTTGAGTACTGTGTTCAGTTCTGGGCCCCCCAGTTTAGGAGGGACACTGAGATGCTTGAGTGTGTCCAGAGAAGGGCGAGAAGAGGAGGCTCAGGGGTGACCTTATTGCTGTCTACAACTGCCTGAGGGGTGGTTGTGGCCAGGAGGAGGTTGCTCTCTTCTCTCAGGTGGCCAGCGCCAGAACGAGAGGACACAGCCTCAGGCTGCACCAGGGGAGATTTAGGCTGGAGGTGAGGAGAAAGTTCTTCCCTGAGAGAGTCATTGGGCACTGGAATGGGCTGCCCGGGGAGGTGGTGGAGTCGCCGTCCCTGGAGCTGTTCAAGGCAGGACTGGACGTGGCACTTGGTGCCATGGTCTGGCCTTGAGCTCAGTGGTAAAGGGTTGGACTTGATCTGTGAGGTCTTTTCTAACCTTGTTGATACTGTGATACTGTAACATCAACCTTTTTGAGGGACCTCATCTCTGTGCCTGCTTTCAGCAGCTTCCAGGCATGGAAACTGTGTGCGATGTGCAGCTGTGTGCTGGCTTTGTCCATGGGGTTGGAGAATCTAGTTCAGCAGTGGCAGGACTGGGAGTGCGAAATTCTCCCATGGTTCAAGGTTTTCCAAGTTGACTGTTGTGAAAAACATTTTTATGGGCTATCATTCATTACCACAAACACAGTTTATTGAAGGTTGATGGGGAAAGGATGATGTATGGTTATGTGTGGACACTAGGTAAGCACTTTGCATATCTGACTGAAATTGTCCACAGCTGCCCAAATTAGAAATTTTAAGCAGCTGATGAAGTCTCTGTCCCTGGAGGTGTTCAAGAAAAGCCTGGCTAGGGCACTTAGTGCCATGGTCTGGTTGATTGGACAGGGCTGGGTGATAGGTTGGGCTGGATGAGCTTGGAGGTCTCTTCCAACCTGGCTAATTTTATGATTCTATGTTGGAGTGTAAAGGAGCTCTGCAAGACTTGCAGGTTTCCAACCTAGTCAAGCATCTTGCTGCTTCTGGAAGTCCCAGGTGCAATGCTGAGCATTGGCCCCACCACCCACATGTGGCACCATTTGCCTGTGACATTGGTCAGTGCTGAATGCCTGGCCCTTGGCTTCCTGATGTGTAGGAGAGCAGGTGGGAGTGTGAGCCTCTGCCCAGAGGAGGCAGTTGGCAGGTCTGCGATGGTCCTTCATCAGCTCACCTCTTCAGTGTTTGCAAACAAAAGGAGTCTTTTTGAAAGCCTGTGTTGTGCCACTTGCTCTGTGTGCTCTATGGTGCTTTTGAGATGTGTTACCTTAACAAGTAACCTCCAAAACATTTAGGTACAAGAGAAGTGTGGCTCTACAGGAATGCGAGCTAACTGGAAGCACTAGTAGTTGTGGTACAGGAACAAAACCAGTTGGCTAGTACACAGAGCTCTTCAAAGGTCAGAAGGATCTCAGAAAGGCAAAACTCCTTGAGATGGCATTTGAAGTCACAAGTTGATAGCTGATTAATCATTATAACATGTGAAAGGCTCTATCTTCTGAGCACCTGGGGAAGCACAAGTTATGCAAGTAACTGGAAACATTTTGTTGTGAGCTTCAGATTCTTCTGCCCTGGACACATTTGTGCCACCTTTGACAAAGGGGAGCATAAACAGATGCCATTCCATGCTTTTACTTAGGTTATCTAAAGCTCTTGGGCTGGATCACAGACCCTTCTTAGATCAAACGGTGACTAAGTTTGGTGGACCTGAGAGGCCTGTGCTTAAAACGAGACAACTATCCCAGGATTACAACATGCTTGGAAGGATCCTGCTCAAGCAGAAGTGCTCTGTGGTTGCTAAATGAGAGCAGTGAAGTCCTCTGAGAGAAGTTGTTTCTGTCTTCCTATTCTCATTTTTATCTATAGCAGGCCCTGCTTTTCTTGAAGAACAGCATCCTTCCTTCCTGCACCTTTTGTGCCCTACCCATTCTTTCAAGCAGGGAAAATATGTCTAAGGCTAAGGAAAGCAGTGAGGTGACGAGAACAGACTGGATGGGACAAGATGATGTTCAGCCTAGTGCTAGCCTCAGCTCAAGGGGGTGAACATTAGAGGGCAGGGAGTGGTCCTTGAAGCTTAGGCAACAGAAACTACCTTTGACAGCCTGTGAACCCTGGCCGTGGCTGCTGAGAGGTTTCTGGGTGTGGAAACGCAAGTCCTGGCGTGTGTGTTCAGGGGACAGGGAAGCTGTCATAGGAAGATAGATCAGAGCAGATGTGCTCAGGCACGGGCATGTTGCTCAGCCATCTAAGCAGAACTGCAATGTGGCTTCCTCACATACCATGGTAGAGAGTTTTCCATTCTCTTTCCACACACAACCACTTCACTTTTGTTTGTTCGATCAATTGGTTTGGTTTGGTTTTAACTTCCAGTATTTCTTAGAGGGCAAGAGGTTCTATACTATCCTCTATCAGGAGCAACCATTGAACCTGAGTTTTCTATGGTGACATTAACTGTGACAAAACTCCATCACTGATGTTTCATCATTAAGAGGCAGTGGAATTGCATTGGGGATTGATGCAATCATGTGCACGTAAAGATCAAGACACGAAAGGTGCGATTTATGTCATATAAGCATAAGCTGCAATCCAAAGCGCTTCCCACACACAGCCTGACAGTTCCTGTTCCCAGAGCAGTGATGACTTTTGAATTTACTGGGTAAATGTGTGTATTGATATGCTTTTATTTAACTCTTTTAAATGTAGTGTTGTATAAACTTGTTCTCTCTTTTTTACCTGTGGAGTTATGGGCATTGTTGAATCTGTAATTGCTCAATTTCAGTGACATTCTTTCTATTTTTGGACCGTGGGTGGTGTGTGCCACAACTTCATGGTGTTGTCTTGCAGACTTAATGAAGACAAATGTAGGAAATGTAAAAACTATCCATAAAGCAAGAAGATAAATGTTCATCAGTTTTTATCATTACTAGATAAATCATTATTTTTCAGTCACAGAAAAAAGGTAACAATGAGCAAAGAAGTGTTTTGCGGTTTCGTGCCGGTTTAGTTTTCCCCTTCCTACCCTGAAAAGAAAGAGAACAGAGCCAAGCCAATTTTGTGATGACTGAATGCCAGCAGCTGTCCCTGTGGTGGCCTTTGGAGGGGGAGGGACTTCAGGCAGAGCCGCAGAGGGAGCTGTGCCAGGACGGTATAGGAGTGCGGTAGAGTTCCTGTTAGAACTGTCTGGGAGCTCTTGGCAGCTGCGCAAAAGCCTGGCCTAAGTAACATGTTTGTCTTCCACAAGGAGTTCAAAGCTATCAAGATAGGTAGTTGCTAAGGCTGCCTCTGTGGCAGATTTGTCAGTCAGCTCACAAGTAAATGAGGCTTTATTACAAAGGCTTCTTGCTCTTTGCTGTTGTGTAGGACTTTACATGATTTCTAAGGAGCTCTTTTATCTCCCAAGTACAGCATCAGTTAGGGTTTACTTCTGGAGTGTGGTGGCAGTTGGAGCACTTCAGACCTCAGTGTTGCTCCTGGATGTTTTTTCAACATGAGAGACCATACTTGCGCTCTGCCCTGAGGTCCAGCAACCAAATTAGGCCATTTGCTGTGTTTGTAAAAGGAGGGAGAAGAGATCCAACTTCCCCCTTCCTCCTCCAAAATGACTGCACTGGTAGCATTGAACCTTCACAAGAAGATACTTTTTTAGTCTGCTCCTCTTGTCCTCCTTTGAATCTGTTACTCCAGACAGCAGAACTGATGATGTTCGAGTCCAGGCTTTCATCAGGTGGAGTACTCAGTGTCCCAGCCCTGATCCAGCAGAACATGTAACTGACTGCAGGTCTGTTCACACAGTTAAAGTCAGATTTATCTTAAAATATCTGCTGGATTAGGGTCAGAGTTCTCTCAGTTGCAAAGTCACATCCTTTGTGAGGAAACTAGAGCTGTTCAGTTCATGGGTGCTAGGAATTATGCAAAATTAATAATCAATGCTAATTTTGATATCCAGGCAGGATTGTTAATAACTATGAAAATTGTTTATTGACATTAAATCTCACCAGAAAAACTTGTCCACATTGTTCAATACGCACAGTTTGGATACTTAGGCACACAGGGAAGAGGCAAAACTAGAGCACTTTAAGAAATAACTAGCAAATGCGAACATTAAGACTGTAAACAGGCTCTTAGTTTCAATTATACTGCTTGCCCACCAGGGGACTGGAGAGGCTCCTTTCTGCTGCTAAGGCAGAAAGGCACAACAGAATCTTGTTACAGGATTTATTAGAGAGAGGGTTTGAAATATTTACTCACAAAATAGTATCAGACAGTACCCAAAACCTGAAGAGAATTCTGTCAGTGTCTTGAAAGTTGTTGCAGGCAAAGCAGAGCATAACGTGGCAGGGCAAAGCAGGCAAAGCAAAAGTAGAAGCGGAGGCACACATGTGGCAGGGCCTGTTTATTGCTTGCCCGAATGGAATGGCTCCTTGGGCCACAGAAATCCACCAGTCAGAATGGCACTTTGCCAAATCTGACCAAGTCAGTTGAAGTCAGGAGCTTGCTTTCCTTTCTTTGGGAGGAACAGGTCTGAGTAAGTCTTGGACCCTCAAAGTGGCTGTCTCCAAGCCTTTTGCCTCCTCCCTGTGCTCTGCTTCCTCTCCCCCAGCAGAGGGAAGGGGAGCGTGGGATCATGCCTGGGCAAGCCAGGATGTGTGTCTTCCACGGCAGTGGCCTTATGAGGGAGCAACAATATTCACTGCATCTGCCTCTTGTTTTCTGTTACATGTTACATTATTTCTGTAGATGCCCCATCCTCACATGTGCCCAAGCACCAGCCACACGCTCACTGTTTAGGGCCTTTTTTTAAACAGCATAACGTTGTGAGCAAGAGTGAATGTTAGGACTGGCTTTATGTGTCCAATACAGCTTGGTCTTTGGGTGTTTAATACTGAAACAAAGCCCTTGGGAAGAGAGGTTGGTTTTCTGCGGCTTTGCTGTGAAGCCTGATGCGTCTGGTTACATGAACTAACAAGCACTGGCAACACTGCTGACATGGACTTGTCTCCTGGACACTTTCTGTGGAATTAAAAGAACAAAGAGCAGTGTGGTGATAGAGCAGCTGTCATATTCTATTACAAAACACAAATATGTGGGAAATCATTTACAGCATGAGTGCTGCACAAGGCATATTTCCAGTAATCCCCCGTGGCTGGAGGAAGGTTGAAGGCTGAGCTGAGCACAAGAGCAGATGGCAAGCAACTTTAGATAGCTTCACTGCCATTTTCACTCTTTCAAGTGTTTCTACTTCTCCTTTGATCTTCAGATCTTGAGTTTAATGTCTTTTGTCTTGTTTCTTTTACTGTTCCTTTTAAATAACCTTTGCTTGGTGAACTTTGTATTCGTATGGGTTTTGTCATCTTCCACACTATGGAATTTAAGAAGAGAAACAATTGCTGTCTTTTTTTAGTGTAGTTCACATTCAATACAATAACAGCTGCATTGCCACAGAGGACTTTTCCATTCACCATGCAAAGCTTTAATGCAAAAATGCTTCCTCACAAAGACAGTGCATGTGAAGTTGCAGTAGACTTTCTTGGAAGGTAGCTAAGTATAGGAATGTGACAGCACATCCACAACAAGCACCTGTGGAAGTTTTGATTCATCATTACTGTGCTAGCTTGAAGCAAGCTGGAATATTTTGGTGAGAAGAATTAGATTCTAGGCTGTGAAAAGGAAACAATGGTGGTGGCTGCTGCACTCATAGGCTTGCTGAGATGGATAAAAACATCACAAACATAGATAACAGAGTTGCTGTGTGTCTCTGACTGCCTGCACTTTTCTCCCTAACCTGCTGTCTCTGTAATCCTTTTGCTTTCTAACCCCCCTGGCCAATCCTCCAAACTCACCTTGAACATAAGGCAAAGTCTGGGATAAGGTAGAGGGGTGGAAAGAAGATGGAAGGGTGATTTGGAGCCCCCCCTGGGGACTCTGGTTTCTGGGAGGGCTGCTGTGTTTCTCTGTTAATTTTAACTTGTCTATTTCTGTCTGTAGCTGTAACTATCTGCTTGTGTATTGTGCTAAGCTGTAAATATAAAACTCCATTTCTTAATCTCCAGCTCAGCTGAGTGCAGTCTGGGTGATTTCATAAGAGTGGGGGGCAGGTAACACCCAAACGGTCACAATTATCCATTAGATTGAATTCTTTCTTACATTTCAGTTGTTAAGCTTGTGTTAGGTATTCTCTGTGCATATAACATTTTAATCGCCACTTAAAGTAATTTATGTTTAAAATAAAAGCATTTCACAGTGTTTTAAGTAGAGCAGCAGAAGCAATATGAGATGATCTGAATAACTGTGTTATCTGTCCCTCTGGTTTTACTCTAGCTGTCAGAAATGACAGGAACAAAAAGAAGAAGGAACCTTCAAAGCAGGAATCCACAGAAAACTATGAAATGACAGCAGAGTTGGATGATCTCACTGAGAAGATCCGAAAGGCTCACCAGGAAACCTTCCCCTCACTCTGCCAACTGGGAAAATACACCACAGTAAGTTGTGACACATAGATGTGCCTGGGTGAGGTCAGTTTTTCATTGAAGGCTTCAAGTGTTTTAAAAAGATGCAGAAGTAGATGCAGCCCTTGCACCTCCTTAGGCATGAGAAAGCACAGGTATGCATACAGACACAGTCTGAAGAAGAGAAATTGCCCTTAACTGTAAGTATGACTTATCAGTACTGTAAGAGAGTGTCTGAAGTATTAACTGAGCCGAGAGACAAGCTTGGAGTCCAAGAGTGGGTTCCGTGGCGTCATTCATTTGTTGGCTTCCACAGACGCTGTCTCTGCTGGCGTATCAGCAGGAATTTGGAGCTCCTAAATGCTGCGGGTTACTGGCGATGCGGTCCCGAAGCCGACAAGGCTAAGTAACCCTGTTTCCAAAAGGCTGGCTTTCAGTTTAGTCCTCTACCAAAATACCAGAAGAGCTTCTGTGGCTTTCAGCAGATGAGAATTTCCCCCCTGTGAAGGAGTTCAGTGCTGCAGTCATTTCTCCGGAGCATGAGTCAGGAAAATAATGTTTTTCTCTACATATATAGATGTTGCTTAATACAGGGAAGGTCAGTGATGGTCAATGTCAAGTTTGCAAATACAGTAATAAAAAGAGATGGTAAAAATAGGTGTGAGGTAATGTTGGGAGCCTTGTCAGTAATGGCATGGTTTGGTCTTGCTCTTGGTTGTAGCAGTGCTGGCTATCTTAGATGTGCAGAGGCTCCTGAAGCAGTCAAGCTTCATTCATATTTCCAGAGCCGACTGAGTCTAGTCTGGGTGATTTCTAAAGTGGGGGGGCGGGGAACACCCAAACCATCACACATGTCATCTGGCTGTCAAGACTAGGAGCTCAGGAGTGGCATGCCCAGGGCAGGGAGACACCTGCCTCAGGAGTCTTTGTCCTCTAGCCCCAGCCGGAGATCTGGGACCAATTCCCAGAGGTCAGGTGAAATACCTCTGGATTGCTTGCTGGTTTGAGCAAATCTAAGAGCTATGTAGGCAAATCATGGTGAGGCATTGGTATTCGCTGTTTCAGTGAGCAGTGTCTCATCTGTTTACAGAGTGCAAGGTTCAGAACTCTCGGGTCTAGGTGTAAGACTTTGTATCTGATTGCAAGAAAAGCAAGCTCATATAGCCTGATGCTAGAAAAAACGTTCATGTTGCTGGGAGTGTTTTCACAAACATTTTCACATTTAATTTTGAGATCCACATGAAATGGTTAGCATTGGGAGCTAGCCCTGCTCAGGTGAGTCGTTGTAGCTATGCTGGTAAATACTGCATAGACAAACCCACAGGGACTAACGCAGCCTGTGAGGCTGGAAGTTTGAAAGCAGCCAGTGGGTGACATAACCAAAGGCAAAGGTGGAGGTGGTGGGATGAGCAGTGTGTCTTTTTAAGGAAATTCCTGGGTTAATGGCCTCCACCCCTCTTCTCAGCACATGCAGTGACATCCCGGTTTTAGAGTGAATAATATCTTGCAAACAGGCTCTCACACTCCTGAAAATCACAGGAGGGTCCTGAACAAGTGTGGAATAAAACAATCTGAGTGCAAAGAGGGTGAGTTCTTGCCTTGCAGAAGAGGTGTTCCTATGTGTGCAGGTGGGACATGTAGGCAGGCTGGTATGCGTGCCAGAGGTTATTGATCACAAGTTGCCTTGCCTGGCTGCCCCAGAGTAACAATATATCGCTGCACCTCCCGTGGTGAATGTGTTGGGACTATGGGTGTGCTACCTCTGGTTTTGAAGAGTGCACAGCATCTGGCTGGTGTGATGGTACTTCATACTCGTAATTGCCAGAGGTCCTGGAAGGCTGAAAGATAAACTTAGGCACCTTGCATGCATTGTATTATAGAATCACAGAATCCTGGAATGGTTTAGGTTGGAAGGTACCTCAGAGCTCATCCAGTTCCAACCCCCTGCTGTAGGCAGAGACACCTCCACTGGAATAGCCTGCCCAAGGCCTCATCCAACCTGGCCTTGAACACCTCCAGGGAGGGAGCAGCCACAACAGTGTCTCACCACCCTCACTGCAAAGAACCCTTTCCTAACATCTAGTTTGAATCTCCCCTCTGCCAGTTACTCATTACCCCTCATCCTGTCATTACGAGACCTCGTAATAGTCCCTCCCCAGCCTTCCTGTAGGCCCCCTTCAGATACTGGAAGGCCACTCCAAGGTCTTGAAGCCATCTCTTCTCCAGGCTACATGTTGGATGCTTAGGTGTCAGTCATATTTCAGCTTTTGGAATGACACAAGTGGGTGAAATTGGAGGGGATCTCACTGCATGCTACACCCACCACTGATGATTCCCACTGACCTCCATGGTCAGTTTATGTCCCTGCTGGAATTTTAGAGCCTGAATCTAAGTAATGAACAGATAAATATGGTCTGTCTGTGAGTCCCACACTGACCTGAATACACTCTCTCTGAAGCTGGGTATTGGTCATTAGTATCTCAGATCAGATCAGACAGCTTGGGAAAAGAGATTTCCTGGGTATAATTGGTCTGTTGGAAGTCCACAGTGGGTAGCTGCACATGGCTGCAGTCCCTGGCACTTTGTCATGGTCTGCTACTATACAAGGTGCAATAACAGAATTACAATGAAAGAGTTCTTGACTTACTTTACATCTTTGAGAGTGATAGGGCTTCCTTCAACAGCCATACAGCATTCTTGCAGACTCTGTGCAAAGTGCAGAGTATTGAAATCTCTCTTCTAGCTAAGGTCTGGCAATCTTTCAGCTTTTCAGATGGAATTCAGTCCAAAAGCTCATTTTTATGAGCACTATCTCTGTCCAGCTGTGGAGGGAACAGAGTACCACTGATGGTGGAATAAGGGTCATCTTTTGAGATAGTTGAAATAGAGACTGCAAGTCAAAGAGAAGAGGCACACAGCCCTTTTTCTAAATGCTGAGTCCAAGGGGACCTAGAAGGCTGTGTCGCTCTTCTTGATAGTAACAAGCTGGTAAGGGTAGAAGATGGCCACCAGTCCTCTGTTTTTATGCCAGTCCTGCAGGCTAGCAGTCGTGAAGCATGACATAGTCACACTGTGGAGGATACAAATTGCTTTCGTAATCTTAAAGGCTTTTATTTGATTAATTAAATAAGAAGTCAGAAGTTAGTGTACTGAATTGATGTGGAGTCACTTGAATTTCATGGAGCATTGCCCTTGCATACTGATACAAATGGTGGAGGGAAGAAACTGTTCTGCAAACATGGCCTCTGTGTGCCTTCACTTATGTGATCATTCAGATAATTTAAAACATGATTTTGAGGATAAAAAGAGCAAAGAATTTTAGAAGTGTGGAATGAAAAAGCCATTGCAGAGATACAGTCATACAAAAAAACTGCTCAGGCATTTGGGTTGTGTATCTGGTTCCTCTCCTTAGCACTGCAGCCTGCATTTCCCATCAGGAAAGGTTGCATGGTGATTTCTTTTCTACCATTGTGTGTTTTTTCCTGTACTCGAACCCTTTTGGAGAAGCATTTTCAACTTTTCTGGGTTTTATATCCATCTGCTCTTTAAAAGAAGAAGTGTCCTTATTTATAATTACCATACTTAGCATAGTTAATTATAGTCTACCTAAAATAATGGGAGAATAGCACACATGAAATTTCCTGGGTCATTTGACTCAACAGTTGCATTCAGTGGGCAAGTGGAGTTCTGCAGATGATGAAAATCAGCAAGCTCTTTAATGGATTTCAGATGTCCATCATAAATAGATCTGTTTTATTACTGTCATCCAGACAAGAGAGAGTGCCTTAGTACATTTCTCTGGAGATGTCATACTTTATAGTATAATTGAGTGTAACTATCCTGCTTGTCCCTTGAGACTGGTATGATGTGTAACTTCTGCAGCTGTGTTACATCCAGCCTTCTGATAAAGGGAGCAGAAAACAGAGTATTATTTTGGCTCTGCAGACTCTTGATGCAGATTCTCCCAAGTTGCCCTGAGCTGGCTGGAAGTGAAGAGGGTTTGCATCTTGGCAGCATTTTGTCTTTTGTAAGTGCTCAGCTTAGAAGTTACATGGCTACTGTTCTGTGCCTTTGCAGAGGAATATATATAGAGAGAGAGGTATCTCCTAATGCTGAGACTGAGCAGAGACATGTGCTGTGGTCCTTGATGAACTCAGCAGAGCTGGATTGCACTGTTGCTTTTACTAAAGAGGCATAGCAAGTGTTCCTGATTAGGGCAGAGTGCCCCTGTGAGCCTTGTTTCCTTTCTAAAGTGGATTTTAAAGACAGTGGGGACTCTGCTCCTGTGTATGTTTCTGTGAGCACTTCATCCCTTGTTGTTACTGTGGCGATAGAGCAGACTGCAATGAAAAAACAAAAGTGATGGAGAAAATGGGATCAATTTATGTGGCAAAAATGGCTGTTTAATTGGATTTCATAGCAAGATTGGCCTTTTCCACTGATAAAGATGCCACTAGGGTGCATTACAGTATTGTTTCACCATATGTGCACTGGTACATAGGCTTGAAACCCATGCAAGCCTGCTCCTGGAAAAGACACGCAAGAAACTGCTTCGTTAAAATGTTCAGGAAAAGTCATAGCAGCTTTTCCACAGTGTGGTTAGAGGAGATCCCCAGACAAATGTAATCAGAGTTTCTTCTTCTGACATGCTTTTTTTTCACTCTGTGCTTTGTTGTTCAACCTGTACACTGACACTGAGTCAGTTTTCTTCTTACATGCTCAGAATGCCACTAAAAATCTAGCTGTTTTCTCTGGTGCTTGCAGCTAAATCAGTTACCACATAAAATGTTAAAACTCTTCTCGTTTGTGGCATCTCAGAGTTAAACTCCAGCACAGGAATCTGGCACCAGGTGTAGTAAAACAGCCAGTTGTTTTGTATTTTATTAACTGCTCCTTCTCCTCAGTTTGCACAGCAGTGAGTTAGATTTACATTTGCTAAGAGGGCCGTGCATTACTCTTCATAGCAGACACGTCAAACTTCCCACTGCCAGCACTGCAGCGTGATGAAGTAAGCTCATATGATACTGATGGAGATTTTGTTCACACTTGCTGGTTTCATGCAATGTCTTCTTTCCAGATGGATACCCTATTGTAAAATGATTTCCTGCTTTAGGCTCTGCTTTGTGTAGCTCTCTGCTCTGCCGTCTTTCTATGAACTGGATAAACTGCCTATTAAATTTAATTACAGCCTGAATGACTGCACGCCTTGATCTTATTTTGCCTCCAATGTACTGTATTTCACCAAGGTCCTTGAGGATGAAATAAAATAAATCTGAGGGATGCATACTCCTGTAGTCAAAAGAAATGTTTCAAAGGGCATTAAAATGACTGTTTATCTATCAGTTTTGGACCATTTTGAAGGCAATTCTTTAGGCTTAGGATTATAAAAATATTTTCTCCTGTCTTTTTCTTTTGTTATGTAAAAAAACCCCAAAACAGAACAGGAAGTTCCCAGAATCAAAATTCGGATAGAAATTAGGAAGTTAATTTCTCACCACTTGAAAAGAGGGAGAGCAGGAAAGAGCAGGTATGCACCTTGAAACTGTTGAGCAGGTCAACGCTGGCTTTTTACAATGAGGCAGACTCCGGTCTCCACCCTGCCGCAGCTGAGAGTGAATGTCAGGCTGGTGGCGCCCTTGGGACCCGTCCTGACTGATGGTGGCTGCGGCATCCTTGAAGGCAGCCTGGGGCAGGGTGCTAGAACATCAGCCCAGCTGAGCTCACCCCATGTCCCCTCAGTGACCTTTTCAGGCCCTGTGTCCTTCCCGTGACCTGAAGAAAGATGATTGCTGCAGATGTTTGGAGGAGGTGGACACCCTGACCATCAGCGGTGACGGCGACAGGGTCACTGGAGATGGCTCCTGCAAGAAAGTGCTACCTCTGCAGCTGGGACGCTTTTTGACAGCCGTTTGCCTGCCGTGACTGTTAGACCTCCGAGTAGAGACTCTTCTCACTTAACTTTAATTTGGAAGTTAATTTGACATTTCAGCTTTAAGCAGCCGTGTCTAAGGGAGCCAATGACACCACCTTCCCTTGCAGCTGGGGGGAAAGCTGCCACCTGAGGGGGTTTTCCCTTACCTGCCTTAAGTACCTGCCTGGATTGAATGGGTCTTTTCTTGGAGATGTGTGTCTCTCTCTCTTGATTAACCAAGTCCAGATGAAGCATGGAAGAGAGAAGTCTGCCTTTGGTTTTCTGTGTTTGCAGCTTTTGCAAATTCATTGCCAGTATACTTTTACAGGTTGTTCTCATTTAGAGCTTCCTGGAGACCCAAAACCTAACAGAACAATGTTAATATATAGGATGCCTCACCCCTCTCTCCATTGAAAAGAGTTAGGTAGAAAGGGCAGAAAGGGGTAAAACACCAACAGAAACAATTTAGCAGCGATTTTGGAAGTAAAAAATAACAATAAATAAAGGGTATTTAAGGTAAGGGAGTTTACAAAGGTATAAGGGAGGGGAAACAGGTGGAAAAAAAAACCAAACAAACAAAAACCAACCCAGATTGATGACAATGGATGGAAGGAGATTCAGGAGGCAGTTGGCCACGTGGCAATGCTGCAGCAGCTGCAAGGGTATTGCCCCTCAGGTGAGGCAGAATGGAAGAGGAAGTTCACCTGCTTTTATAGGAACTGGGAGTGGGCTAACATTTGCATCTGGGGTCAGGTTCTAGACCACCCCCAGGAGGAGCCAGGAGGACCTGGGGTCAGGTTCCAGACCACCTCCCAGCTCCCTAGAGGCTCAGCCTGTAACAATCCCCTGGGTGGACCATTTCCACTCTCTGGCGTGTATGAGCACAGCAGAGTTCTTGCTCTAAGTCCTCCTTGGTCCCCGGCTGGATCCCAGGCTGGTGTGTTTCTCTGGTGCAGGTCAGTGCAGGTGAAGTGTGAGCAGGGCAGGAACATGGAGGAAGAATCAGGGAATCAGGGACAGTCTTTTCTCTTAGGGAAAATCAGGAACAGTCTATTGCTGTAGGGCATCAGGAAAACAGATGCAGGTGAGATAATGTCAGCTTCCTCCAGGCTGATGCTTGTGTGGTGTGGGTTCTGTTGGGTGCATTACTGTGATGATGTAGCCTTCCTCTGAGTTGCTGCTCATGTGATGTGGATTCTGCTGGATGCCTTGTTGTTGGCGTAACTGGAAAAGAAACTTCTCAACAACCTATAACTGTTATGCAGTAACTACATTACATGGAGCTGTGTTACTAACTCTGTGATAAGACCTTTTCAGACAGAGTGAGGTTTCTCTGAGGAACACACTGAATGATACCAGTTTCAATCAAGACCCAATATGTGTGACCAGGACCCTCAACAGATGCCACCCCTTTGATAGGTTTGCCCCCAGAAGCAGCAGCAACCCACAGAGTTTTCCTCAGTAGATTCCTTTCACAGACCACAGGAACTCCATCTCCCTCAGCTATGGGCAGTAGGGCAGCCTGAGCAGGACCAGCTCTGGGGACTGATCCCCTGCTGTTCACCAGCCAAGTGGCTTCTGCAAGGTGTCTCTCCCAGTGTTTGAGAGTTCCACCTCCCATAGCCTTCAGGGTGGTTTTCAGCAGGCCATTGTGACACTCAACCTTCCCTGCAGCCTGTGGGTAGTATGGGATGTGGCAAACCCATTCTAGCTCATGCAGTTTTGCCCAGTTGCTTACAAGGTGGTTCTTGACATGGGTCCCATTGTCTGACTCTGTTCTCTCTAGGGTGCCAGGTCTGCACAGGATGTGGCTCTGCAGACCCAGAATGGTGTTACAGGCAGTAGCATGAGGTACTGGGTAGGTTTCCAGCACCCAGTGCTTCCCTCCACCATGGTTAACACATACTGCTTGCCACTGCGAGACCGAGGCAGAGTGATGTAATCGATCTGCCAGGCCTCCCCATATCTGTACTTTGACCACTGCCCCCCGTACCACAAAGGCTTCATGCGCTTGGCTTGCTTTATGGTGGCACAGATGTCACATTCATGGATAACCTGAGTTATGGCCTCCATGGATATGTCCACGGATCTGTCTCGGGCCCATTGGTATGTGGCATCTCTTCCTTGGTGACCAGAAGAGTCATGTGCCCACCGAGCTAAGAACAGTTCACCTTTGTGATTCCAGTCCAGGTCAATCTGGCAGATGTGGGCAGCCAGGTCAGCTTGGTGGTTATGCTGCTGCTCTTCAGTGGCTCTGCTCTTTGGGATGTGAGCACTGATGTGTCGGATTTTAACTGGCAGTTTGTCCAGGCGTGCAGAAATGTCTTGCCAGAGATCAGCAGCCCAAATAGGCTTCCCTTTTCTCTGCCAATCATTTCTCTTCCACTCCTTCAGCCACCCCCATAAGGCATTTGCTACCATCCATGAGTCGGTGTAGATGTATAGCATTGGCCACTGCTCTCGTTCTGCAGTGTCCAGGGCCAGCTGGATGGCTTTCACCTCAGCATACTGGCTGGATTCACCTTCTCCATCTCTTGCCTCTGCAACCCTGCGTGTGGGGTTCCAGACGGCAGCCTTCCATCTCCGCTTGCTGCCTACAAGAGGGCAGAATCCCAGTGCACCAGTTATATCGTTCTCCTTTAGAGCTTCCTGAAGAGCCAAAGCCCAAGAGAGCAATGTTAGATATAGGATGCCTTCCTCTCTTACCTTTGAAAAGAAAATAATTAGGTAGAAAGAGCAGAATCCAGGTTCCAGGACACCTCCCAGCCCCCTAGAAGCTCAGCCTGTAACACAAATGAAATTTCTCTTGCAATGAAGAGGAGAGGCTGAAGGCAGATGATATGCACACTTCTCTTGGTGGCTTATTATATAGTGGGGGGGACCATCACAACCAGCACTGGATCAAATACTGGCAAAATCATTGAATCAGCCAGGTTGGAAGAGACCTCCAAGCTCATCCAGTCCAACCTAGCACCCAGCCCTGGCCAATCAACCAGACCATGGCACTAAGTGCCCCAGCCAGGCTTTTCTTGAACACCTCCAGGGACAGTGCCTCCACCACCTCCCTGGGCAGCCCATTCCAATGCCAATCACTCTCTCTGACAACAACTTCCTCCTAACATCCAGCCTCTACCTCCCCCAGCACAACTTGAGACTGTGTCCCCTTGTTCTGTTGCTGGTTGCCTGGCAGAAGAGACCAACCACACCTGGCTACAGCCTCCCTGCAGGTAGCTGTAGACAGCAATGAGCTTTGCCCTGAGCCTCCTCTTCTGCAGGCTGCACACCCCCAGCTCCCTCAACCTCTCCTCACAGGGCTGTGCTCCAGGCCCCTCCCCAGCCTTGCTGCCCTGCTCTCAACACCTTCCAGCACCTCAACATCTCTCTTGAATTGAGGAGTCCAGAACTGGACACAGCCCTCAAGGTGTGTCCTGAGCAGTGCTGAGCACAGGGGCACAAGAACCTCCCTTGTCCTGCTGCCCACACTGCTCCTGAGCCAGCCCAGGATGCCATTGGCTCTGCTGCCCACCTGGGCACTGCTGCCTCATATTCAGCTCCTCTCTCCCACCATTCCCAGCTCCCTCTCTGCCTGGCTGCTCTCAGCCACTCTGTCCCCAGCCTGTAGTGCTGCTTGGGGTTGTTGTGGCCAAAGTGTAGAACCCTGCACTTAGCCGTGTTAAATCTCATCCCATTGGCCTCTGCTCACCCATCCAGCCTGGCCAGGTCCCTCTGCAGGGCTCTCCTACCCTCCAACAAATGAATGAGAATGTGCTGCATGCTGGGGAAGAAGGAGAGCTGCTATCGAGTTCTCATCAGTCTTTGAGAATCATGGCTGGGTTGAAAACAACTGACCCAAGTCTCCCCTTGACACCATCTTTTGTTGCACTGGCACCAAGGAGATCACAGTGACTTTTGAGTCAGATGGTTCTTGCCTGACCTGTAAGTTTCTCAAGGGTCAGGTGGTTATTCTGAAAGTATGAAAATGTGAATTCAATCAGAGATTGAACAGAGATTTGCTACACATCCTAGTAAATTGTAGACTTTTTGGTTAAGGTGCACAAATGTATGGCCAGAGTCTGTGAAAGACATAGCTGGGATGTGCCTGCGACAAACATCAGGGTGTGTGCTGGGTGCACGTAGCACTCGTCAGCGCGCAGGGCAGGTGCCAGGGTCTGTGCCGCAGCGCGGTGTGAGGCTGTACTTGGGGAAGCTGCTGTCGTGGCTTTCTAAGAGCAGGACAGGCAGGTTGTTGTACTCTTTTTTACAAAGGAGGCAGTAAAATAATAGGGCTCATGCTGAGTTGGAGAGGAGTATGGAAAAGTTGTATTTGAAGGTGTGCAGGAAAAGGTACAGCAGATGTGAATCCTTAACAACCCGGTACAGGTACAGGACACATGAGAATCCTCCCAGAACCTTCCTCCTAGTCAGGCTAAACCACCAAAGCCCCAGTGCTCATTTTCTGCCCCTGCCACTGTCTCCCATCTGGGCCCAAGCAGGCCTGAACTGTGCAGCTGGAAATACACTGCAGCTGCAGCCTGGAAGGCCACAGGCAGGTTTACTCCTACGTAGCTATCTGGATAAGAGCCCCTCTGGAGATCCAAAGAGAAGGGAGAAGAGAGGGAGAGCTGACTTGCTGCTCTCTTTATAAAGTGTTGGCAGGATTATGGGATTGAATAACAGAATGATGATATTTGGAGATGACCAGGTCTGTCCCCTGGGATGGCCTTGTCTCTGTGGTCTTCTCAAGGGAATCTGGGACCCCTCAAACCACCACAGCTGCAAAACTCTTGCACAGCCACAGAGCAGATAAATTAAGTAGAACTAATTTGCTAAGACCTTAAGTATGTGAAACTGTGTTCCAAATGCATGCTGTGTTTTGCAGATGAGGGACTGATATTCTTGTTCCACTATTCAGTTGTATTTTCTGGGGTACATCTAAATTGTCCTTCTCAATGCACTTCTTATATAAGGGCAAGGAAGACTAATGGCAGTGGCATTTGGAAATGTTTTAAGTTCATTTGTATTCTTTGTACAGATGGCTTCTGCAATCATGGTAAGTAACAGAGTAATAGCCAAGGAATTTTCAAGCCATTAATCCAAGTTTAAAACAGCAGCACCCAACAGCAAGCTGCAGAAAATGCCTGGAATGTTAATAGGAAGTGCTTCTGTAAGGAATATGCAGTTGTTGTTTCTTTCTCTTGAAGACCCTTTACTGAGTGTGACGTGTTGATGGATGGTACTTTCTGCCTGTCTCTGCAGAACTCCAGCGCAGACCATCGGGTTCGACTGGACCTTGGGCTCTGGGACAAGTTCAGTGAACTCGCCACAAAGTGCATTATTAAAATAGTGGAGTTCGCGAAGCGGTTGCCAGGCTTTACCGGTTTGACCATCGCAGACCAGATCACGCTCCTTAAAGCAGCCTGCCTGGATATACTGGTATGTGCTACACCGCTGCTCTCTTCTCTGCTCCTTCCACTCTGTTTGTCAGGGAGAGGGCATCAAATCAAATACTGCCCCAGCCTTGAGGCTGCAAAATCGAGGCTACCACGGCTGGTACGGTCAGGAGCGGACTCTGGCACATCTGCAGGTGTGTTGGGTGGAATCAGCTTACTTTCCCAAAGAAGTCGGTTTAGTCTGTGGAAGTGCTGCAAGGGCACGTTTGAGTGTTGTGGCACCAGCTTGCAGCAAGTGCTACTTTGGGAAAATGCATTTACTGTTAACGTTGAAGAGAGACCTGAGTCTCTTTGCTTCCTCCTACCTGCAGAGACAGTGCTCTGTATGGAAAGTGCCTGAAAAACAATCCTCTCAACAAGATTTTTGGAGCATGTTGTAGCTGTGGCTACGAGGCAGTTGAAAGAACACGATGCCAGCCTTCAGAATGAGGTGTTGGCAGCTTGTAGAGAGGCAGCCGGTGTGCCTCGAGCCGAACAGCCACAAGCCTCCAGGACACAGATCCCCTCCTGCTTTCACCAGTGCTGCAGGCTGCTGTGAGGTGGGCACCATGACAGATGTCAGCTCAGTGTAGTGCAGTTTTAACTAGGCAGGCATACAACCTGCAGCATGGAAACATGCAGGTGGGCTTGCAGTTTTTCTCCAGCCCTTGTTCTGCCACTATGGCAGGGCGAGCTGTCTTCCCTCCCCTGGTCACTGCTTGTTTCTGTCAGGCTGACCTTCAAGAAGCCCTCAGGGATTTCAGCATTTCTGTATCAAGACCTTAGAGGTCTTCAGGCTTTTTGTGGCAAGTAAGACCCTTTCTGTTGGTTGCAGCAACAACTTTCTGTAGAACAGTTAGCATTTTCAATCTGTGTTAAACATATTTTAAGTATTTTCTTCTGAGCATAAACTTTCAGGTCTTTGTTGAGCCAGGCATGACAAAACAGCCAGTTGTATTTTTTGGCATCACATCGGAGTTTAAACTAGGGAATTTGAAGCAATTAATAGTGGAGTTTTAGAAAGTAGATTGCTTTAAACAGTATCACATTGAGGAAGATATGAACTGCTCTGACCCTTCCCTCCTGTTTTGTCAAAAGCTTGTTTCAAAGAGTTGCATGGATAGAGGAGGGAGAGGGGTAGCTACACTCTTCTTCAGCCTATAAAAAAGAATGTTGAGGTTGCCTTGCCATGCTCAAGAGTCCCCCCTTGTTTTTCCCTTCATCCAGGATCTCATTCAGACTGTCTATGGTCTGTCTGCAGGGCAGGGCCCTTGGTTACCAACTGCCCACTGTCCTTGCCAGCTCTGTCCTGTTAAGTTACATTCCCTCCCAGCCAAAGGCACACAGGGACTGATAAGCCTGTGGCATTGCCTCGAGGGTATTCTGCCCGAGGTAGAGGTATGGGAATTTCTTTGTGCTTTGCTGTTGTAACCAGGAACAAATGATTAATACAGAAATTACCTGAATGTGGTGGGAAGGAGTCAGGATATGGCCTGAATCTATGCCCAAACTCTTTACCCCTAAAACTTTCACTCTTAAGCCACCACCACCTATTTGTTGCAGACTGGCCTGGATCTGTAGCTGCTGGAAGAGTCCATACCCATACTCCAGAATCAGTCACAGCCCCTGTTGCATGGGCTCCCTGTGGCAGCTCCACTCACTGCTTGTGTCACCAGCTCTCTGGACAGTATCAAGTGGTTAGAGGTAGCCTTTCTGCTAGCAGTTTTGTCTGAAGTGCCTAGGTAAAGGCACTTCATGGCCTTTGACCAGGGTGACTAAATAAAAGCCTGGTTGCCAGATTAGAGGAAGAGTAATGAAGTAGTTGGTAAATGAGGACTTCTTTATTTCGACTAATTAATGGATAGAAGGGGTAGTCAATAATACAATTCACTACTCTCACTTTCTGACCATGTGGCAACATTCAAGCTATGGTTATGAACTTTATTGGGCCCTGTCATTCCCCATCACCTGCTCATTCTCATTTTGTTTTCCACCAAACCACAGAAGCTGACACGTGAGGAAGCAGGGCATAGTGAGTGCTGCAGGGAGCTGCAGCTTTCCAAACCCAGGATAAGATATGGTTGCTATGCAGAGTCCCAACTTCCCTGCATGACATTTGCACAAGCTTTATGTGGCTATTTTATGTGCTGCTTAAACCAAGGGAAAATTACCATGAACACAGTAATGTGTAGTGCACACACTGTCTGCAAAGTGCCCATATCATTCAACCCACACCACCGGCACATCGCTCGTACTGCAGTGCAGCTCATACCTTCAAGGTGTATTTTAGTACTTGGAGGAGTGGTTTAATAGCATCTACTTCCCACCTGCCAGCAGGCTGCAGCTTCTAGTTATGAGGAGTGTCTCAAATGGTTTATTTAGTACTGCTGCACAAGCATGAACCTCACCTGTGCACACTCGTGATCCCCTGGACGTGTCCACAGAGCCATGGCATGTGAGAGGAATGGTGTGGGGCTCTCACCCATTAGGACCCCGGTTCTCCCCACCCACCCATCAGCAGCGTCTCTGGGCTGTGAGGAGTCTAAAGCATTTACAGACCCTGCCAAGGCTCTGCTGAACTGGTTCCTACTATTGTGGATGCTTTTACCCCAGTTAAACAGGCCAACGAAGGAAATGGTATCAGGGACTCAGTAAAATCCACTGGAGATGTGCCAAAGAATTGTTTTAGATACAAACAAGCAAAATCTCTGGAAGGGAAATAACATCAAGTCTTGGAAAGTAGCTGAAGGTGCTGATTGATGATGGTGGACCTTACATCTACTCTGGTGCCAGTGCTTCACAGATAAATGTTACTAAAATTCAGCCAGTAACCCTTGCAAAAGTGAGTGCTTCTGTCTGCTGGCACACTGGCCCAGCAGTGGTGAGAGTCCACAGCCTTGCCAGGCTCTGGCAAAGTGAATATGAAGAGTCCAGAGCATCTTAAATCCAATGGATAAAATGCTGGGAAGTCCTTGGGCACTAATTCTTAATAATGGCAATTTTGCTTTCTCTTGAAACCCCCTGCATGTTTGTGCTAAGAGGGCACTTGTGCATGTGCTGTAACCCTGGCAGTTTGTTCATTACTTCAGTCACCTGCTTGAGTTTCTCCTCTGGAGAAGCTGTTCCAGCCAGCTAAGGCAGCTAGCATCAAAACCCCGGGGTTCTTAAAAAAGACCCCAAAACAAGAAGCAAACCCATAGTATGCCTTAAATAGCATGGTTCAAATCAGTGATCATTCTCAGTTTGCACATATCACTTTCTGAATGGTTTTGGTTTTGTGCAACCCATTAGGGGGGTGGGGTGGTTTGCTTTGCACTTCCTAACTGGATCGTGCCTTAAGATATAAATAGTGCTTAAAATAAAGGGTCCTTTAATCATAGGCAAGAACCTTATTTATGGCTGCAAGTGGTGTTTAAGAGCAGAGTGACAAGTAAAATACTTGGCTTGGTTACAACATCTAAACAACATTGAGGACATGAGGAGGATGTCTTCTAGATAGTGGCTCAGTTCAAAATGGAGAAAGATAGCATGATCTCTTATTTTGGAGTACAGACATTTCCCATCTGTTCTGTGGTGAATATGGGCTTTGAATCAGCTTCCCTAGCCCTGGAAGCTTGCCCAAGGGAGATCTGGTACTGCACAGCAGTATCCCTTTTGAAAAGGCAGCGGTTCAAAGTGTCTGTCTTGGGGTTTGGTAACAGGGTGTTCTGGGGTAGTGTCGAAGGAATGCCGGAGAAACCTGAGACCAGATTGCTCTAGTCAAGATAAATGTGTTGTGGAAGACACAGAGCTGAGCTTCAACTGTGTCAGTGCTCAGCAGAGCCACTGCAGGCTCCTCCAGTTGACAGCTGGTGCAGCATTTAGGGTCCTAACTTCCACAGGACCTTTATATTTTAATCCTAATTTTTGCATAGCCCCCAGAAATCTTCTGTGCATGCTCTCCAGGGCCCTAGGCTGGGTAACCTAACTTCAAGTTCATTTCCAATGAGGATCCAGGGTGTAAGTCTTCCTCTGTGTTAGCCCTGAGGAGGCAATAATCTGGTAGGTCTTTGCTGAGTACCCCAAGCATGCACCCTCAAATAGAGTAGCGGCATATGAGGGGTGAGCATGGAGAGCTTTGCAGCAAGGGACCCAGCAGGCTGCTGGAAGGTAGGAGAGCCCACTTAACCTGTGGGCTGTTTGGGGTGACTCTTCCAGGGCACCCCAGTCCCTGCAGGCTGGGAATCTCAGGGCTGTTTGGCATTGACAGCTGGTAATGAGACTTGCCCTCAGAGAAAGGATATGGGGGAACTCTATCTGCAAACCCTGCTTGGGCAGCTGCCCAGGAGGCTGCAGGCAGCCTTTGGGAAACACCACGGCTGGTTTAGTTCAAAGTCCTGCTCTGCTAATTTGTTGGGCTAGGAGTCACGAGGATGCGGAGGGGGAACTCGTGTTGGTAAAGCTTGTCAATTAAACCAGCACTCAAACGGAAGGGGCACCTTATTCCCCAGCTGAGCTAAGGGAAAATCTGTACAGAGCCTAGCTCCTCCAAAACATGGATGCCTCATCATCACAGGCCACACACACTCATGCTCGAAGGCAGCTGCTCTCTGCACAGGCTCAGGATGGGCTGAGCTGCACTCCTGTGTCTCCTGCGTGGCGTGCAAGAAGCACAGCAAGTAGCTCTTGGGTTTCTCAGTCCATACACAACGTTCTCAAACCCTGTGTTTCTTGGAGAAAACAAACTGCAGAGTTCTTCTTTCTGTACAATTCTTTTAGTGCTCTAAAAGTATTACCTACAGCAAACTTCAGGGGCGAGAGCTGCTTGCTGGTGGCAGTGCAGAATCTCTCTTTGGCAACGTGTGCCAGTGCTAATTACTGCCAGTAAGCCTGAAATACAATTCCGCTATTACGTAAAACCTCTGCAGTTACCAGCAGGCTTTTAAGTTCACTCATATTGCGGGGCAGTTTGTGGTCAGGGAAGAATTTGAGTGCCATGTGTTTGTATTTGTGCTTGTAATTCAAGAGGTTACTGTAATTCAGGGGTAGAGGAATGATGTCAAACATGCCTGTCCAACCGCACAGAGTCTTAGTGCTGCAGTGTATATCCACAGTAAGAATATTGCTGAGATAGAAAATAGTTCAAGAGCCTTCTGCAGAAATACACCCCACTAAGTCTCTTACCAGGGAATTTAAGAAGATAAATAAAAGCTTCTCTGTAGGTCTCTTACATGCCATATCCTCCTTATTCTCCTAAGCAATTTGGAGCACTGTTCCCAGGCAAATGTCAAAGTGGAAGAACCAAGCCCAGACTGGTAAGCTGCTGAGTGCTGGGGCCTCTGATTCAGAGCTTCAGCAGCTATAATTAAGACTCTCTCTGTGTTCACTTAGATTCATTTAAATCATCGGTGGAGGCACCATCCCTTGGAGGTCTTCAAGAAAAGACTGGATGAGGCACTCGGTGCCGTGGTCTAGTTGACTTGATAGGGCTGGGGGATAGGTTGGACTGGATGATCTTGGAGGTCTCTTCCAACCTGGTTGATTCTATGATTATCTTTGCTGAAGCTTTAAAACCAAATAAGATGGTTGTATGGGAAATAAATACAGTCCAGCTCTGAAAAAGTATGGCTGTATCACAACTGAGCTCATAATCAGTTAGACTTCTGCATGCTTTCTTTAATTTTAGTTTAGGGAAAAGCCTTCTCCCACCTCTGATTAACGAAAACATTAAGCACTGGTATAGAGCAGAAGCATGTCAAAGTGATGGGCATCTCTTTTATTTGAGCTTTAAAGCAGCATTCATTAATACCAGCTGTACAAATAAGCCTGTGCTGTACGAAGTTTATCATGAGACACACCCTGGGTTTGCCCTGGGAGGCCAAAGCCTTCACCTGTTCACTCTCTCTGGCCATGCTGCCACTTCTCCTGTGACAGCACTCTTCATGCTGCAGTTACCCAGGGGACATTTGCTAGCAAAGTGCAGAGTATCCTCAGTGTTTATTTGTGTGTTTTGCATTCCTGCATGTCCAGTTAGAGGTGTGAATCCCCATCCTCCCCTTGAATGCTTTTATGCAGGGTCACTGTGGGGTGGCCGTCAGCATACAAAGCCAACTTGCCAAAACCAACACTGCCTAGGCTTGCACAGAAGTGGAGGACACTGTCAGTAGTGGGGGGATACACTTTGCACCAGGCAGGGTGCACCTTCACCAGCACTCTCGGGAAGTGCCAGAGCCTTGAGGAAGGCTGGAGGCCAATAGGGCTAGTGAAGAAGCTCAGTGGTGCAGCACACAGAAGCAACAACTGTAAAAAAAGTGCTGGGGCAAGTCCTGAGGCTGCTGTTGGGCCTGCTGGCAGCCCTGCAGACAGCCCTGTGCAGGGTCACGCTTTGATAATCCACTCAGGTGCAAGTGTCCAGGCTGGCAAACAAACGGCATTTCATGGAGGCTGTAACTGCAGCTGCTTAGGAGACAGAGGGCTCTGCACTGCTCTCTGGGGAGCCCTCACACAAGGCTTGTATTCACACAGTTGTGTTTTTCCACTTGCTGTCACAGAAGAAAGGAAGGCACCCCCCAAACAACGATCTGTGTTCTGCCTCTTACCAACTCAGCTGCCTGTGCTCACGCACACAAGATACTGTGGAGATGCTTTGTCTTTGCCAAAAAGAAGAGAAGCACTGTCATGCAAAACTGAGCCCCCAGAGCAGTGACATGTGTGTGTGTGTTGGAAGAGGTGGGGTGGTGTTATGATTTTGCTGGATAAGGGCAGCAGAGAGAGAGCATTTTATAGTTAGGTGCATGTAGCATACTCATTAGAGTGGTTCATGTGAGTATTATGGTGACTTAAGTGCTGACAGCTGCATAGACATTTCTGTTATTCCATAACTAGGGGGAAATTTCCTGATCTTAAACTTCTATTGTAAAAAATACAAAAACTACCTGTAGCAAATTTACTTTATTTATGCCCTATGAGAAAATCTTTGTGCTACTAGACCTGAATAAATTGGACTTTGAGTTTGGATTGTTTTGACCTGGCCATGTGCTGCAGTTTCGTGCATTGCTTGACACATCAAGAAAATGCAACAAACCTCTTGTGGACTGAATTATTTGGGTTTTTTTGTGTCCTTCCACAGATCCTTAGAATTTGCACAAGGTATACACCAGAACAGGACACCATGACCTTCTCGGATGGCCTTACCCTAAACCGAACTCAGATGCACAACGCCGGCTTTGGCCCACTGACTGATCTTGTGTTCACATTTGCTAACCAGCTCCTGCCTTTGGAAATGGATGACACAGAAACAGGTCTCCTTAGTGCCATCTGCTTGATCTGTGGAGGTATCGTACAATACCAGCTGGGATGCGTTTGAAAAGGACAGACACAATCACATCTTCATTTATGTGTTACTTGTTCTGCTTTCCTGTACAAAAACATAAACAGGCAGTAGGTACCTGTAATATTGATGATCTGTGCTTTATAAAGCGCTTGACACTAAAGATCTGTTTCCCACTGGCAGTATTTATTGGTTCTATTATAGTGCTTGCAGCCCAGTAGGCAAATCATATCCTGGGCTGCATCAAAACAAGTGTGGCCAGCAGAGCCAGAGAAGGGATTCTGCCACTTTATTCTGCTCTGGTGAGACCTCACCTGGAGTGTTGCGTCCAGTTCTGGAGCCCTCATTACAGGAAGGACATGGACCTGATGGAGTGGGTACAGAGGAAGGCCTAAAAATGATCAGAGGGTTGGAGCAGCTCTGCTGTGAGGACAGGCTGAGGGAGCTGGGGGTATTCAGCCTGGAGAAGAGAAGGCTTTAGGGGGACCTAATAGGAACCTTCCAGTACCTGAAAGGGTTCTACAGGAAGGATGGAGAGAAGCTGTTTACAAAGGCTGGCAGTGACAGTGGAGACAAGCTTGAGATTAGATTTGAAGTGGATGTTAGGGAAAAGTTCTTTACTATTGAGGGTGGTGGAGCACTAGAACAGGTTGCCCAGGGAGCTTGTTGAGGCCCCTTCCCTGGAGGCATTCAAGGTGAGGCTTGATGGGGCCCTGGGTGACCTGGGCTAGTGGGGATGTCCCTGCCGACTGCAGGGAGCCAGACTAGATCCTGTAGAGGTCCCTTCTGGCCCAGCCTATTCTATGATTCTGTGTTTTCAATTGTATCAAATCATTCTGTCAAATGTCTGTTGTTTGCCTGATAACGACTACAGGCCATATCCTGCTGCCCTTTTCTGTAAGCAGTGCATGGGGAGCTGCACGCAGGGCTCGGTTGGGGCACGGTGCCTGTGAGCACAGCTTTCACTCCTCTCTGTGCATAGAGGAGCAGCCGCAGGGAAGTCATTGATCATAACTTTCTTTATGCACAAATGGCTTAGACTTAGAAATTAGCGTGGTGGCACTGATGCCATGGTTGCTGATTACAACCCGAAGGGGACAGTGTCAAGTAAAATCATTGTTTTTAAATACGAGAAGCAAGGTCAAAGGTGATTGCCAAACTCCTCTGCAGATGTCTGTAGTCACCTTGGCACTCCCCTTTGCAAAATGGGGACCAGCAGTAGGAACGCACCTCTAGGTGGGCCACTGCCATGGTTTAACCCTAGCTGCAACTGGAGGCTGTTTAGAAACCAGAAGTCAGTGACCCTGTAGTACAAAATCGTCCCAATTTTTTGTGTGTATAACCATCCCATCAAGAGCACGGGTGGATTCTGAGCTGGCATTGATGTGTGACCGCTGCATGCTGGCCCATGGATGACGTTAGCTGTCACTCAAGCTAGCACTGCCATCTGCTGACACCTGATGGTAACTCGCTTTTTACTTCTGTCATCTCAGTGACACGTCCAAAAGTAATGCTGAAGGTTGTTTACAGCTCGCTGTTTTCCCTTTGGAGAGGGAGGTGCAAGAGCGAACTGGCAATGCTGGACCACTCAAGTGATAACCCTTTCCAGTCCCCAAGTGAAAATGAGCCTGTTTCAGAGAGCGGTGGCTTATGCTCTTCCTGTCGAAGACTCACTATAGAGTGTGGGTCATAACTGGAGCCAAAGACGAAATCCAGAGCTCTGATGAAGAACATAGAGGAGCTTCTGTGATTCGGCATTGGTAGCAAACTAGGAATTAAAAATCTGATGAGCGCTGTGATACTTTCTTGCAGACCGCCAGGACCTTGAAGAGCCAATGAAAGTGGATAAGCTTCAGGAACCGTTGCTTGAAGCACTGAAAATTTATATCCGAAAGAGGCGCCCCAGCAAGCCTCACATGTTCCCAAAGATCCTAATGAAGATCACAGATCTTCGCAGCATCAGTGCGAAAGGTAAGTCAGCACTAGAGCCTCCGGTAACTTCCAGAGGAAACTGGCCTAGGGACTTGGGTTGGTGTGTTTCAAATACAGCAAAGAAAGGTCCTTGTGACCTTTCTCTTCATGTAACTCTCGTGTTCAAATTGGTACTGCTTTAAGTATACACAGGACTACATTCTTAGTGCAACCTGAAGTGGAAATGACGTTGTATGTAGAAGCGGATTAGCATCTCATTTGCATGAACACTTTGCTAGTCACTTTAAGACAAGAGAAAGGCCTGGATTAAACCTCTGTTAATGTTTGCAGCTGGTGCAGGTTAACCTGTACTTCCTTTCACTGATGGCTTTCAAAAAAACAACACTTGTTTACAGATGGGAGAAGACATTTGTGCACACAGAATTCCTCTTAAGCTGTGGCCTGATGCACTGAAAACTTAGAGCTGATTAGTTCAGAATGTTGAAGGTTCAGCACCTCTGATCCAATCTACCCACGTTTATACATGGATCAGTTTTGGTTTAACATTTTGTGTAGTCTAGTGATTGACTGATCATGTGAAACACATATCCTAAGCACTGTCCCATAAACTCTCTAAAGCACAGGTATAGTTGAATGTCTTCATTTAATCTGAGCTTCCCTAGTTAGTGCTTTGTCCTCTGACGTGTGCAGCCTGACAGGATAGTCTGTGCAGCTGTTCAGAAAGTAGCCATGGACAGTGTGTCAACTTCTTGGCAGCTCTGTGCCATGCCTGTTCTGCCCTCTGCTGAGGTAACAAAGGTGGCTGTGCTCTTGTCTCCCCAAGACCCATTTTCCAGACATGTTCAGCTGTTTCCCAGAGGCACATCCACCTCCAGACTTTTGGGGAGCTGTACCAGTGTGACTACAGAGGCTGAAGCGCTGGATTTCCTATTTCTGTGCAGCAGTTGATGCAGTTCCACGTTTTTACGGTGCTCACTCAGCCACAGATTTGGTCCTCTGCTGGATAAGTGAACAGCTTGTATGTAGAGGTATCTGTGTTGCTGCAGAGCGGATGGATACGTTGAGAAAGTTACTGATTTCATTTGACATGGGATTTGAGAAGGACTTGGGGAGAAAAGCTGAGTTGTTAGAACACACATGCACTTGTTTTACACTGAAACCTGAACTGTTACACTTTAAACAAGATTATGTTATGTCTGTGTATAGAAAAAAATGAGCAATTTGGCTGAACATGAGCCAGCAGTGTGTCCAGGCGGCACAAAAGGCCACTGGCATCTTGGCCTGTATCAGGAATAGTGTGGCCAGCAGGACTAGGGATGCAGTTCTCCCACTGTACTCAGCACTGGTGATGCCTCACCTCGAGTACTGTGTGCAGTTCTGGGACCCTCACATCAAGGATATTGAGGTGCTGGAGTGGGTCCAGAGGAGAGCAACAAGACTAGTGAGGGGGCTGGAGAGAAAGTCTTATGAGGAGAGCTGAAGGGAGCTGGGGTTGCTCAGTCTGGAAGAGGCATAGCAGGGACCTTATGACTCTCTACAGCTACCTAAAAGGAAGTTATAGTCTGCTGGGGGGTCTGGCTCTTCTCCCAGGCAACTTGTGACAGGACAAAAGGGCATGGTCTGAAGCTGCACCAGGGAAGAGTTGGGTTGGGTATTCAGAAGCACTTCCTCATGGAAACAGTGATTAGGCATTGGAATGGACTGTCCAGGGAGGTGGTGGAGTCAACCATCATTGGAGGTCTTTAAGAAAAGACTGGATGTGGCACTTGGTGTTAGGTTATAGGCAGGACTTGATTTTGGAGGTCGTTTCCAGCCTCAGTGATTCTGTGGTTAGTACCAAAAGAATAATTTTGAAGGGAAACACCACAGCTGGAAGCAAAAGTATCCTGAAAAGTGACCACTTACCAAGTTATCTAAAGCTTGCTGTTTACCCTGAAGTAAAGCAAGCTCCATCAAACTGAATCTATAAAATAAACTTGCTGCAGTACTGAGCTATTTCATTCTGCTCTTCTTGCTTGTGGCAAATCTATTTCTACTTTCTTGCTTGTCAGAGCCCTCCAGCTCCTGAAGAATGTACAAGCTCTGTCTAATGTACAAGAAAGGATTCTTCTTTCCATTCTGACCTAAGTGTTTACATTGAATTGTATCATTAATGTTTTATAGTAGAACTAAATTATATCAAAGGAGCAGTGTCCTGGAGGGCTGGGTGTGTTCTGAGTTTCATTGGAAAAGAAACTTCTGGTGGTATGTCATCTCTGAAAGCAGTTGCCAAAACAAGCATGAACTGAGCAGACTCTCTGCTTACGCCAGCGGTCCTTACACCAGTGCATTCTTCTGTGGCATGAGAAGTATTATCAGAAAAGAATTAAGCATTTGTGGGGCTGAAGCAGGAGGCTTCCGAGTCCTTGTAGCACAGTATTAAGTTGGAACTTGGCAAGACCTGAAAAATTACTGTGGTTCTGCACTGGAATAACCAGAGAGGCACTTGGTACTGCAATTGACCTACTCTGTAAGAGGAGAAAGCAGATATGTAACGTGGCCAGATTCAGTTCGTCAGCACTGCTACAGCCAGATGTTTTCAGAGGAGCTCTCAGCACAGTTCTGCATTTCTAATTATAGTGCTTCTCTCTTTGTTCTGAAGTTGAGATTTTTTAAAATATGCATTCACTTGGAAGGGTGCTTATTGCCTTTGTAGATGATTTTTGAAGCTCCTTGGTTCAAGCATGAACGAAAGTGCTCCCTCCCGTTCTGGAGTAACCACCGTGGTGACAGCATGCTCTGTCCAGCATGGACATTGCAGCAGCACAGCTAAGCAGAACGTATCCAGTGGTTGTCTCTTCTGGAAGTGTATTCAATAACCAGACCATTTACTTGATAATTTTGTTGACTCTTCTTGCCTTCCTACACTTTCTATAAGCACACATTCCTATTCCATCAGACTCAGGAATCCTGTGCACTGTGTTAAACCAGAGACTTGAACACTGAGCTTTATGCCTGTATATCACCTAACAATGTTCTAATGCTTTTTAAAACACAGTCTTTCTCCCTTCAGCAGCAAAACGTCAGCCACCTTCATGGCTCGCAGGGGAACAGCATCTTTACTCTATAGCCTTGCTTTATTTGGAGTGCAAGTTTACGACAGAACCTTGTACTTGTTTGCATTGTACTGATTTTTCTGCTGAGCATGGCTTGCCTAGTGCTAGAAGCAGCAGCAGCACTACTTCACAGATCAGGGGTTCCCCAGTAAGAGTCTGCCTTTTCATTCACAAATTTTGTCCATCCAGCATCTCTCTGTCTGTAATAACTTTGTAATCCCTGAGCAGCTCCCTCAGTTAACTGCTCTGTGTTAGGCAGAGTCGTTTTTCAAATGCAGGCTTCCACTGATCTTTGTACACCTGAATGGGTATTAAGGACAAGGTCTTCCGGGGAGCAAGGAGCCAAAGCTGTGTGCAAGCAATTAATGAAGTGGGAGATGTCTGCCTGATCATGTAGCCTTCCCTGTGCACCTGGCACGTTCAAGAAGCTTTAACAAGCCGTAGGAGCAACAAATGCTACTGTGTGGCTCTGTGGGTTTAATGTTTTCCCTAGCCCAGTATTGGTTGCTGGCTCACAGGCTGCAGGCTGGAGTTCTGTCGTCATTTCATTTAGTCATACACACACACAGAGGCCAGCAAAGCCATCTCTAAAAGTGGCCACTGTAGACTTGACATGCCCAACACTGAGCAACTGTTATGGCAGATGTAAACCGCAGTAGCATTTGCATGTACTTTGGTGATTAATTAGCACAACGACAGAAAGCAGCTTCACAATAGCAGTCTCCCTGTGCCTGAACTTGTTCTTTTACTAAACAGTGGTGTGTTAAATTCTGGTTCTTGTTTCATGGAGTGATGGAGTGATTTTCTGTGATTCAGTGGTAGTGTTCTCACTCGAGGATTAACACCACCTATTTAACACAAGTCAACCAGAATTTTTGTCACTCTGAACTCTCTGCAGATCCAGTAGAGATTTAAATCTGTAGATTGCAATTTATGAAAAACTTCATGTGATCACAGTTTATTTTTTCAGCATAATTCAGTGCTGCTGTGGTTCCTTTTAAGAAAAGCAGCAGGCCATCCACTTCACGTGTATTGTAGCATCAGCTGCTATGTCGTAACTTGGAAGTTAAGGAGCACTCATCTAACTCCTTTTTCCTGTAATGAATGAAGAGTGACTTTGTATGCAAGACCAGATTCATTAAAATAACATACCCTGAAATTGCTGATGATGCTGCTAGCAGAAAGAAAAGGGTACAAACTGTACTAATGGAAGGGACTTTGGTTTCTTTTTAAAGGTGCAGAACGCGTCATTACATTGAAAATGGAAATTCCTGGATCCATGCCACCTCTTATTCAGGAAATGCTGGAGAACTCTGAAGGACATGAGCCACTGACACCGACCTCAAATGGAAATGCTGCTGAGCACAGTCCCAGTATCTCACCTAGTTCAGTGGATAACAGCAGCGTCAGTCAATCACCTATGGTGCAATAAGACATTTTTCTAGCTACTTCAGACATTCCCAACATCTTATGTACAGAGATGAAAAGCAAGGAAAAAAAAAACATTTTTACTGCTGCTTAGTTTCTGGACTTAGAAGACATTTATCTATATATGTATATATATAGAGATAAAAACTCAACAGGGACCAAGAAATTTTCCTATGTATCACTATATACTCCTTGCCGTTTAAACTCTTAAAACTAGAAAATGCAATCTTTTGAAAATCTGAATCAGCCATTTCATGCAAAAAATAGTTACGCTTCTGTTTTCTCCTCTGAACATTCAAGACTGCATGGTGACAAGTCAGATCTCAAACTTCATAAAGTCTGGTTGCATTTCTGATGGCTTTGTACATACAAATATACAGCTGTACTTTCTCTACTGGATGTTTGGTGCTTTACTCTTGTCTCTTATACCTAAACTGATCCAGACACCACCTATATGAAGTGGACTACTGTACACATCCAGAAAAAGAAGTGAAAAGGACCATCTGATTTCGTTTAATATGAAAAGTTGTCTTTGATGCTCTTGAGTTGCATCGCCTTGCTTGTAAAATGTATACAGAAATTCACTGCACTGGCAGGAATCAGTATCAGCATTAACTGCTAGATCAGTTATTCAGATGTCATTTGTTCCACTGTCAACGTCACTTTAAAGAAGTGGTTTCTTACCTGGCTGGTGACCTAGCTACATTTCTACAGCAATGATAGCCTCCAAGGCAGAAACACTTTTTAGTGTTACTATGTTTTTGTTTACTTGTTCACAAGCCATTAGGGAAACTTCATGGGATGATAACTAGCAGGCTCATTTACAGCTTTTGGATTAGCAAGTCTAGGGTATTTCCTTTAGCACTGACTGTCAGGAAATGGCTGGGTTATCCAGGCTTCCAGGTGCTAGGAAGTACAGCTGAGACTTCCAGAAACACAAGGAGAGAAACTGCCTTCTTGGCCTTGTTAAACCACCATGAAGCAGAGTGAAAACTGTGGTAGAACGGTTAACAGATTAAAGTGTCAGTTTCTTAGGTTTCATTTAAAGCACTAGTAGATTTTTTTTATATATTCTAGCAAGTCTGTGATGTACTTTCACTGGCTCTGTTTGTACATTGAGATTGTTTAACAATGCTTTCTATGTTCATATACTGTTTACCTTTTTCCATGGAGTCTCCTGGCAAAGAATAAAATATATTTATTTTAAAAAAAGCAGCTGTGTAGAAGTAGTCCCTCTAGAGCAAGCGTTACACACACACACGGGAGTTTTCCATTTTTTAATGTTTAAATTTCATTTCAAAAAGCAGGTTTGCTGTTTGCAACCATGACAATTAAAATGTGCTTTAGCACAGCTGTCTAGAACATCTCTACAAGCCAGTAAGACAAATACACAACATTTCAATGAGTAAAAAAGAGCATAAAACTGTAAGTGTAAGAACAAAATGCTAAAATGCCTACACACAATAATAAAACCCATCAATTACATTATCACATAAAAGAAGTCAAATGTACAAAAGTTTGTGACAGGAGGGACAAAAGGACAACACAAGATATTTGCTGGAAAACATTTGTGTGCTTTCTGGGCACTTAATTAAACATATCAAAATCATCATCTTCATCAGAATCTGCGAAGTATTTAACTTCTTTTCTAGCCCGGCCTGTCCGTGGCTTTGGGGCAGCTTCAGAGGCAAAGCCTGATTGGAAGATTTCCACATCAGTGTCCTGGTCAAAAGCAGCCCTCTTGAATTTCTTTAGAAAGAAAAGACAAGTCAGTTGTGATGCTGGGCACATTTTCCCCTTCAATATTCAGAACTGAAGAAACCTTCTCTAATTTCTGAACACAGCTCAATTCCCATTATCATATTTGGTAACCTACAGTAAGAGCATGCAGCTTCTATGCAAAGCAAGTTCTTTGCACAGGGAGCAATGAGCACAGATGGCACTGACCTTGCTTGCTGTTGATTTAGGTGTTTTCTTCCCAGGGTTGTATTCACCTTCATTTTCTGAACTGGATGCTTTCCTTTTCCTTGCACCTCTACCTTTCCCTAGGTGAGAGAAGACAGTTGAACTCTGTTGTCTTTTGGGGGGTGGTTGGGCTTTTTGTTTATTGTTTGATTGTTGGGGATGTGTGTGTTTGTTTAGTTGGTTGGTTTGGCAGGGTTGCTACTTTTTTTTTTTGGTCGTTCTTTTTGGGTTTGTTTTGGGGTCTTTTAGATAAAACTCCAGAGTTCAGCAGACTGAAAAAAAACTCAGTAGAATTACTTTAGCATGTCCACATGTTAAAGCTCAAATATAGCTTAAAACTCAAGCTTCTTCACCACAGCAGTTGTGACATTCTGGTTTATTTTCTTGGTTTTAAGTATTTTGTATTGCTTCCAAAGCTAACACTCACCCTAGCACTTCAAGCTGTCAGTTCAAGACAGGCTCAACCTTCACTAGACCAACGACTTCTAGACTTCTGAAGTACTTCGAGGCCTTGGTCACCTTCAGTACTGATTACACAGCATTAATTCACCTTTACTATTTAGTTAGTTAACTGTTAAATATCAACAATCAGCACTGGCATATCATTTAGAGACTTCTCTGATTACACCCCTTGGTGTGCTTTGTTGAGAGGACTCTAACAACTGAAAACTGGGATACCAAAGAACTGATTTTACAAGCCAGAATTACTGCCTGAATGTTACTGTCTGGTAAAAAGCTGATGTAAAAAAAAAGTTACCCTGTCACAGAAAAGGCTCGTGACCGAGCAATCTGCTAGTGGTTCATTCACTAACAGATCAGTGTTCTAATTTTGGAAACACTGGTTCTGCTTCCTTATAAAAGTGACTGTGAACCTGTGCAGCAGACAACACACACCTGAGTCTCGAGCAGCACAGCACCAAAACCTACCTTTGGGTGTTGCAGTCTTCTTTGGAATGCCGAATTCTGAATCTGAGTCAGAGTTTACAGTTTCCATCTTCTTGGCTTTGGGAACTCTTTTAGGTTTAGAGGGCACATCCAGTTTTGCTGTCAGAAGTCAGAGATTATGAATATGTTGAATTCACATACTAGTTCTAAGTATTAAATTTTATGAGATACTCTAATTGCGGCATAAGTGGCAGCTACTAAAACAAGATGAGTGGTTTCTACACTTGAAGATACAGCAGCTTTTACCTGCCAGAGCCACTCCACCTGCCAGAGGGCACACAAGCACTTGAGGGGCACTCCGAAGTGCTGGTGGCCTGGGGGTGTGGGGGATGGCACTGAAGGTGGAGCAGCTGAGATGGCCTTTGCTGGGTGATTGCCTGTGTAGGGAGAGAAGAAGCCCAGGTTCCTGCTGGAGATACCAGGCAGTCCCCTGGGCAGTGCTGGCACAGCTCTAGCAGCAGCTCCATCCCTGGCTGCTGCCCATTGGGTTGGGCTCCTGATCCTGCTGGTGAGCTCTGCCAGCTCAGAGATGTGCTGGGCATGAATGGCTGCCAGCCGTCAGGTGGAGGTGCATGCAATAAACAGGAGGTTTCTTTTGTCATGCTTTCAGACGTATCAGTGCATGGGGCAAGCTCCAGCAGGTTTGACTACCTACTTCTTCATCTTTTTGAGTACACACCGGGATACCAGTTAACTGCAGCAACAGAAGGTCTCCAGTTGGATACTTTAAACAACATTTGGATACATTATAGTGTTCACAGATACAGACCGATGCTTGAGCCATTTCTGCCTTCCCAGGGATACAACTGCAGGATTACCTTCCCCACGAGGACTGCAGGAGTCTAAGAGACAGTGCATTTGAATGATACACTGTTTGCTGTCAATCTCAGTGAATGGGAACTTAAAAAACAAAACAGCACCCCTGGAAGAGCAGATACCTTTGGATTTCTTACAGAACTTCATTTACTGCTACACAACTAGCGTTGCCACCTTTCAAAGACACGGGCAGGCTCACACAATAGGTGGCAAGGGGCAATTATCATCTCATGTACTCTGTATGGTCACAGAGGAGTCAGTCTTTTGCAGAAACCTCAGATCCGCTACCGACCTTCACTTGACCCGCCACAAATACCTTCAAGATGATGAGGCACATCTGGAGTAAAAGCACTCCAGATACCTGGAATGTGGACATTGTGAGAACATAAGCTTTCATTTATGGTGTCACTAGGGAAACGTGTTCAGAGAGAAAGTGTCTCCACAAACTTTAGGCTATGATGCCTTAAACTGCTACCTACTGAGAAGTCACTGCAGAAGGACGGTCATGGCTTTCCGTTTTTTGTGAGACTACCTACTGGGTAGTCCAACTATTGTCCTGACTATCCAAAAACTAAAGTCACTTTTGGCATCACACGTGGGGGTGGGGCAGTGTTACCTATAGCAGCATTTCAGATAAGACCTGGGGAGGGAAGCAACATGTAAGCTCAGCAGTCTTTTTCATGCTCTGTAGGGAACACTAGAGGTCAAGAGAGTTCATCTCAAATTGACCCAAGTCTGAAAATAAGCTGAAGTCACACCTATTCCTTTAATTTCTGCTCACTGAGAAGGGAACGTGGCTGTACAAGTAGCAAGCCATAACAAATTGTTCCTCAGAATCAGCCTTCTATGCTTACAAATCCAACCTCTGAAGTCACAGAAACTCAAACAGCTCTGAAACCCTTGTTTCAGCCACACAAGAGGCAGTCCCAAGGCAAGAGTGAGTGGATGCAATATTACAATGCCAGTAACTGTTACATATGATAGAGCTGTGCCTGTTCTTGCCTGTTGATGAGCAGTGGTGAATGAATTCCTTGCTCTATGCATGGCTTTTGCTTTACCTATTAAACTGTCTGTATCTCAATCTATGATCCCACTGGTGTGTGTGTGTCTATGTGTGTGTTGTTGGAAGTGAGTAAGTGGCTGTGTGGTGGTCAGTTGCTAACTGGTGTTAAACCACAACAACCTATTACGGACATTCTTAGGGATTTCTCCCTTGCACTTGCTCTCCTTCCTTTTAAAGTAAGTTAGATCCATTATAGAAGACTATCTTCAATCCCAAGGTCAGACTGTTTTACTTTTTCACTTATTTCCTGAGGGTAAAACTCTCCCATTAAACAAACTAAATGAAAGGCAGAAAACCAGTTCTGTATGTGGAAAGTATTAAATTTTGACACTGCAGTAGCCAGTCAAAAGTAATACATTACTATCATTATGGAACTGGAAGTTCACATCCTATACTAATTTTCACCAAGTTCAAAATAAATGAGAGCAGTTCTCTTTAAAGATGTGAACAGACAATGCAAAAGCAGGGAAGATGAGCTGTGAATAAATGGATTGGCTTACAGGACAATCCTAGACGTACCCTTTTTAGCAGCTACTGTTTTACTTGGTAATTTCTCTGTTTGTTTTGGGGGAAAAGATGACGAGAAAACAGGAGCAGAATCCTCTTCATCACTGTCCAATTTTGCTGTATCTAGAAACACAGAGTACGATGCACTGAATGTTTTAAATCATTAGTATTAACTGTAGTCAAAGTTTATCTCCAGAGAGCTCTTCTGATAGTTCAGCTAGACTACAGATGTACTGTGAATTTCTTAGATTTGTTCCTCTTAGGGTCAGAATCTCCTCCCTTTTCCCCTTTATAAAATCCAGACATCCTTCTTCTGCAACTACTGTGTGAAGTTTGTGTATAGTACATAAACTCCCCAATATTTCATAGCAGTTGAAAACATGCTTACCACCATCTGTCTTCTGAGAGTAAGATGGGAAAGAGAAGATGTTCCCAAAATCTTGATTTTTCTTGTCTTGAGACATTTTTCTACTTCCAAACAGAAAAAAGGACATGATGAAGTGCATTAACTACATGCTAAAATACACAGACATTGTAATATCCACATGACATTAAGTTTCTGGTTTAGCATGACACAGCTTTTCTAGCATTTCTGTATATGCTTGCAGCATTCAACTCCCTAAAACTGCCAGAATCTTTTCCTGTTTACAGTTCCATATACTAGAGTGGCACAAGATGGAACAGGCAGACTCTCACAAAATGCAGATTCACAGATTATATTAGTGACAGTGGTAAAGCCATAGGTGAACTGTACAGCTGAGATAACAGCCTTGGACACTTTTCTATCTTGTAGGCTTTAACTCCTCTCCAGAAACGTGCACATTTTGTCGGACGTGGTGCGCACTGACTAACAACAGGCTGATGTTTCTCAGACTTACACGTTCCAAAAACCATCAGTAAAATACTGCTGAGTTACAGTACTTACTCTGGAGAGAGTTTTGATTTGGCTGGGGAGAAGTCATATTCATCTTTTTCTAAACTGTCCGAGGGAACAAACTCATCTTCTCTGTCATTTGTAACTGGAGAAGCTTTTACTTTGAGCTCATCCAAATCATTGTTGTTATTGGCATCATCATCATCATCATCATCATCTGCATCATCATCTTCTTCTGAGAAGTCAAAAGTATACTTGGGCCTCTCAGCTGAAAAAAACCCAATGTGTATCCATGTTAAGATGGCTGTTTATGTTAACACATAAATAAAATCATTAATCAATCCCTGTCTTGGAATACACAAGACTTAAGGATGAAGGGAAAAAAAACAACCAACTTGTTTGAGCCTGGAAGAATAAAGGGACATAGTTTAAAGTGTTACCAACCATCTAACACCACTTGTGGCTTGCTCATATACCTTCAGCATTATGAAGACATCACTCCAGGAGTGCTTTTAAGGAATGCAAATCCTTCACTTCAATTGAAGTTTTCTTGAATCTAGCATTATAACATTCTTCCTAATCAAGTGCTTGAAAAATTGATCAACAATTTTCCAGATAAACCCATATATTTTCTTAAATAATCAAATATTTGTCTCTTTCCCAAATGTTCAGTTTCTGGTATTTTTTCTTTTCATGCTCTATTCAGAATTTGTGTGACAAATTTTCCCTAGCTATTTGGGCCTTACATGACAGTATAATTGCATTAGAGTAATAAGGGCTGGGGGTTTTGTTTTTATTTAGTGGCATTATCCTGTCTATTTCTTGCATAATGTGCTAGTTTTGCAAGTCATTTCTATTCCAGTGTTTATAATAAAAGAAAAGATTTCTGGACCAAGTCAGAAAAACTTCCATTTCAACTCTCAATTTCTTGACCTTGATGTTAGCATTTGTCACTAACCACACAGTGAAGAAAAGTATATTGCAATCTATCTGCAGAAGATATAGACTTAAAAGGCTGTGGTGAAAGGAAAACACAGTTCTCTAACTGGAACTTTAAGTTACAAGGCGCAGTTCACAGAAGCCAGAGTACCTGCAGCTCTCCTAAGCAGAGAATCTCTTGGAATAATCACAGGCTCGTTCTCTTCTAAATCGCTTTCCGACTTGGATTCATCATCTGACCATGGGTTCCGTTTCTTCACTTTTTTTGCACTGGATTTTGTAGATGATGGTGTTCTTCTTACCCTAGTACCTGCCACAAGTTACAGCATTTGCCACAGTCAGGGTAAACCAGTATTTCCCTATTTTCTAGTCATTTACGATGCATCAATACAGCATAAGTTTTTACCTTTAAAAGTTCTGCTTCCTGAAGAAAAAAAAACAGTGTGATGCAATGTCTCCACAAGAATGTGACCTGCTGCTGCCAAGCAAATCTATTTTACGACTGAAAAAACAGAAGTCTCTAATGTGAAGTTATAACTCCTCCATGATGTAAAGGTTGATGGGGATTTCCATTAAAGGAACTATCGGCCTTCCATTATTCAGAGAATACAACCAGGAGGAGTTACCAGAAAATCCAATTAACATGGGAAGCAGAGGATACCCTTTTGAGGGGTTACAAGGCAGTCAGTCAGTTGCAGTGCAAGCTTAAGTCAAGGTGGGCTCTGGCTAGGGTGTATGTAGACAACTTAATCAGTTAATCCATTAAGGTTGGATAAGCCTATAATAATTAAACCCAAAACTTATCTCAGAAGAATTACTTGTGCAACCACTTGGCTTTTTGTTTGGGTGGTTTTTTTAATGTACTCTCTTTTCTGTCTTTAGCTTTTTTTGTTGTTGTTGCCATCTCTCCATTACTAGCATTATTCAAGCAGTGGTAATAAATTCCTACTATCAGAGGGAAAAAGTGAAGTCAGTGCAGATATCAATTAGTCTGCCAAGCCATTAGACATGCAGTTTTTCACAAGTCACAATGATTATGTCAACACGTCAATTTAATTAGGTTTTACAGTCTATACTAAGACTGAAGCTGAATGCCATGTCCTTCAACATCAGAGAGCATGCCAACTAGAAACTTGTTTGCACAGAATCTGTCTGTAAAAATAATCTCATTTTCTCCTAATTGAAAGATTTAACCTCTTTGCAAAACGGAAGCAGAAAATGTAAACCCCACCGTCCCCAGAAAAGCAGCTCACGTAACAAATTTCAGCAGAGTACTCTCAAGTGCTTCCACACATCTCTTCAGGGAAGAGAATCAGATGAAGTAATTGATTATTGTGGTATATTCCCACTCTCTATTAAAAATTAAAATCAGGCATTAAAAATGCATGTTAACATTAACAGCTAATGTTAACCACATTAACTGTGTAAGGCTTATGGAAGGACCTGGACGTGTTAGAGCATGTTCATAGGAGGCCCACAAAGATCGTAAGAGGCCTGGAGCACCTCTCCTATGAAGAGGGGCTGAGAGAGTTGAAGTTGTTCAGCACTGTGCTGGTTTGAGGCTAACAGGAATATTTTAACGAGAGAAGTTAGATTACTGTTTGTGAAACAAAACGTTATCATTCACTGGTTTGCTGAGAGGGCTAAAATCCCAAATGTAAACAATTTCTACCACTTGAGGCTGTCGCTGGATCCTTTCACTTCCTCTTCGCTCTGCTCTAATCTCTCTCCCTTAACAAATAACAAGTAAGCTTTGCTGCCTTCTGCTTTTGTCTGGCTGGGAAGGGAGACAGAGAAGAAGAAAGAGAGGGCAGCCTTGAGTTCCTTCTGCGCAGTTTCCTTCGCCCAGGAGAGAGTTTGGCTTTCTGTATTATTTCTGATTTGTATACAACTGTAAATACTTGTAAATAGATTGTGTATATATGCCTGTCAATTTTGCCATGCTGTAAATACAGCTCCATCCTGCTTCCAAACTGTGTGAGCTGGTCTGGTAAATTTCAATAGTGGTGGGGGAGGTTCCTAACCCACCACAAGCATGAAGAAGAGAAGGCTCTGGGGAGACTTTATAGTGGCTTTCCAGTACCTAATGGGGGCCTACAGGAAAGCTGGGGAGGGCTTGTAGTGATAGGGCAAGAGGTCGTGGCTTTAAATTGAAAGAGGGTAAATTTAGGTTAGATATTAGAAATTTTTTTTTCACTATGAGAGTGAGAAGGCATTGGAACAGGTTGCCCAGAGAAGTTGTGGATACTCCCTTCCTGGAAGCATTCAAGACGAGGCTGGATTTTTAAGCAACTTGGTCTAGCAGAAAATGTGGGGGTAGTTCCAGTGGGGTTGGAACTAAATGATCTTTAAGACCACTTCCAGCCCAATCATTCTATGATCTTACCTGGCTCCTTCTTCTCTCTCTTCAGTTTAGGAGTTTTAGTTGCTGTGGCTGATGTATTCAATGAGTCATCCCCACCACCTTCAGCTGCTGCACCACCAAATTCTTCATCAAATTCCATTTTTATTGCTAGAGAATCAGTTTCACCCTGAAAACACAAAAATGTTGGACAAAATATAATAAACTGCATATCTGTATTTCAAGATACGACTGGAAATGTTTTGGAGAGGATAGTAAATTAGACTAGTACACTGACATTTCTTGAGCAGTCTTGGAAAGGAGAAATCTCAATAAAAACACCTAAACAGTAAGTAGTTACAAGAAGATTGCAAAGGCAAAAGAAAGCTAGGATTACCTTCTTTATGCATCAGGTCAGCAAACAGTAAAAATGCAGCATGAATGAGGTCTAGCACTTTAGATTTGTGATACCAGAGTAGAAAATGTAACAGTTGATATAAAAATAATCTCACCATAGGGTTAGTCTTGATTTACCTTTTTCTTTTTCAGCAGTTTCCTACTGGCATCAGCTTTCATGGCAGACGTAATCTGTGGAACTATTCTTCTGCCAAATGGTGATGGCATGGTTTCTTCCAACTGAAGTTTCTTCATCTTGGGTTTACCAACTTTGCCTTTGATTGGTTTGCCAACCATGCCAGCCAAAACATCTTCTCTCTCCTGTGCTTCTACTTTCTAACAAAGAAGGAGGGATGGAAGGAAACACATTCATTTTAATGAGGATGAAATGGAACATGGTGATTATTTAAGATTCATCTCCTTTTAACACGGAGCAGAAGACTTCTCTTAATTCTTGCTTGAATGGTAACACACTTCCCAATAATGGAAAACCAACCACCTAATCTTAGTAAATTCTTCATTAACCTGGAAAGTTAAAAACTACACTTTTACTAATATCAAATAACACTGCTAAGATTGAAAATCTTTTATTAAGTTTGTTTGCCATGTATGTGTCTGGGTACTAAGGTAACTTTTCAGTACATCAACGTTCTATTTAAGCAGCTAGTTTCTAAAGTTATTTTTAAGGCACATTTTCTAGTCTTTTTTTCTCAGTATGAACAAATCCCTGACACACAGACATCTGAACAGAACACTTCCAACTGCAGCTGTACCATGAACACGTGCATAAATAAAACAAACACTTTATTTGTACTGTCCTGTGTCACTTCAAAAGATCACCTTATCCCTTTTCAAGCAACATTGAAAGTTGAGGCAGAGAAAGTTATTCATCTCCAGGACTTTAGTTTTTTTCCAGAGTTAGTGATGAGACAAAGTAAGAGCCTCTCACATAGCACTTTCAGTCTACACACTTTGTCCTAGATGTACAGCTTTGCATCTGACAATACTTACAGCCCCAACCAACTAGATCATGTAAAAATACTGCAATTGCTTCCAGTTACTACTCCCAGGTTCATGCACCATATGAAAACATTTTTTTTGCAACTATTTTTCTTTTATCATCCTTGACTTGGAAAAAACATTAAATTACATAGATGCAAGAGACAATCCCTGAGGAACACAACTAGGAACAGAACTACCCAATATTGGTTTACCACTTGCCACTATCTGTTTCTAATCTAAAATGTGGTGCAATTTTTCCTTACATTTAAACATGCTTAATAATCTTTTTCTTAATTGAAATGTAATCTTTTTAGAAAGATATGTAAAATGAAACATACTTCAAGCTCTTCAACAAAGGCCGCTAAATCTTCTTTCCAGAGGTCTGAAGAAGATTTCCTTTTAAGGTCATTCAGTTCTCTCTCCTGAAACAGTAGTGTGTAGAATGTGAATTACTATGCCACAACTAAGTAGATAATACTGTAATTGAACACTGACGATTAGACATGACAGTAATGACTGTATCATTCAAGAAAAGCCTTCCATAGTGTACCAACCTTTGAATCTCTTTGCTTAATTAACTCTTCTACTTTCTCTTTTGTAAGTGACCACAGAGACATGTTTAGGATATAGTTGAAGTCAGGGCCAGAAGCTGAGCCAGAAGCAGAGGAAGCATCATCATTCTGGTTCTGTGGGTCCTCCTCTTCTGCTGCCTAAAATGAAATATTCACAAGTGTTTAGCTCTGTGCATGAACAGAAACTTCATATTTAAGAAAACAAATCTAAACCTTATACTAGCTGTCTGCTTTGTATGAGAAGTAGCAAAAGCAGTGGCAATGGCACAGAAGAGGGGCAGCTTATAAAAATTCCAAGTTGCTTTCCCAAGTGGTTTCACCTTCACATAGTAAAGTGTGAAATGACACTTGTCACATGAATCTTCTGGAACGATGAAAAACCCTACTGTTTTTTAAATTGCAGAAGTAAATATAGGTGAAGGTCAAGTTTACTAAAACAACTTAATAACAAAAATTACTAATGCAGCAATACTTATTTTCGCAATCATAACTAGATTGTAAGGTGTGATGGCTTGGGTATCACCCACCCCCTACACTTCAGAAGATCACCCAGTTGGCTGGAAGTTAAGGAATGAAGCTGTATTTACAGCTTAGCACAATTTAGAAGTGTATATATATACAATCTATACAGTTATATACAAATTAAATGTAATAGGGAAACACAATACCCATCCCAGAACAATCAGATTGCCAGGAGGGTTCCTGACCCAAACCTCCTCCGCCCCACCCCCACCTCTTTCTCTCCCTTCAGAAATAACCGGATCAGCCCATGTATATCTCACGTAATAAATCCAGAGATCTGAAGTGAGATGTCAAAAAGAAAAGACACCAAGGAGGTTAGAGAAAAAGGGTTAGGTCAGATTAGATTTAAGGCAGAGGCAGCCACAGAGACCAGACCGCCAGAAACAAAGAGCAAAACAGAAGCGAGAGCTGAGCAGTGTGTGAGAAGCGAGTGTGTTTCTCAGCAGAAGAATGGGTGATATAGGTACTGGATTTTTTCTTTCTTCTCACAGCTAAGGATTTCATTTCTCTCAGTAAAACGTTCCAGTTAGCCTCAAACCAGCACATAAGGCAAAAGACAGTTATATGTGTGAGCAAATGAGGCAGCATTTAAAGTATCAGCCAGTAAGAAATCACAGAATCATGGAATATATCTGGTTGGAAGAGACCTCCAAGATCATGCAGTCCAACCTTCAACCCACCACCAAAGGGTGAACACTGCCCTAAGCACCAGGTCCACACACCAACCAAACACCTCAAATCAAGCTGTCAGTTCCAGCTGGAATACATTAAGAATTTCAGTCCTCTACATTCTCATTTTCAGACTTGTATTATCTAGTTTTCTTCTAGGAATTACCAACGTATGACACCAAGATTATGTAACAACATTTTATGTACAAGTTTAATGTATGATGAAAAATGGAAGGCAATAAGGAGTATGAATATTCTTTTTTAGTTGCCTGGGAGAAGAGACCAACCCCACCTGGCTACAACCTCCCTTCAGGTAGTTGTAGATAGCAACGAGGTCACCCCCTGAGCCTCCTCTTCTACAGGCTGCACACCCCCAGCTCCCTCAGCCTCTCCTCACAGGGCTGCGTTCCAGGCCTCTCACCAGCTTCATTGCCCTTCTCTGGACATGCTTCAGTATCCCAACATCTCTCTTGAACTGAGGAGCCCAGAACAGGGGAAGAATAACCTCCCTTGTCCTGCTGGCCACAGTGTTCCTGAGCCAGGCCAGGATGCCACTGACTCTCTTGGCCACCTGGGCACACTGCTGTCTCATCTTCAGCCTACTATTTACCAGTACCCCTAGGTCCCTTTCTTCCTGGCTGCTCTCCAGCCACTCTGTCCCCAGCCATGGACAGGGCTGGGTGATAGGTTGGACTGGATGATCCTGGAGGTCTCTTCCAACTGGGTTGATTCTATGACTATAAATGAGACTACTAGAAAACAAACATCTGCATACATTAGTACTATTTATAACAGTAACAACATCAAATACATCTAGAGATTTAAGATTATTACCTTTTCCTGTGCTTCTTTCCAGGCTTTTACGGGATCAGACTCATAACCTCGCTGGACCAACATCTGAATCAAATCTCTTTTTGATCTGTTCTCTACAAAACACACAGGTGCAGCCAATGTCACGAAAATAAACGTCTTACACACAAGTACATTCCACTGTATTTAAATAATTTCCAGATTCCCCCCACCATTACCATTTCTGTCTTACACACACTCACCTATGGTAATTTTCCCTTGTATCTTCTCCAGAATAAAACGAGCTTGATTGTTCAGCTTGGTAGATTCTGCACCTAACATCCCCACGAGCCATTCCTTGCGTAAACTGTAATAATGCAGCCGCAAATCAAAGAACTCCTTCAGGATGTCTTGCACAGTTTCGTATTTCTTTAAACATCCCATATGATCAAATAGCACCTAAAAAACACATAATATACAGCTTGAAAGAGTACAATTCAGACTTTGTTAACCTTTGTTTACAAATTTATTGCACGTATACATGTACCACACAAAGTGGTACTGAAGGTTGTGAACTCAAACCTTACTGTGGAACTACACAGCATATAGATGGAGAGATTTTATTTTGAATCACAAGTAGATTTAAGATGAGATTTATGGTAATACGTTCAAACAGGAAGACAGCTATATAAAGAAATATGCCAGAATTCAAGCACATTGAGTGGAATGGCTAATCTTATTTAGGCATTAAAGCACAAGTCCTGTAGCACTTAATGATTCACAACAACGTAACAGTTGAAAAGCAGCTATAATAATCTTTCTATTTGGCTGTGAAATCTGCCAGTGTTCAGCAGTGAAAAATGCCATCTTCCAAGTTTGATCCCAAAGTAATACATAAATTTTACATCATTGGTGAAACCAATCCTCCCTGAATTCTGATGCCCCCCAGTTTAGACATTAAAAGCTGAATCAGTCTCCCTAGGGTGCCTACAGTACCTGAAAGAAATAAGCCTCTCTAGAGGGCAATTTCCCTACCTGAAATACCTACCTGGGAGCTCAGTGAACAACAGCTAGCTCGCTCAACTTCTTAAGACGCACACACTAGGGCACATTAATACCTACACACACGTTTTAGAAAGCAATACTTACTATTCATTTCAGATGGCAGAAAATGCAAGATTAAGCCGCAAAACGTTTTGTAATCTGTTAAACATTAACTTGAAGCCTGATTCTCAGTTGTTCACATGGTTGTTTAAAACTGTGAAAAATACTATCATCTCGCTTTGGTAGATTTACTTTTCAAGTACAATCTACAAAACAGGCTGATCAAGGCCTTTTTTCTTCTCTTCTGCATCTGTGATCTTTAATTTGATTTTAGCCTATTTTCATACAGCTTTCAATTTATACTATAACTGTTGTTATTATCATATTTCTGCTTTGTGATACATGAAAGTAGTATCAAGCATGAAAAGAAAGACCTGCTTTTTCAGTCTCTGTAAAGACATACTTTTTAGAAAGACTCTGGCAGAAATTATTTTACAGCTCAAATCCATCTCTTAATACACAGATGCATGCATTTACTCACATTCTTACTCTCATCTTACTACAAGCACAACCAACCATATAAGTAATTTACACCATCGTTATGTTTTCAGCTGCTTAAGCTCAGTGTTTTCTATACTTTACAATCTAAAATGGGATTTAACTTGGCAGAAGCATTGGATAATTCAACTCCTATTAGAGAAATAATAGAGAAATAATAGTCTGGCATAAAATGCCATTTTTAAAATGTAACTTGACTCAATTTGAAACTCAGACCTAATTATAATATGGCACAAAGTTATTTGCATGATCTACTTTATAGTAACCGTTTTTTATTAGCTGCAGAGAAAAATTTGAGTTAGTTACCCTGAACCTGTCTACTTTGGTTTGAAAGATTCATTAGAACTGAAAGGAATTTGCTGAACCTTACTGATGTTTATCATCACAACAATTTACTGCTATTCAAATTATTCCAAATACACAACACACTGTTCAATACCAAGAATCACAGTACACTACAAAATTCTTTGAGTCAACAACAAGCAATAGTAAGTATTCTGATAGCCAAACATGAAAAAGTTACCATAGAATTACAAGTAAGACTTGTTTGAAGCTTAAAGACTTTGTGCAGTCCAGCAGCTTCTGCCTGTGCAAGTTTTTCTTCTGTCATCTTCACAACAAATTTCACAGTTGTGTCAGTGTGGTATTCCTTATAATCAGAAATTAATGCTGGAGTTTTCTCAGTCCCATTCAACATAGGTTCTAGAACCTGTTCTTTGTACACCTATTAAAAACAAGGTAGCAAAAATCAAAAACACTTCTTAAAATTCTTAATTCCTTAAACCAACAAAACAGCTTAATATTTCAAATCTGTAAATGGATGTCAGGTGTAATGCAGAAAGAACCAGTATAAACTGCAAAACATAGGTCAAGACTAACATAAGCATAAAAGGCATCTAACAAGGACAGAAAATCCTACTCCACAGAAAAAGGGGATTAAATATTACTTCATCAGGAGAAGAAAATATTTGTTGCAGTAGGGACAGCAAATGGCAGAAGTACAAAACCATCTTCCACACTGGCACACAAAAAATGAAACTGTTCTATTCCATGTATAATCATCAGAAATTGTGTTAAAAATTCATCTGTATGTAGGATTGAGTAATTTAATACATAATTTATTGTTGATTTGGGGTTTTATGTAAATGTATTTCACTGTTACTTACCTGGGTCCATGTCCTTACAGGAAGCTCTGTAATTTCTACTGTGTTCCTGTCCACCACAAATATTTCACCACTCACTACATACTGGTTTTGACCAAGTTCTTGAATGGTTCCTTTGAAATTTTTGTAGTTTGGGAGCTGAAATTGCAAAAAACAAAGTGGTAATAATCTTTATAATGAAACATCAGCTATCACCTTTCATTACACTAATCCATCAACCTGCCTCCCATGCCTGTGAAAATTTTAAGTCATAGGAAAAATACTACAGAAAAGAAAGCAGAATACACATATTCAAGTGACAACAGCAAGTATTCTAAGAAAATAGAGCTGAGCCCAGTAAGGCTTTTGCTCTGTGGGGTTTTTATAATTGTTTTTTGGTTGGTTGGTTTGGGGGTTTTGTTTGCCTTGCTTTGTTTTTTTTGGTGCTTGTTTTGTTTTGTTCTTACAGAAAACTGCCAAGCATAGATAAGGCACGACAGTAGAAGCAGACTAATATCCCAGTTTCACAGTACTTTTACAGAAGTGTTGCTACTTCCCCATGCCATTTTTGTGTTTCACTCTTGTGCTGCTCAGCAGAGAGAGTGGAACTCATTTAGTTTAAAAAAAAAAAAAAGTAACTAGCAGGGTGGGAATTTTTTTTAACTGATTTGATTCCCTTATCCAGCTTACCATACAGCCACAAAGACACACCAACACAGAAAAAGGAGTTAGACAGAGGCAAAAATGCCTCTTTCAACCACAGTGAAGTCTCTGAGACTAGACAGAAGGCCTAGAGTCCAAACAGAAGGACAACAGATTGCATTAATTGAAAAAAAAAAATCTATTCATTGTTCCCAAGAATTTACAACAGGAAATTCATTATGTCATGAAACTGATAATGCACAATGGGGAAACTGTGATCTAAGAAGAGAAAAAAGAAGTCTCTTCTCCTTGATAAACACAAGGAAACAATGTCCTTCAGTTGCAAAGCAAAGGTTACATTGTATGTCATCTGTATCCTCTGTTGGATCGGGTATTCTGTGTTCACCTGTGAATTCTTCCTGCCCGCATTTTTGGGGAGCATACACCACTTCCAAGGCTTATCAAATTTTAAAGAAACAGATGTGCCATGCAGTTCAGAAGCTGCTGATTTTCTTGAGCAGTTACATTTCTGCCTGTGTTTCCAGATGTATAAAATAGAGTACAACTCAGACAAGACAGAGGAAACATTAAAGTTTGGCTGAAGAGAAGCAGTAGTAACTTCCAAAAAAAAGTGGTACAACTTTTTACTTTACTGCCATGTCGTAACTACCCTTTGAGGCTTGTAACTGTGATGACTTACTGAATAAAAAGGCCCCTCAAATAGCTGAAAAATATGCATAGCCCTATTTTTTGCTGTAAGTTGAACTTTCCCAGCCCCATCCCAACAATGAAATAAAGCTCATCCATAAAATTAGGCAATCCAATCCAAATGTTCAAATAATCAAGCATTTCTAGACAGATATGAATGAATTTTATAAGTATAAAATAAGATTTGTTTGGCAAAGATAAAATATCAGTATATACTACTATTTTTACCATTGGGTGGGGATCTAAGCCATCCAGCATTCGTCTGACGTTGTTTACAATCTCTCTGGTATCATAATTTGGAAGTTTGCAAGCCCATCCAGTACCAATTCCTTCAGCTCCATTTACTAAAACCATAGGAATGATGGGAATATACCATTCAGGCTCTACACGCTGGTTGTCATCGTACAGGAATTTAAGTAAGTTGTCATCCACTGATGGAAAAAGCAGCCTTGATAAAGGGCTTTAAAAAAAGAAAAGGAAGAAAACTGTTTAAATAGTCCAGTAAGTAAAGTACATCACACTCTAACAGTCCATGCTGGTGTATGATCTGCTTGCAGATTTTCTCATCTCTTCTGTTCTTTTGGCCACTCTGAAGCTGAAAATACAATGTACACACCTCACGAGAAAAGGAAATTCTTCCCAATGGAAGAGTGTTTGTAACAGATGATGTTACTCTATGACTCTTTGTTTTCTTAACACATGTGCACTGGCAATTGCTGACATTTAACATGTACAAAAATACCTTTCTTTGAAGCATTCAAACCACAGTTCAACGTGAGAGTAATAGAGCAACACAGCATGTAAACAGCTGCAAAGCTTTGTGGCTTAATTCATAGAATCATACAATGGTTTAGGTTGGAAGTGACCTCAAAAGCTCATCCAGTTCCAATCACTGACCATAGGCAGGGACACCTCCCACTAGAACAGGTTGCCCAAGGCTTCCTCCAACCTAGAAGGGAGGAGTCACAACCTCCCTGGGCAACCTGTGCCAGTATCTCACCACCCTCACTGCAAAGAACCCTTTCCTAACATCCAGTTTGAATCTCCCCTCTTCCAGTTTAAACCCATTACCCTTCATCCTGCCATTACAGGACCTTGTCAATAGCCCTTCCCCAGCCTTCCCATGGGCCTCCTTCAGATACTGGAAGGCCACTATAAGGTCTTCTTAAAGCCTTCTCTTCTCCAGGCTGAAGAGCCCCAACTCCTGTAGCCTGTCCTCACAGCAGAGGTGCTCCAGCCCTCTGATCTCTAAGTCTAGCTATGAAAATGATACAAAGGTTTTACAGGCAACTCCTTTTCCTTTTGCTCATCTAAAACATCACACTGGGTGTATAAGATTTCCAGCACCTTATGCAGAAAGGGAAATGTACAAAACTGTAATACTACAGAAAGAACACAGGGAGTAAAACCTGATACTTGCATATAAAGCTTACAATTAGGAAGCAAACTTAGGAATTGGGAAATGACAGAAGCAACATAATTCATACCTTGGTTTATGTAATGGAAGTCATTCTAAAACTCTGCACACCAAAATTAATTTCAAGGTATTAACTGTGAAAAATCAGCATCATTTAATTAGGCCTTCATTATTAATTACATATGTGTAATTATTTAGGTTGACATGAAGAAGTGCATCCAAAAGGAAAAGAATCCATCTAAATTTCCAAGTCTATACTGCATTGTGGGATTTATTACCAGGTAGTAATACTGTGAAACTGAACAGATCTTATAATGACTAGGGAAATGGAAAGCTACTTCTGCAGGACATCACAATCTGTATTTTCAGTCTTCACCCTTATGATTCAAAGTGTAAATCCTTAGAAGGTACAATTCCTACAGCACTACAATGCATGCAAAATCCACATAAAAACCACTTCACAGATGTAAAGCAGAATTTGAGCTTCTACTAAAATATTCCAATTCTCATCTACTCCACCACAAAAAACACTTCCAAACCTGCTGTTGTAAAAGGATTTGTTTCACAACAAGGCATTATAAAAGTATGCATTTAGCTTTCTATTTGTGTTTACCTTAACATGGTGAAAATATAGCGAGGGCTGGCAGCATCCTTTCCACCATGAAGCCTGGTACCAAACTGACCAATAGGTTGTAGCAGATTAACATTGTTACTTCCAACAAAGTTCTGGGCCAAGTTGACAATAGTCATCATCAGTGCTTGCTGCAAGAAAATACAGATTCCTGGTAATCTTTCCCAATCAGCCAATAAAACACATTTCTAATGCAAAAAAATTGTGTGACTATCCCAAATGAAATTTCGGAAGCAGTCACCCTGAGAAAGGAGCACAGCAAACGTCACAGAAGAACTGCTGGCAAAGCCTAGTGTTTCCTCATCCACGGCCACGCTGATTTAAATGTCCTTACATTCTACGCACATGAAAGCCCCTGAGCTTCTCTGGTTTTTATAAAGCACTGCTCTGGGAATGAAAAGGACACAAAATCACTGTTCGTGTCTGAAAAAAACAACTAGGCATTGTTTCTGAAGAGAAAAAAGAAGTGATGGAGAGAGACTGTTCCGGGTGCAACTCTCATGAGTATTTCAAGTTAGCATAAACAAAACATGGGATTAGAAATTATCTTTGTTCCAACTTTCTAACAGATCTTCCAAGAACAATAATGCCTCTTCATACCTTAAAAGACAGCATTTCCTGGCACAACAAGAATTGTCCCAGTAGACACCACCTGATTTCCTATGATTTCAGAATCTAGAAGTTACCAAGGTCTTTAGCTATTATTTTGCCATGACCCACAAACTATCTGGGACAGCACCTAGAATGAAGACTTGGATAGAATGGAAATATGCTGCCTTATTAAAAATGCTGTTTGGCTTCATTTTCTTTGAAACTAAATCCTTTCTTAATAGCCTTATAGGTTTGCAGTTTCAATAAAATAAATGTTACCTAATATTTTACATGGGCTAAAAATACATTTTTAGCACCCTTCATACTCACCTCCCCATGGTGGTAAGCTGACATTTCAGCAACAGAACCAGCCAGCTGAGCAACCTTCACTTCACGTCTATCATTTCTCTTAAAGCAAGTGAATAGAACTTTGCGTTGCCCTGGCTTTAAACCTATTAAGAACAACATCCCATGTTTGACACAGGCACACGTTTTTAAACAATACATGTCTTTTCCCTTATTACCACTTCTAACCTCTCAAAGAAGTCTAAACATTAACTGGAAACAAATTCATAACATAATATGAAATAAAAGAATGAATCAATGTGCCAGTTCTTTAAAAAACAGTAAACCATTTTACCAAATGGAGAAAGTTGGCAGAAAGTGGAAAGGTAACCCTTTCAGACAGGTGCTACCGTGCAGCATACGGCATTCCATACAGCACCTTTCTCTTACACATACAGCTTAGAGCTTCCACAAGTCAAAGGTTGTTTCTTTCCAGACTACTTAGCAAAATATTTTTCCTAAGAGTATCAACAGAAATTCTGTAATGACAACTGTTACAGTAGCTTATAGATATTTCAAAACACTCTGAAATTCTGTGCCAAATTCTCAAAGGCTCATTAAAATTCAGCCAGAAGGTGTTTCAACTTCCTTTTAGGTTTTTTACAGTTTTAAGAAAGAATCTAGTCACTTTGATCTTCTGGTTTAGAACCATAAAATGGTTTAGGTTGGAAGGGACCTCAAAGATCATCCTGTTCCAACCCCCTGCCATAGGCAGGGACACCTAGTAGAACAGGCTGCACAACCTGGCCTTGAATACTTCCAGGGACAGAGCAGCCACAACCTCACTGGGCAATCTGTGCCAGTGTCTCACTACCCTCACTGTAAAGAACCCTTTCCTAACATCTAGTTTGAGTCTCCCCTCTGCCAGTTTAAACCCATTACAAGACCTTGTCAATAGTCCCTCCCCAGCCTTCCTGTAGGCCCCCCTCAGATACTGGGAGGCCACTAAAAGGTCTCCTTGAAGTCTTCTCCTCTCCAGGCTGCAGAGCCTCAAATCTTGTGGCCTGTTAGCCAATTTATTGTGATTGTTTAGGTACGCTTTAAGTGCAACAACTGTATGAAAGGGATTGCATCATTTTTATGCATATTATTTAAAACCAATAATCAGTTGTAGATAATGATTATTGATCTGTTCAGTGTTTTAATTCACATACATTATATGAAAGGCACTCAAATACTGTTACATGCTACTGTTATTTACTAGGGTTAAATGTAAGAAGAGACTTAAATATAAAATGTCAGATTTTCTTTAGAGTGGGCCTGCATCATGTTTTCCTACCAAAGATGTACTGAATGTTACAGAGAAGATTTCCTTTACACAGAGAATCATCAAGGAGTAAACACAGAAACTACCAACGGTGAAGAGGTAGCCATAATGTCCTTTCCCTCATTTTTTTTCTGAGATTTGCCACTAGACCACCTTACTATACATCACCTGATGATAACGAAGTACAAAAAAACACTGCTAGAGTACTGCTTGCTGAAAGTTTGCATATATATGTCCAGAATGCAGACCTACAGCCAAAGTTGGCAGAAACACTGACAGCAATTATACACATGCAAAACACTGTGTGTAATGTACATCCTATATATGCACATTTATAGTGCTATAAATGCTACCCAGGGGTACAATACTGACAGCAGTTATAAAACATGTATAATACTGAGTATGTATATACTACATTACAAACATACACACGCCAACCAATATATGAACATGTTCCCCTTCTCATTTCTTGCACTTTTGAAGAGAGAGTCTTGAAGGCCTTCAGTGCAAATGAACAGATACTAACCGCAAGTTCTGCTATTTCTGAGAAAGCAGTCAAGGTAGAGTATATTACAATGAACAACGACCTCTGGAAACATGCAGCTCTACAACCAATCTTCCTCCAGAGCACTCAACTATAAAATGCTTGCACAGTTAATCCAAGTACTCAGCTATGGCAGGAAGCAAGTCTCAAGAAGATGAGAGAGAGTGACAGTCTTTGACTCCCTAGAGAATGCATCTGCATACCTAACCCACCCTTGTTCTGCAGCAGAGCTGAAGATGCATCCTAATAAGAAGCTATTACCCCTATTCACCTGCAACCTACCCTACTTTTTCGTCTAAATTACAAAAAGCTTTTGCTTCATGAGTATTTTGATATGGGTCTGCAGTGTTAAATAGGCCAACCACCTCTATTATTAAAAAAATACACTGGAAATATTAGGCAAATGTACCTTTTTCCTCTCTAAAAAACTCAGGTGCCTTTGTAAGCGTATGCATACTGGCAATAGTGCAGGCAGAAACTCCCGCTCATGCTGTCTGTGTGTTTTACAAGCAAAGTTATACAGAGTAAATAACTTCTTTAAATGTTCATGCTATTGCACACAGAGTAAGCAAATATGATTGACAGAACACTGGGAAGATTACTGGAAAAGTCAGTAACCACTAAAACACAGTGTGTGGGATAAAACTGAAAGGAGAAAAATGTACATCTTCACCTGCACTCTGCTGCTGACTTGAATTTTTGTTATTATGAGACTTGTTTTTCTGCTAATTTGACTACAAACAACACTTGTACAGTAATAGGGAACAGGTCTGCTCAAATGAAAAAGGACTGGTAACTCCTTAGAATATAAAGGATAGCAAACAAAAATATAGAAGTACTTATACTATACCTCTACTTAAATGAACTGATTTCTGATACAAATCACAGGCAAGAGGAACTTTCCAACAAAACAGAATGAATTGTGAGCTTACCATCAACAAGGGAAGGAATAGATCTCTCATTGTCTGAATTTGAGAAAAGGATCAACTCCTTGTTAATGAAGTCATTGTAAGTCAAATGTTTTGTTGCTGTACCATATAAAAATTGCTGAAAAAAAACATATGCATTATTCATTCAATACAAGAAGTGCATTACATTTAAATCTCAGACACCAGATTTATTGCTGTTATTCAGAACTCACCTCAGGCAGGCCATGCAGCCGGCGCTGTCGCCTGTCCTCCATGAAGTTTGTTAACCATTCTTTTCGGTCATCAATCTTCTTCTTACTGAAGGCCTGAAAAGATTCCAAGTACACCAAATTATCAGCACATATATGTTTGTGTAAAGATATGTTACTTTAGTCAGAATTTTAAGTATACTGCACTACTTGATCAAGTATTTAATAGTGCTTATTCAGACAAGATAATTCATATAACTAATGTTTACCCTTAAGCAGCAGTAAATGCAGGTGACCTCTCAGACACAAGGCTTTTTCAAACAAGTTTAGGCTTTTGTAAAAACATGACTAAATTCTTACAAGTTCCTTTCACTTCCTTTCAGTGTATCAATGCTCTTTCTAGACCACTGAAGCTACAAACGATCAAGAGCTGAATCAGTACTTTTTTTTAAAGTAGAATAAAAACAGAATTAAAAAAATAGAAAGCTTGAATAAAAATTATTCTCAAGCATTAAACCTTGACTAGAATAAAAAGGTTTTTCTCCTTCTCCACTTACAACCACTATTGTAAGACCTCATTTGCTAGCAAAAGAGTTCCTTAGAACACCTAAGAATTTGCTGTGTGAAGTAATTACTGTTTTCCTAGATTACAGCCATCAAGTGGCCTGGTATTATCTTACATCGCCTACGTCCAGAGGCAAACCTGTGCCTGGGATTATATATAGCTTTTAAATTATCTAAAGCATGGGTATCAAGAATATGGGCCCAGACTCTTTTAGTGCTCAGTGACACGACAAGTGGCAATGGGAACACGAGAAGTTCCATCTGAATATGAGGAAAAACTTTTCTTTGAGGGTAACAGAGCACTGGCACAGGCTGCCCAGAGAAGTTGTAGAGTCTCCTTTTCTGAAGTATTGGTATTATAAACCCACCTAGACACGATCCCGTGCAACCTGCTCTAGGTGAACCTGCTTCAGCAGAGAAAGCTCAACTAGATGATCTTCAGAGGGCCCTTCCAACGCCTACCATTGTGTGATTCTGGACCACATAAATGCACTTTTGTACACCCTCACCAGTGTAATGGCAGCATCGTCTTCAGGACCAGCATATCGAAATAAGATCCGGTGTCTTTCCATGTCAGCAAAATATTCTTTTGCTTCTTTAGCAGTGCTGGTACCCAAACCTATACAATAAAAATAAGTAGTTCCTTCATATTAAAAATTTAAGTTTTATTATTTTACTCCTTTTACCTCACTGAGAATAAAACCATTACAGAAGATACTATTATGAAGACAGCTACCAATAAAAACTCGTAGCATCCATTTATTATGCGTGCTAGTTTGAAGCAAGCTAGAATGCTTTGGTAAAAGAACTAGATAATGGGCAGTGAAATAAAAACAATTGTGTCTTTTCGCTCACAGTCACGCTGAGAACTCTGGGAAGAAGTAGTAAAACATTCTCCATTTTGTCTTTCATTCTGCCTTTGCCTGTAGACCTAGTCACATCTCATTAACCTTGCTGCCACTAACCTTGCTCCCTAACCTCTTGGCTGCACCTCTCTTCTTCCTGAGAACTGGGGTAAGGTTGAGAGGGCAAGGGGAGGTGTTGGGGTGGTTTGAGAGCCCCTCCTGGGGACTCAGGTTTCTGGGAGGGGAGTTGTGCTTCTGTATTGTTTACCCTTTGTATATTTCTGTATATAACTGTATATATTGTAAATAGCTGCTTGTATATTTGCTGCTGTAAAATAAATAGCTTCATTTATATTCCCAGAGGCCGTCCGAGTTAGCTGGGGCAAATTCAAAAGTGTGGGGGGGCGGGTAAGAGCCCAAACCATCACATTATGTATTTTTAGAGATCCATGAAGTTCGCTTATTTCTTTACACAAACCTTTGTAGTATTTTATCTTCCATGCTTTGTGATTCTCCATATGTTTCTTCCACTCATCAAATTCAGGAATACTATAGAATGAAAGTTCTTGCTTATTTTTGCTTGCCTTAAAAACAAAACAAACAAACAAAAAAACCCCCATAACTTTCCTGTTGCAGTGAATAATAAACAAATCATTAATAGAACCCAAGAACCCATACCTTTACAATAGGAGTGATGAATTCCTCAAGAAAACCATGTTTCAACAGTGATGGCCAATTGTGATGAATAAAGTTGATCAGCAAGCCTTTTATGTGAGATCCATCCTGATCCTAAATCAGATCAGGAAAACATGAGGCTATCTTCTAGAATGCCAGACAAAAAAAAACACCAAACAAAAACCAGAACAAAACAAAAAAGCCCTGAAACTAACAACTGGCCTTGATATATGAAAACAATGTCTGTTCACATAGAAGGAAACAGCTTTAATTTGGATTCTGAACTGGACCTGGGTCTAAAATAGCCACTTGTGAGTGGCAGAGTCCCTAATAGTGCTAATAACGAGCTGTTCCAAACTAAGTTTCCTTTGCCTGTGACATGTTTTCTCCAAAAGCTAGACAGCTCTCTCAGATGCCATGAGGCCACATCGCTGTGGAAGTCTGGCCTATACTTCTTATTGGTGTTATACTGCTTGACAGTTCAACCATACTTCAACTCTTCTGGGAAAAAACAATGAGACACACAAATATCCAAGGCACAGGATTCTTAAACTTCTGCAATCTCCACAACAGACACACACTTCATGAAATTCTTAAAAAAACCCCATTGCCTTTCCATTACTACCTCACCTACTGCTACATTCTCTACTAACTTTATTAAAGGCATTCTTCTATTATTACTTTGGAGTCTCTGCTATTGTACACCAAAGTTCAGTTGTTCATTTGGAGTAACAAAAACAAGCTATAAATTATTTCCAGAAAGTAACCTTATACATTAGGGATTCCCTCTGAATACATCTATGTTGTCACAACACGGAGGCAGGTAACAACGCACAAAACCAGAGCCTACCAAACTGTAGCAAAACATACAGTAACACTTGTGAATTGCAGACTAACCTGATCTGTCATGATCATAATTTTTCCATATCTCAAGCTTTTCAAAGATTCTGGATCTTCATAGCTTTTCTTGTATTGTAGTCCAACTATTTTAATGATGTTATTTATTTCTGCATTTTCCATAATCTGTATAAAAACATTATCTTTGCAGTCAGTGTAAAAGCAGAAATTCAGAAGCACCCCACTCTTGTTCAGCTGGGCTTTACAGTTACTTTTTCGATGTGCCCCTGCTTTAAACTCAAACCCATTTCATTCCTAGTCTCCTTGCAAGCTTTACGCTTGTAAATATTTTTTCTGAACGTGCCAATTCCTAAAACTTCCCTTCCTCTTCTACAGTCACTGCATGTCCAGAAGTGCATGTAACAAAAAAGTCACCTAACAAGGCCGCCTTCTCTTTCCACCATTTCTACGGGCATCAGCAACACAACTCTTACTATGGACAATGCAATGGAAGTAATGTGATGGGGTAATGCTGCTGATGCTGCTTCACACTTGAAAGTCAATGAAACCACATGGTAATGCAGACAGTATAACGTCTGGGGGGTCTTTACTATTCATGCAAAATGTTAATATGAGTCATTGCAGAATCTCCTTGTACATGTGAAGAAATGTACTTTAGCATTCCAGTACTATACTACTACACTTGATATTTCCAGGCTTATCAAAGCAGCCAGTACTTTAGGAAACCACAAATTTCCACTGAAATGAAAAATTGAAATAGGAAGATGTAACTGTAGAAATCAGAAACAAACAGCAAACACCCATCTGCCAGCTAAAGAGATGACAGGACAACTTACCTGTTTGTGAGAAGCTTCTCGAACATTGAGAATTTTGCCCCTGAGTGGGAACACTCCATACCTGTCTCTACCAATAACACCTAAGCCAGAGACGGCTAAAGATTTGGCAGAGTCTCCCTCTGTTAATATTAACGTGCACTCCAAGGAATGTTTGCCACCTGCAGTCCGAGAAGGAGCAGAAGTGAGGAAAAAAACCCCAACACCCTCCTGCCCAAAAAACCCCTCCCCAACCAAACAAGAGAAAGCATAACTTGATTAATGACAACATTCTTGGCAAATGCTTTTGCTCTAGGCCATCTTGCGCCGGTCCAAGAATTTCACCTCTAGCGGCACAACACGAATGCCCCCGGCCGTCCCTCTTAACCATGGCCCCGTTTCCGAAAACCAGCAAAACAGAACCGGAGTCCTCTTCCGTTATTCCTAGCTGCAGTGTGCCGGCGGCTGGCCTGCTCTGAACACTCTCATTTTCTCCAAGGAAACGCTTCGGGCCCCGTGTACAAAGGGCAGGGACTTGATCAACGCGAGCTTATGACCCGCACTTACTGGGAATTCCTCGTTCACAGGGAACAATTGCAATCCCCGATCCCCATCACGAATGGGCTTCAACGGGTTACCCGCGCCTGCCGGCGGAGGGTAGGCACAAGCTGAGCCAGTCAGTGTAGCGCGCGTGCGGCCCCGGACATCTAAGGGCATCACAGACCTGTTATTGCTCAATCTCGGGTGGCTGAATGCCACTTGTCCCTCTAAGAAGTTGGACGCCGACCGCTCGGGGGTCTGTTACAGACCACCCAACCAGGATGAGGGAACAGATGAGATATTTTACAAACAGCTGGAGGCTGTCTCAAGATCTTCTGATCTTGTCCTTGTGGGTGACTTTAACCTGCCAGATATCTGCTGGGAACTTAATTCAGCAGCGAGGAGGCAGTCCAGGAGATTTCTAGAGTGCATGGAGGACAGCTTCATGTTCCAGCTGTTAAGTGAGCCTACTAGGGGTCAAGCTCAGCTTGACCTGCTGCTCTCCAACAGAGAAGGGCTGGTATGAGATGTGGCAGTGGGAGGCTGCCTGGGGTGTAGTGATCACGAGTTAGTGGAGTTTTCAATATGCAGGGAGATAGGGAGGCACTACAACAAAACCTACACCTTGGACTTTCAGAGGGCAAACTTCAATTTGCTTAAGAAACTTATTTGCAAAGTCCCCTGGGCAGCAGTCCTTGGGAACAAAGGGGTCCAGGATGGTTGGACCTACTTTAAACAGGAGCTCTTGAAGGCACAGGAGCTGGCAGTTCCCATGTGCCGAAAGATGAGCCAGCAGGGAAGGCGACCAGCCTGGATGAGCAAACAGCTCCTGAAGGAACTGGGGGAGAAAAAGAGGGTGTATCACCTCTGGAAGGAGGGGAAGGCTTCTCCTGACGTGTTTAAGGAGGTAGCCAGATTATGCAGGAGAAAAATTAGAGAGGCTAAGGCCCAGCTAGAACTTAGGCTGCCACCTCTGTGAAGGATAATAGAAAGCACTGTTATAAATGTATCAGTGCTAAAAAGAAGGGCAAGAAGAGCCTCCACTGCTTACTGGACCAGGAGGGGAACACTGTAACTGATGATGTAGAAAAGGCTGAGGCTCTGAATGCCTTCTTCACCACAGGTTTCAACAGCAAGGAGGGAGGAGAAGGCAAATGGCCTCTTGAACTGGGGGATGGGGTCAGGGAGCAGTGTGTTCCCCTGGAAATTCATGAAGAAGTAGTTCAGGACCTGCTGAGCCACCTGGACACCCACAAGTCCATGGGACCAGATGGGATCCATCCCAGGGTGCTGAGAGAGCTGGCAGCTGAGCTGGCCAAGCTGCTCTCCATCATTTTCCAGCAGTCCTGGCTCACCAGAGAGGTCCCAGGAGACTGGAAACTGCCAACGTGGTCCCCACCCACAAGAAGGGTGGGATGGAGGAACCTGGGAACTACAGACCTGTCAGCCTGACCTCAGTGCCAGGGAAACTGATGGAGCAGGTTAGCTTGGGGGTGATAAGAGCGCACCTGAGGGATGGCAAAGGGCTCAGGTCCAGCCAGCATGGATTTAGGAAGGGCAGATCCTGCCTCTCCAACCTGATCTCCTTCTATGATCAGGTGACTGCTTGGTGGCTGTGGGGAGGCCTGTGGATGTGGTCTGTCTGGACTTCAGCAAGGCCTTTGACACTGTCCCCCACAGCAAACTCCTGGCTAAGCTGTCAGCCCATGGCTTGGATGGCAACACTCTGTGCTGGGTTAGGAACTGGCTGGAGGGCCGGATCCAGAGAGTGTGGTGAATGGTGCCACATCCAGCTGGCAGCTGTCACTAGTGGTGTCCCTCAAGGATCAGTGCTGGGCCCCATCCTCTTTAACATCTTCATAGATGATCTGGATGAGGGCATGGAGTCAGTCATCAGCAAGTGTGCAGATGACATCAAGCTGGGGGCAGATGTGACCAGGTTGGAGGGCAGAAGGGCTCTGCAGCAGGACCTTGACCACCTGGACAGATGGGCAGAGTCCAAGGGGATGGCTTCAATAGCTCCAAGTGCAGGGTGCTGCACTTTGGCTACAACAACCCCATGCAGAGATACAGGCTGGGGTCGGAGTGGCTGAGAGCAGCCAAACAGAGAGGGATCTGGGGGTGCTGATTGATACCTGCCTGAACATGAGCCAGCAGTGTGCCCAGGTGGCCAAGAGAGCCAGTGGCATCCTGGCCTGCATCAGGAATGGTGTGGCCAGCAGGAGCAGGGAGGTCATTCTGCCCCTGTACTCTGCACTGCTCAGACCACACCTTGAGTGCTGTGTTCAGTTCTGGGCCCCCCAGTTTAGGAGGGACATTGAGATGCTTGAGCGTGTCCAGAGAAGGGTGACGAGGCTGGGGAGAGGCCTTGAGCACAGCCCTACGAGGAGAGGCTGAGGGAGCTGGGATTGGTTAGCCTGGAGAAGAGGAGGCTCAGGGGTGACCTTATTGCTGTCTACAACTACCTGAGGGGTGGTTGTGGCCAGGAGGAGGTTGCTCTCTTCTCTCAGGTGGCCAGCACCAGAACGAGAGGACACAGCCTCAGGCTGCGCCAGGGGAGATTTAGGCTGGAGGTGAGGAGAAAGTTCTTCCCTGAGAGAGTCATTGGACACTGGAATGGGCTGCCCGGGGAGGTGGTGGAGTCGCCGTCCCTGGAGCTGTTCAAGGCAGGATTGGACGTGGCACTTGGTGCCATGGTCTGGCCTTGAGCTCTGTGGTAAAGGGTTGGACTTGATGATCTGTGAGGTCACTTCCAACCCTGATAATACTGTGATACCTTCTAAACTCGAATAACTGAAATACAATGTAATCAATCAGGAATACTTTCCCTAGGCTGAATTTCTACTTTTAGGGATGGCACTCCCTATCAAGAAGTATACGTCAGGAATAAGTATCCTTGCCCTTAACAATGCACTATGGACTGCTACGGACAAGAAGCAAATCACACAAAATGACATGTGACAGTAGCACATCTTATGTAATGGTCCCCACGTGTCCGATTGCTTCTGTACTTTTACCATTTCATTCTTCTAGCTGCAAATTTCTTGCACACATATATTATGCATGCTTGAGTTATACAGGGGTTATTTCCCATTCTGCATTTCCCCTTTCCTCAAAGTATATTTTCAGAGGGAAATTACTAAATTAGATTTTTTGGTGTTTTGTGGGTTTGAGTCTGTTTTGTTTTAAATTGTCTATCAGCTAAAGTCAGACAACTGTAAGAAGAACTTGACAGAAAAATCTCAACAGAAGAAGCAAATCTTTAATAATTGTGTAATTCTGATTCTACAAGACACATTTTGGTGTCTGTCAAGTGTGCTTAATACTGCTATGACACACACATTCTATCTCTTGCAGCTTCAGTAGTTGAGTAGGACAATGTCCAGAGAAGGGCAATAAGCCTGTGAAGGGCTTGGAGCACATGATCTACGAGGAGCATCTGAGGGAGCTGGGGTTGTTTGGTTTAGAGAAGAGCAGGCTGTGGGGAAATGGTTTTGCTCTCTACAACTACTTGAAGGAGTGGGTCAGCATCATCATCTTCCTGGGGGCAAGAAATAGCACTTGAGGAAACAGTTACAAGCTATGCCAGGGGAGGTTTAGGCTAGTTATTAGGAAAAGGGTTATCAAACATTGGAGTGGTCTGCCCAGGGCAGTGGTGAAGCCATCATCATCCCTGGAGGTGTATAAGCAGCATGTGGACCAGGTTCTTAAGGACATGATGAGGTGTCTTCCAACCAGATACATTCTGTGATTCCAGGAGTTCTAGATAATAAGGAGGTTCAAAAAAGGAACCTACTTTTTTTCCAGGGGTACAAATGCTTGTTAGGCAATTTTGCTATATTATCAAGGCCAAGTAGCAGGTGTTGTGGAGGGCCTGTAGGCCCCAAAATAGGCTTATCTATGCCTTGCCCTGCCTGGACATGTTTTTCTGCCAAACCAGAGATAAACACATAAGGAGCACAAAGGGGCACAACAGACCTGGTGCCATGAAGTCTGGCCTGCCCAGGACCCCTGACTGTGTAAGATGGTTGTGTAAGCCCCTACATGCCCAGCTGGCACCTGGCTAGTGTAAGGCCTCTGTGATTCCCATATTTGGAAGGTCCAGGCCTGTGGGTTTTGACTATTATGGTATTGTTTGGCTGACTGCCAAAACATGATTGGTCATTCTAATGGCCAAGGGGCCATTAATCTCAGCCCACATTCAATAAATGGGGGTACACAGGCAAACAATGTCCCCGGGCTCCCCCACATCGCATTGCTCACTCTCACGTTCAGGCTCACTCGCTCACTGTTAGGCTTAGACTTGCCAGCACTGCTTCTTGCTTATGTCTGCATGCCTACTTGCTTTGTTGTTATTACGGAGACAGGATCTCCATAGTCTCACAGCCAGCTGTGCACACCTGCACGCCACTGCTGTGAGTTATCAGGACCAGATCCTGTATTGCCTGCCTTTACCTATGGAGTGCAGCCGTGCACCCTATTATATGCCTGCTGCCTTAGCATTGCCTGGTAAGCGCCACTGCTGCTGAGTTACCAGGAGCAGACTCCACTTGTCTGCACGTGATTGGTCTGCCAGCCAGCATGAGACTGTGCTCAGTCTGCACCGCATCTTACTCCTCCTGCACCAGAGTCCCAGGACAGAGCATCCAGAAGAAGCCAGGAGACAAGGGCAGAGATTGCATCCTTCGCCAGGAGAACAGGGTCAGAGCCTGTCCTTTCCCCAGAAGCCAGGAAGATTCTCCTTTCCCCTGAAGCCAGGAAGATTCCAGCCTCAAAGTCCACCGGCAAAGACTCCCCTGAAGTTTGGACACTGGTATAGGCTGTGACATAGCCCCGGAGGGTGACTGATAATTCATAAGAATTTGTAAGTAAATGCTTTAATGCCTCTGTAGTTTCTATTGCCTCTGCCATAGAGCAGAAAGAGCTTCAGCCCACCTGCTGGGCAAATAGTATATACACCCCAAGCTGCACTAAGCCGCGGGGAAACCCCTCTCTCTTTTTATAGTTTGAATTGTTTGCTAGTTATTAATAAGTTATGGTTGGACATTAATCCTAGAATGTCTTTCAAGACTGTGTAGATCCATTTAATATTAAATACAGTGGTTGGGGGTGGCGAGAGTTCAGCATATTGCGTTTAATATCATCTCACACCAATTAATTTCTCCCCTCTGCCACAATCGGCGTAGGTGGCAGAATCCCCTCCGCGACAGCCGCAAAGACTGCAAACACCTTCAAGCAGATTGAGTATTATTGGTAATATGACAGTTTTGAACATACTGGCATTTAATTGTTTGTCTTCATCTGGTGGGTAAAAAACAATTCTGCACTTCCTATTACACAGAACTTACATTAAAAAAAAAATAGGTCTTCCGTATCACACCTAAGGCTTAATATTATCTAAATTAGGCAGCTACTCACACTGTATCAAAAGGTGTCAATAGCCACCAGCAAGGTGGAGTGCAAATACCAGGAAAAATATTAGTCTGCTGGTTCAAAATACACACAGTCATTTTTTTTTCCAAAATGAATTGCACAAAACACATCTGAATATCATCCAGATGTACTTTCCTCTAGAATAGATGTGATCATTAGCAATTAAATTCACAGAAATGCAATTTGCTAAGTATTTTCCTGAATGCAGCTCTAAAAACACTCAGACAAGACTACATGAAGTTCATTACGTTATTTATCAGTACTAGGCTAGACAGCCACAAAACCACAGCATTTCTCTGAGGACACAATCTTATTAAATGTGAAAAATATTAAAAACATGCATCTGAAGAAATACAAATTCCACAAGCAAAACACTTGGTAAAGGAGACATCATTATCAACTTTTGAGGCAAAATACAAGTTCTGAGTAACTGGACGTAGTAAAATATTGAAGAAAACTCAAAAATAAAGAAAATAATAATCTGAGTCCAAGGAGTCAAAAGGAAAGAGAGGAAAGGTAAACATCATAATCTCCTCAAGTCACCTTTGACTTGAACACTGGAGCTCTAAAAACATATGTTCTTTATCAGTCTTAAATGCTTTTACCTATTTAACTTACCCATCTACTTCACTGCAATTTCTCTATCTTTGCTTAATGTAAGAATGTATTAAAAATCAACTAATGTTAGCAGAGTTTGCCCCATCTCCCAGAGCAGAATCTAATGGAATTTAGAGCCTTATGAAAACCTCTAAAACTCTTGAAACATTCCCTCAGGTCTGCACACTATGTGACCTATTTCCTATAGCTTGTGACCCTAGAAATATTCCAGTCTTTTTACACTAGAAATGTTGAAAAGATTAATCAACTTCAACTCCAAACCAGAATACTGGTAACATTACTTAGCTGGAAACCACAATTAGAAACTACATACACTTAAATACCAAACTACACTACCACTTTTGTTCAGCATTGTTAATTCTCTACCACAGAGAGGAAAGTGTACCTCTAATACAGAAAGTTCAGAAAGCTAGAAACATTTTTATTCGAAAGCACACACAAAGATGAGAAATAAAGTCAGGTTTTAAGTTACGATGTCTGTGAAAAACAGACATCTATGAACATGAAAGACATTAGAAATAAGTGCTCTTACCAGCATCATTAGCATCATCCAGTTTCGGAATGCCCTTGATTTTACTGTGTTTCACTGATGAACATTTTTTGTTCAGCTGAGTTTGTGCCTTAAATTTAACCCAATTCAAAATACTCTCTATGATACCACAGTTAGAGGCCTAAAAGCAACAGATTAGAATTGTGGATGAGAAAAGTAAGGCTTCACACAGCAGATTGTTATCTTTCAATTTTAAGTTACTGCTGCAACACCATTTCTTGAAGTCCTCTAAGTTTTAAAAGTTAGAACATGTAAAAAGTCAAGGAATTAACACACATCTTCCTGTCTAGCATTGTACACACACAAAACCAAACCACAACATTCACATGGCTCCTTTTCCACACTTTGTAGAAAGGGGCAAAGAGGACAAAGACCTAATAAATGGTTGTCTTATGTTATGTGGTTGATGTGCTGAGGTATTTCAGGTACTAAGCACCGGGTTCCTGGACTTAGACTCCAAAAAGTAACCTTATGGAATATTTATGGCCATTTAAAGTTTCTTTGGAAATGGCTGAAAGCAGCTGAAAGACAACCAAACTCATCTAAGACTCTCTATCACCTACTTGAAAGAGTGTAACATTTCGAGAAATACATCTGCAGCAAAAATTAGCTAATAGTGTATTTTTTAAACTAAAAACTGCTTTAGGTTTGTTTACACATCAGAAGGAAATATAGATGGAGCACTGGATTCTCATCATCACAGTATTCATTGGCTGCAGATTCTGCTGCATATTTAACAGCTGCAGAGATGAATGTTCTCATCTGGGAACACTACAAACACTATAAATCAAACCTACTGGTAGAAATACAACATATAGAGTAACATCCAAAGAGTGCATGTTGTGTCACCAGTAACAGAGAATTAGAAGAATAAAATACTATACAATAAGTTAATTTTGGTACCAAGAATATTAGCAGTGGCACCATTCTCCTTATTGCTGAACTTCCTTCCATTTATACCACTGGCACTTAATAGGAGTCAGCATAATGAGTTCCTTTACACATAAAGGAAAAGAATCCTACTTTTCCTCTGTATACGAAAACGTGGTTGAGGAAAAAATTTCTACTAATATGTTCGATTACAGTAGCAATTCTTACCCCATCTACTGCCAGAATCTCTGAATTTGTTGCCTGCAAATAATGATCACTCTGAATACTACAGTCACAATTTTGTGTTTCCTTGATTACTGGAAGAATAAATAAATGTGACATGTTCCTTCCCTCTCTTTTCACTTCAGTGGAGGAGAATAAGACTGCATTGAGACCTTCCCTACTTAAGAAAAATATTTTAACACAAGAAATTAGTCAAGACCTATCTTTAGCTTTTGAGAATCAAATACATTTTGCTGATTGAAACATCAGAATATCAAGAAATGAGCTAATCGAGTAAAACTTGCTTTTAAATGCAGGGTGACAGAGAAAACAGTCATTGCTGCCATTATTAAGGCCAGAAAAAGAGCAGAAGTTCCTCCACCTGGTTTTCACAGTATGCTAACATCACCAGATTACCATAACTAATCAACATAAACACACTTGATACAGTATGTCAATCCCTGCTTCACAGCAAAAAAGAAATACGTTTTACTTACTGCTTTAAAAAATTTCTCAGATAGCTGGCACTTGGACCCAAAACTTTTAGGCTGCAATGTCATGTTTTCCTTTGTCTGAGAGTCAAATGATGGGTTCTCAATCAAGCAGTTAACAAAAACCCATATATGGTTCTTCACCTGTTGAAAAGATAGAAAGTAATTTACTCAACAGAATTACTAGATTCATCATTTTCAATACTTTCAAAAGTGAAATTACTTGCCTGAAATGGTTTCACTGAAACTCCAGCTTTATTCTTCTTTTTCACCACTTCTATCAGTTTTCCCACAACCTGATCCACCACATAATCAACATGCCTACCACCCTTAATGAGAGAGAAAAAAACCACAAAACAACAAAACAGCCCATTTAATTTCCTAATAGTTTTTATCCATATCAACTCAATTCCTGTAGTTCACATAAACTTGGTAATCCATGCACATTAAGCTGCAGTGTAACAAGGGAGAATCTGTTTAAAAGTTTTCCTTTCATATTGCTCAATCTTCATACAGGTGAGAATGGTGTATTTTACATGGAACTGAAGAAGCAATAGACCTTTCATTTGTTGTACACTGGTGGACTTCAAATATAGCTGCCTACAGCTTGTAACAGGATACAAGGCCTTAAATAAGTATGGCAGATCTGAAAATTACTCTGTAGCACTGGGTTGGTATCTGCAACACCACATGGCAGTCAAGAGGTATCTTTTTAACAGGTACATAATTTGATGAACAAATTTGTGACATTTTTAGTCCAAGGTTAAGTTTAATTCACAAAAAAACGTCCAGGAGCTCACCCTTAGATAAACAGCATCCATGCTTATTCCTTCACAAAAGTCATCTCATCTTTTCTTAACTGTATTTAGAGACCCCTTTGAATCAATGCTATTAGCATTATTTGGTATTTCAAGTCAAGCCATTACTGCAAGAAAAATGTTGTCAGAGGCAATATATTCACCTCACAGCTATAATGTCCTTAACCTTTGGAAGTAAAAAATGGGAAAAAGTTCCCTTTTTAAAGCCATCTATAACTCACGTTTTGCAATACATCAGGATGACAAAAGTAGTGATTTTTTAAAAAGTGATTTTACTGTTGATGAATTTCAGTCTAAATAGGAAGCACTAAGTATTTGAACACCTTCAGAAGGTGCCCCAAAGCTTCTATCGGTTTCTCTAACTACAGTTCTCTTTGGACTTAAACTTTAAACCAGCAACCCAAACCAAGCCTTTGACAAGTATGAGGAAATAGGTTAGGTAAGAAATGGAAATCAATAAATTCAAGACAAAATAGCAGCCAAAAAAAACAGAGGAAAATAAAGAGCAACCAGTTGTAATTCTATACTTCAAGGAAGAGTGTGCTGTGGTTGAACTGATGTGAGGTAATAGCTATGTGCTCAACTTCATGTAGAAATTAGAGAGAAAATTTAATTAAAAAAAAAAAAAGAAGGAAGAGGCCAAAAAATGGCTTAAGGTAGTAAATATTATTAGTCATAACCAAAGCAGTACTTGGACTTCAAAGAAACCATCTGTGGTTTCTGCCTATCTCTAGAGTCACCTAATAAACAGCAACACAAACCACTAGTGTGTTCTAGAAGCATCGCAGATACAAGTGTTTTTTTCACAGCATTTTTCCTCAAAAAAATCTAAAACCAAACCAACAAAAGTCCCAAAGTCACCAAATTCAAAGCACGTGAGTTTTATTCACATGCGGGTTACAGAGTTTCACCACAGGCAGAGTTTGAGTTGAAATACCGACACTGCTGCTTTAAATGAAAATAAATCCATCTCCAAACCATAAAGAAAAGCTGCTACACAAATTATGTTTCAAAAACATTCTACATTTGAATGACAATTTTAAAATTGACGACTTTTACTTATCACATTACTGAAAACTTATGATTATGGGATATCTCAATGTATTTTTGTATTTACATCAGCATTTTTTTAAATAATCTTAACACTTAATATTTTCCTAAAGCTAACATTTGACATAGTAAAAATAACTACTTACCAGTAATTTTTGTTCTTAGAAGATATTAGTTATTATAACAGTTCCCCATTCCTGTGTCCATTCTCAGTGTGTAACTTAGTGTGAGGGATGTTCAGAGTTCAAAATTGGGAACCTTTCAACCATCTCACCAGTAGGTGGCACATTTACCCACTACGGAAGCATAACAGCCTGTAACTGCCCCGACTGTCAATGCGTTTCAATACAAGACAGAAAAAGAAAAATACCCTCCAAATGTAGAGGATTGTCAATGATTACTATGAGGAAGAGCACTAAAATTGCATAATCTTCTTTTTCCAGAATGCAACTATTAATCCCAGTCTTGCAAATCTCAGGATGCAAGGACATCTAATGAAATGGTAACAACTAAAATCTTAAAAAATTAAGCTTAAGTCTGGCTCTTGTATTCATTGCATTCAAATGTCCATCGATAGCCAAGTAAATCATGCATAATAGTAAGTCATACTTAAATTCTACAGACAGATAAATGGCTCATACAGCAAACACATTCCAAAATTAATTATAAACCTGAAGTTTTCATCTCATTAGCGATACAAACAAACTCCTATTTATTTTGCAGTTGGTTTCTATTATATTTACTTTATTAGAATACATCTGAATAGTCCTAAACCTCTTGCTGTACACCAGCAAATTTTTACAGGCTGAGATGGTCCCTCCGCCCAAATGATGTGTTATCCAACACTGCACCAGTATTAGCTGACCATTTCTGTCTGCTGAAGTGATCAGCAGGATTAGTTAGCAGTGCCAGCGTATTAAAAATATTAATCACTATATTAATAACTGAAGCTTCTACTACAGCTACTATTTGAATTTCAGAACTTGAGAAAAAATTTTTAATCACTTTATATACAAGTCTCACTAAAGGCTATCTGCACGACCCCAACAGCTACAAACATTCTTTCAAATGCTGTCTCAGAGCCACAACAAACCAAGGGAGCTGTGCCTCAACACCTAGATCTATACCCAGTATCCTATACACCTCTCAAAAACACTGCACCCTGTCAATTAAAAAAATAAAGAAAAAAGAAAAACGCTCCCCAAAAAAGCAAAACAACCAAAAACCCCAAAAACCAAAAACACCCACAAAACAAAACAAACCAAACAAAAAAAAAAAAACCACAAAAAAACCCCACCAAATTAAAAAAAAACCAACAGCCAACCAAAAAACAACCAAAACTTGTCTGGAATTTACAGCAATTTTAAAAAATGTGGAAGTTACGACTGGGTGAAATTTATCCAGGAACAGAAATGAAAAGCTTTCAGCAAACAGTGATAAATGACCAAAAAACAGCTGAAATGAGCTCCTCACCTGTTAGCAGATAAGGGAACAGGCAGTTGACGCAGTTAGTTACTAGCCATTATGTCTCATCAGTGGGTAGTTGCACATCAATTGCTGGTGAGGTGGTTCACCGGCCCCATTCCACATCCAGTCACACACATAAGGCATGGATCGGGAGAGTGGGAAAAACTAGAAATTACAACACTTACCTTTGAAGAATACACAGTACTTTTTCTATGAATTTTCTTAAAGAATATATGATAACAATGTATGTGTAACTGCATGACGGGTGAAAACTGATCCAAAAGAGGCAAGTTCAAAATCTTTTGAGCAAATGTATGCAATATATTAAACTCAGGAGTCAACAGGTATTAATTGTTTTAATACATTTTCTTAACCTGATAGGAAACACTAAGTTTGTCTACATTAATAGCTTATTTGTAAAAGTAGTGTAAACATCTTTAAGGTTATGATACTTTCTTTATGTTGCATAAAGAGGCCTGAATTCAAACTAACTTTTAACTTTTCATCTCCCAGTTACATTTCTTAGCCCATGTTTTGACAAGCATCAGATAAGCCTTTTATTAAAATTCACACCTAGAAAGTAAATATTCTACAATGAAATAAATTATTCCTCTATCACTGAATGCTGAATCAGCTACACTGAAAATTACACTAGAAGAAGATAAGTAGTAAAAATTATATGCCACCAAAACACAGGCTACCCATTAACTACATTGATGATAATTGCTTGAGTATTATTAGATCATTCATAGGAAGTAATTTGTTAAGACCATAAACAGCAAAGACTTCTTTCAACAGAAAAGATCACAGATCCCTAAACCTGGGTCAATACAAACAGGCATTAATGAGAGTTATGCTAGTGGATTTCAGATGATTGTCTTGCTGCTGGGCCACTCCAGCAACTTGAGAAGCACAAGGATTGTACTTCAGTTATGACAATGCAGCATACTAAAGATTTGCTATGACATCATTTCCCTACTACTATAGCTGTTGATGAATACGAGGAACACCTAGATGCCCTTACATAGAAATACAAACTAAAAAACACACTAATCTCAACACTTCAGGCCAGTTTTATACATCATAAAGCCATAAATGAAGTCCATTTTTCAAGAATACCAAAAGTCATTTTTGTCCTATAAGAATTGCTACTGCTAGCTTTAAAGGACTTTGTACATTTTTTTACTTTCATTTCAGAATTACTGTGTTAAAAAAGGAGGAATAGAATAGTTCCATTCTTTTTATATTAACCAATACCAAGTATGCTCATATAGGACACCAGCATCACTGATAATTCACAGATTCCATCAGGTTGGAAGGGACCCTCAAAGGTCATCTTGTCCAACCGCAACTGGTGATTTTAAACTAGTGCATATCCACAAATACTGTTATGAATGTATTCTGATTGCATCCAATTGCTCTGCTAGATCCTCCTATGCAAAGTATTCTCTTGCCTGTTCATTTTTAGTAACCCAGATGTATTTTTTTTAATCAAATAACTGTCTGGACATAACCTTAGCACATTTTTACCATTTACATTTTTGATCATTTAACTACTCACCTTTGTGGTAGCTATACTATTTACAAAGCTGATTTGCTGAAACCCTTTTTCACTTAAAGTGAGGCACACATCCCACCGTTCATTCACAACTTCATGAATAACTTTGAGCGCAACTCCAGTTTCATCCAGTTTGTCTTTTACGTAAAGATCTACGTAACTGCGAAATCCATTGACCTAAGAGTAGCACAGATATCCATTACTATCCTTCGCATCAAATACTCAGGACACTTAAAATATTTTAAGTGAGGCTCTTACAGGTAATTTCTTCCCATTCAACATGACCTTGACTCCTTTACAAGATCCAGCCAAATCGTACGCTCTTCTTGTCATGAGGGCCACAATATCCTTATCAAGCTTTTCCATTTTAAATTTAGATAGATCTGGCTGGAATGTAATGCATGTGTAGTCATCACCATCAAAATGCTTAATCTTAGGTTCAGAGGTCTTCATCATATTGTTCATCCACGTCTTTAGAAACAAAAGATTTTAGATATTAGTTTACAATTCATATCACCTTCCTCTTTTGTTCCATTTTCCAGCTATGCTAGAATTCCAACAGCTAAACACCATAAACCTCATCAGCTTCTTTTACAAGTTTCCTCTCATGAAATTCTAAGCATAAAATTAATTGCTTTACCAACATTTGCACAAGCATAGGTGACAGCAGATTTGTGTTTTCTGTAAATACGCAAGTACTATTATATTGAAGAACATGATTCTGACTAAATGAGACAAGTGAGCACCTTATTGCCCATCAGTTTAACACTTTTAATCTACTACACCTTTCTACAGAGAGGCATATTAGTCCCCCTGCAGAGACTTAGCAGGCTCTGAGACATCTTTGTAGCCATGCAGAATACCAAAGTGTGCTTCTTGACCAACCAACTTTGACTCATTAGTGTTCTTCCTCTTCATTGTTTCGGAACACAAGCTCATTTATATGACTAAGAACATCTGCTTGCTCCCATCATATGTTAGAATTCAGTTGTATTAAGTTTTCACAGTTTCAAACCCACTGTAAAACATAGCACTTTATCTCAGTTGTACAGCATCTCATTTGCAAGAAGTACACTCAGACTAATAGCAACGTCTTGGCAGACAGCAAAAAAAACCAATCGAATTTTTCAAGAGCCAAGTAAAGCCACTGAAATGTATTGTTTATCCAGCAGCATGACAGCATAACCAGCAATTACAAAAGCACCACCAACTCTGAAAGACCCCAAGCACAAAGAACTCCAGAATCTAATACTCTACCAAGACTCCTCCCAGCGCTAGAAAGGTGGCCATTTCAAAGCTGTGGGACCATATTCAATCTTTGGTCTGTCTGTTCACAATGACAACAGACAATGTGTCCAAAGCGGGAGGAAGGAAATGACTGAAATTCATGGCATAAACACTGAACCTTTTTTTAACACTACACAAAACTACTCAGAGAATTGTTTCCATATTTTCACACCTAAGCAGATTTTTTTCACAAAACGCAATAGCAAAATGTTTCACTTACATACATTTAATTTCAAACTCATTTGAAAATACTTTAACAGTAGAATTTTTTCATTTTTAGTCTCCTAGCACTCCTGAGAAAAGTATTATTAAACAAACTCCCAAAACTCTAGTACACAGACAGACCAATTGTACTGAGCAAACTAACTTAGCCTTCAAACTCTACACATTCAGCTGAACGTTGAATGATTAACGTAATGAAATATCCATGAAATTCAGAAAACATGTTATATTTTAAATTTAAGGTCACAAAAGAAAGCAGTTCAGATCATTTCTATACCTGCTTAAAGCTGTGCTTGTATTCCTTGCAAGCAGTTTCAACTGTAAACTTTGTACTAAATATGTTACAAAGTTTTGCACCATAGCCATTACGCCCACCTGTAAAAATCAACAGAATTCTTTTAGAGCAGAACCATATTTATGATATATAGAATATGCTAATACAGTAAAATGTTCCTATACAAGACAAAAGTTGGGCCACATGTCAACAGCTATCAAAGGATGCCAGTGGTATTAAATGATATTAATAGAGAAAAACCTTTTCTTTAAGTCAAGCACAGAGCTATAGTAACAGTGACTAAGTAATCTTGTGTTATGAAATGGAGTAGAAAAAGAAGAGAGAACATACAAACAATAGCTTAAGTGAATAAAACAAAGTGTGTTAAATAGTCTTGCCTGTAACTTTTTTCTCATCATCATCATAGTTGCTGGATGTTAGCAGTTGCCCAAAGATTAAAGCAGGTACATATACTTTTTCTACTTTGTGTTCCACAACTGGTATACCCTTTCCATTATTCCATATGCTGATAATGTTTGATTCCCTAAAAAACAGGGAATATATTAAGTCAACTATTGTCTCTTGAAAACAGACTCTTTCACACAATTTACTTGTTATGAAATACAATAGAATACCATATCCTTACCATATTTATTCACAGCCCTATCAATTACAAAAAAAAACAGATTTATTTTGTGCCTCTAAGATGTCTTAAAAAGAAAACTTGCAGAAAAATTACTTCTCAGCACATTTATCTCAAAGATTAGGTCTGAAAATTACATTTATAAAACCTTTATTATTTAGTTAAATGTCACTTGAAAGGTACTACTAAATGAACCAAATTTACATCTATTTGATTACAGTACTTTTCATTAGGAAATAGCCCTTTAATTATTGCATTTCAAATAACAGTGCTAATAACATACTTGTAGTCGGCAGTTTCAGTCTGATATAGCCGACTAATTAAAACTAAACCTTAACCTAATGCTAAATGAGTTAACATAGAAGTTCAAGAAGTGTAAAATTATGTTACAAGACCTCAAGGTTTATGAGAGCTATGAGTAACCTGGCTGCATACAGTTATGTAGTGCTTTCACCGAATTGTGAATTTTACAATTTTCTGGTTTCAAGCTTTACTTAGTGTTTTAAGAAAGCAAATTGTTGTAAATTCAGAATGAGAGTACTTACTGTTAACCACTTCTAATTCACCTTTTAACGTTAAGATACAAAGCTAAATGGAAGTAATTCCAAAAATGTTGCTTAGTAAAATCACTTTGTTTATCAAAATCACTTGTGTAACTGTGAAATACAATAGCACTGGTATGGAAAGTAAGTGGGAGAAAACAACAACTTTTACTTACGGATCAATGGATATTTTAATACAAGTCATATTCTTGTCCCTCTGCTTATTGTCAGCAGCATTTACTATGGAAATAAAATAGCACAAATTAACACTTTGTAGGAGCGATAATTAATCACTTATCTGTAAAACTGATTATATGCATATTCCACCACAAATTGCAATGGTCCGAGTATTTCTTATTCCAGTATCTCTTTGTATATTCTCTATCTTATTGAAGTCTATAAATATTGACAAGTATCTACAAGAAGATTTGTTTCAGTCTTCTGATAATTACTGACTGTTTGTCACAGCTGGATTATCTCAGAATTATAAACACATATTTTCTGTCTCTGTTCTCATCACTGTTCTTAACACACTGAGCATTTTCCTATTCCCATATTTGTTTAGATATTTATCACACCACGTATGTTATAAAAACATTGAAGCCCAATTGTGATAAAGTCACAACCATTAAAGAGAGTTCTGGCTGCAACAAAAGTTACTTCTAAAGAGCCTGTGAGAATTGGAACTAACAGTTTTGTTAGTTCCTGAACAGTTTACACTACTAGAAATTGCAATTTTATCAGAATTTAATACACATTGGAGTGCAGTTTAATTAACTACAAACAACAGAAATCAGAAACACCACTAAAGCCGTTAACCACGAAAGCACATTGCAACCATTTTCAGCATTTGCCTCCTCACCCATGAAATAGACCAAAATAAAAGTCCAAAATACCAAAGGACAAGATCTTAAAAGATTGATAAGAATCTCAATGTAAGATCAGATATTTCAAGGTGTTTTTGCTAAAATTGTGAAGTGTAGTTCCAGTGAAAAGCATGCACAGCTCTAATGTCTAATTCTCACAATGTTATTACACTGACCCCTAGCTCTTAAAGCACACTCTGCAGAGCACTTGGCATTACATAAAGAAGCAGTACACCACACAGTACTATGATGATGAGATAACGACCTTCCTTTCCTATGGGACAAGATGGAAGCAGACTCCCTCCCACGATGGTGCCTACTTTTAGAAGTGTGGAGAAGTTCTGAACCCAGGTCATGACAAAATCTCCATTGACCTCAGCAGAATATAGTTTATGTAATCCTGCAAATCCTTGCAATGTAACTTCATAAATACTAATTACTCCAAGATTTCATGTCAGTTAACCCAAAGTATCAGTTCAGCAGACAGCACACTATCCAGATGTTGCACATTTCTACTGTTGGCTAGTCTTCAGCATGTGCCTGTCACCAAGAGAATATAAATTACAGTAACTAGAGAATTTAAGGCAGAATTTTCTAAGAATCACATTCTGTGACTGATTTTTTGTCTCTTAGACACCATGCTTTTAAATGGCAGTGAGATACACATTTTAAAGCTCTCTGAAGTCTAGACATTATTCATGTAAGAACCACCATCATCACCATCACTCTTCCTTTGTGAAGAAGGAGGCAGTTTTAAATTTCATAATAATATTTTTTTCAAATGTTACTTAAAACTGTGATCCTAATCAACTTTGCAGATTAAAAACCTTGTAACAATATTGATATAAAGAATGATGCAGTGTGGACATTAAGTAACAAAAATTTACACTTTCTTACAAGTTCAACTGAAAACTTTCCTTTTTAACCCATTTTGTAGTGCTGGGATGTAATAAAACTTTACTGCACTTGAGTTCAGTGGAACTGTAAATCAACATAAATTAATGTACTCTGACAGTGTAGAGTGAACTGAGAAAAGTGTGTACTCCATAATGCTAAAGCAGTATCATTGTTCAAAATACATACCAAGGATTTCATCAAAGATCTTGTACAAGCCTGGAACAAAGGTAACTTCTCTGCAAGTCATTCCTACATCTTCGTCATAAACCCACATTAGCTACATGTAAACAAAACAAAATAAAAATATTTACTGTCTTTGTACACAGTCTACAATTTTCTATGGTCTATTCACTTCAAAATTCTCCAGTCTGATCGCTGCTGTTGCACACGACAAAAGCAGAAGCAGATGTTTGGCAAAAGTTACATTAACCACAGACTTCCATAACAAAAATCCATTTTTTTCCTGCTTGGTGGGGAACTTCAACAATGCATGAAGTTCAGCATGCAAAGACAGCAAAGTTCAAAACAATTTGCAATTTAAGGAAGACAGCTGAAAAGGTGTCAGCAGTAGGCTTCAATTCTCTGTTCTCTGGACATAGAGCAAATGCTGCACACAAATTATGTGTGTATATACATATACATTTGTGTGCATGTAAGCATGTCAGTAAATACACAGGTGCACATAGATAGCTCAGCTTACATACATAGGTGTGCACTTACGTTTTGACTGAACTATAACATTTTCTTAGCATGTTAGCAGGTGAACCATCTAGTGACACTTACCTGAGTTAATGGCTCAACTGACCCAATGTAGGTGTCTGGACGGAGGAGGATGTGCTCAAGTTGAGTCTTCTTCTGATAAACTCTCTCAACAGACATCTTCTTCGAAGTGTCATTTTTGTTAACACTTTCCACGTCTTCCTTTTTTGAAGCACTGATCTGATTATCAAATAACGTCTGAAAAATAAAGACACCAGCAATCAACATAATTCAGTCAGTCACTCTCAAGATACAAAGAAAACCTGGTAGATACTTCAATTATAATAAAAAATTATCATGTAATTTAAATGTTAAGTTTTCTCCACAGAGGAAAAAAAAAAATCACATATTATATGGCAGTTTCTTAACATAATGTAACATATTCAAACTTGAGTGATTTACTAAGCATGATAAATGAACATAAGGGCATAACAGTATATTACAAAAGCATGGAAAAATGTACTTCACCATTTAAATCCAACCCACTGAATACTGGGATGAATAGCAACAGTAAAACTCATCTTCTGCATTTTAGTTCAGACAACTTATTCAGTGGAACTTAAACACTGTAATCATAGAATGACAGAATCAACCAAGTTGGAAGAGACTTCCAAGATCACTGCAGGGTTTACATTTAGAGTAAGGAAGTGACAGCTTTCATGCAGAATCATAGAATCAACCAAGTTGGAAGAGACCTCCAAGCTCATCCAGTCCAACCTAGCACCCAGCCCATAGCCAATCTACTAGACTAAGTCCCCCATCCAGTCGTTTCTTGAACACCTCCAGAGACGCTGATTCCACCACCTCCCTGGGCAGCCCATTCCAATGCCAATCACTCTCTCTGCCAATAACTTCTTCCTAACATCCAGCCTAGACCTGCCCTGGCACAACTTGAGACTAATGCCTCTCCTATTGCTTCTCAGTTGCTACCATTTCATCAAAGTAATTAAACTTGATATAATCCCAGTTTAGGATACTTTATGATTAAACAAACCAAGAACTGGGGTGGGGGGATAAAATCACATAGGCTAAAGTCAGAACTTAAACAAAATTCAAGCTTTTGTGGCTGAAGATGATTAAAAAATGCCTAATATGGAAGAACAAGCCGTACTACAGAAAACTAATACACTTTGGAGGGAAGGATATGTGGATTTGGTTCATCTTTCAGCAAGATTTCTCCTGACAAAATACCTCCTTCCTGTCAAATTGAAACCACAGAAAAGGAGAAATTAAGATTTCTCAGAGCACACAAATGTAGAATCGTTGCATTCTGAGACAGCAAGGGCATACCTAGCCAGGAAACTAGGTAAGAAATTTTGCCTGTAAATTAGAATTATCTTCAAAATAACTACAAATAGAGCTTGAACTCACATGATTTACCTAACAGAGGTAACAGGAACAAAAATGTCACCACCTGCCTAATATCTTCTAACAAGTGGTTTGCCAATTTTGATGTATGTTTACATAACCAGTAAAAAAAACATCAACAAATGAATAAAAAGGACATCACCCACATGCCACTCAGGTTAAATATTTTAGTCCCATTTTGCTGTTCCGAGTAGATCTCTACATAAAGTCAATACAGGTTAAATACCAATGCTGGTTCACAGTTACTGTGTACATTTCACAGCAAGAAGGTGGTATCTTCACTTCTCTCTCAACCTAGCCTTTGTTGCAGCTTTGAACAGCACTGAAGCCTAAGGGTAAGAAAGCTATAAACACGTAAGAATAAGCAGGAAACAATACTGAACTCTCCCAAACTTCTTCAACAGAGTTAATAAGGCCAAATACCAACCTACACATACAGTTAACACTGACAATTTGCTCCGTACTATTCCGATTTATCTTCTCCATCTTCTACTAGAAATTTGAGGCTTTCATTCCCTGCCCCCCCCCCCCCCCCAGCAGGCATGGGAGGAATAAAGCATTTCACTGTATTCAGAACAAGGAAAATTACCTTTCTTTTCCAGATTTAGAGATCTAGAGACCACATCTTTCTAGTTTATTTACAGAAATGCTATGAAACATACTTCAAGAATCTTTGAGACAAGCAGACTGTGTGCGCCAGTGATGACAACAGCCAACTGTTTAGCAACGAATAAACCTGAACAGGCCAAATGACAATCAAATATTCTCTACTACCCAGTCCTGTAATTGACAGCATCACAGGAAGAGCATGAAAAAACTCAGGAGACCTCACAATCCTGCACCAAGATTATGTGCAGCAGAGCTGGAACCACAACGCTAACTCTGATGACTTTTCCTCTGCAGCACATCATGTCTCCTCCAAACAGGGAAGGTGCAATTGCATTTATGTGTGATTAAAGCATTTTGGCGCCTAAGTTAATTGTCTCCTCACGGTAATTTGGTCTTAAGCTGCTACACCACCACAATCCTAAAACGTTTAGCTATGGATCAACTAAGCAAGCGAAAAGGAAAAATGACTTTGCAAACAGATACATTAAACTGATATATGGAAGAGGAAAAAAATAGATAGAACAGGATGAACGAGAGATGTTACTAAAGAGCCACGTAATGGAGAGCAATTAATGATATAAGATAGGATTTTCCAAAGTTAATATTGTTTATTAAATTTGATATTCTGGACTCTCACTACCTGCACAGCGATCCTCAACAGTAGCTGGTGCTCCGCATGGTCACAACATTATACAAAGAATAAACAGACTCTGCAACACTTCAGAAATAACTGGCATCAATACAAACATTGCACTCAATGGAACTGGAAAAGAGCTTCTTGCAGTTAATATATTGTGTGCCCACTAGATGGACTCAGGAAGCTCCTTTCTGCACTAAGGCAGAGGCACCTGCATTCACTTACAGAGTTTTGCTAAGATTTGCTATAGAGGTTTTTGACTATTTACTCACAAATTACTATTTCCCAACTACAGTTTCCAGACAGTATCCAAACACTTGCAGGGAGTTCTGTTGGTGTCTTGCCAGCCGCTGAGGCTTCTGAACTTCCCAGGCTCTTAGCAGGCATGCTGGGAGAGAAGCAGACAATCTCAGGCCTGGTTCTGGTTCAACTTGGCTCCTGACTCGGCAGAAGACTTGCAGGCAGGATGTCTTGCCAAAGTGCACAGTCTAAGTATGATCTCAAGTTGGCTAAGCAAGCCTATCAAGTGGAAGCACTTAAGGCAGTTTCCAGGCAGACAAGCCCAAAGTATCAGGATTGTTACTGTACAGCAGAGCTAGCTTATAGCTTAGCAGAGTGTGATGCTGTAGAGCATGGCAAGATGCAACAGCAGCGAGGCAGAACACTGCCAGAAGCAGAGTGCACATTAGTGCAAAAGCAATGGCGACAGCAACACATGGTGTTACTTGCTCACATCTTTTATCAATGTAGTCTGAGTCTAATGGGTCTTTGAACACAGATTAGCCAATCAGAATGGTACTTTTCCAATCTTAACCATACTAGGTAAAGTCGGATGTTACTTTTACCTTTTCAGGGCAGAACACAGACAAGTGTATAAACACATGCGGGTACCCTGCAAACAAGTTTGGACAGACATGGAGCAGCCTTTGTCTTCCTTCCCAGAGGTTGCTTCCCCCATCAGCAGAAGAAGGGAAAGCAGAAAACGTATCTGGGCAAGCCAGGAAATGTTCAGGCCTATTTTGGCCTTCCATGACAAAGCACTACCAGTTATCACAACATCATCAAATCACAGTGGTTTGAGTTGGAAGGGACCTTAAAGATCACCTAGCTCCAACTCCCACCACCATGAGCAGAGGTGCCTTCTGCTAGACCAGGTTGCTTATGGCCTTGTCCAGCCTGACCATGAACATCTCCAGGACAGCATCCACAACCTCTCTAGGCAACTTATTCCAATGTCTCACCACTCTTACTGTGAGAAGAATTTCTTTCTAATATCCAGTCTAAATCTACCCTTCTCAAGTGTTGATCAATTCCCTCTTGTCCCTACAAACCATTGTAAAATGTCCCTTCCCAGCTTTCTTGTCTGGCCCCATAAGGATGGTGCTCCAGCCTCTCTGATCATCTTGGTGGCCATCCTCTGGACCTTTCTCATTGTAGTGGTTTTGAGAATGATGTCCAGGCTTCCAATGCATTTCACTGTACGGGTACATAATCTTATATACACACATATATATAAAATATATGTATATATACACATATATACATGTATATATACATATATATGCACACAGTCCTACCTTTCTGGCCTTACAAGCTTTACCTCATAATCATCTTTGGCATCATACTTCAAAGGAATCACCCTTAGCTTGCTCATTTGTTGAATAGCTCTACTAGCACTGTTTTACTATGCTCCCTTGTTCTAAAGGAACTATTGATTAGCAGAAAAAGAAAACAATACTTCTCAGGTGAAGTATAAGTGTTTGAAAGAAGGGAAGAGAAATGCAAATCAAAGAAAGCAAATGAATCACAGGTGTAAAGACCACCAGAATATTGTTCAAATGGAACTGTTCCATTTGCTCCCAATTTTTAAGCTTCAAGAAGTTTTTACAGTTGAAGTATGTGATAGGCAGTTATCACATGAAACTTTTTCAGATGTCCTATACATCAGTATTTGTCTTAGGATTGGTCTGCGACAGCTCTGAAACACGTCTCCTTGTACAGAATCCAAGGAGTAGGGTCTAACCAGACATCACAACTCAGTAATGCATTAACACAGAGTAAGAACTCAAATCTTAGCCTAATAAATTTAGGCTGCAATATTCCCATCTCAAATAATTCCACTTGTCTCAACACATTTCCAAAAGTCAGCAGATCAGAGTCTGTTTTCTTATGACACAGTAAGTGTCATAAGATCGTGAAAAACTATGATGGAACAGAATTATTGGTAGAGGATTTCTAGAAGCCCTTGCCTTCAACATGAGGAAATGTATTTCTTTTTTACAGTGAAATGTCTGACAGCTTGGAGGAGCTTATACTCTCCAACTGTAATTTTAACTAGGATATCATGAACACCTTTTCAAAATGTATGCTCTACCTAAATGTTTGATGACGTTCATTGTCATAAATCTCCAACATGCACAGCCCTCCAAGTATAGCACATCTTCTGTAAGCATAAAATACACATTAGAAACATCTAGAACTTACATAACTTAGCATACTGTAAAACCAATCATAAAATCAGAAGCCACAAACTATCATTATTAACCAGGTACATAAGCATCAGAAACTCAACAGAACTGCATTTTCCCAGACCAAGCTATTTGGACTGTGTAGTACTCTAAGAGAGAAGACCAGCTCCAAGTCTGGACATTCTTAGACTTCATATGTCATAAATGGACATTCTTAGACTTCATATGTCATAAATGGACATTCTTAGACTTCAAGTGATATTTACAATGTCATAGGTTGAGTTTAATCTGCTGCTGTTATTAATACTGTGGTGCAGTCATGCCAGATTAAAAGATGAAAGTACTGGCTTGAGTAAAGTATATTAGGCCTTGAAGTTCAGATTGTAACATGGGAGGCTTCCTGTTTTGTATGATGCTTTTGGGTTCTGGGGTTTTGGGTGCTGGCTGCTGTGCTGGGATGGCAGCAGGACAAAGAGGAATAAGGGGGCAGTTTTCTGGCTTGGGCTTTTGACTCGCTTCTGCTTGCTGCTGCTTTGCACTACCCTTTTTCTGCAAATTGGCTAAGGTAATTGTGCATGTTATCTCATTTATTCAGGAAACTCTTATCCCATTCTTTTTGTCCCAATATGGAGGCTTGGTTTTCTGTGTTGTTTGTTTTTCCCCTCACTTCTTTGGTGGGGGAACAGACAGGTTAACCAGCTGGTTTAGCTTAACCTGTTCTGATTCAAATAATTATGAGATATCACCCCCAAAAATATCTTCATCACTGAATCATAGCATAGATACACAAGTATCTTCCATAACCTTTTCATTATGTTTTCCCTGATCATTTATAAGAGAAATTTTTTAAAAATTTGAAGTACTTTCACCTGCTGAGGTTCAACTACTTAAAATGCAAAAACTATAGCAAGACAGCAAAAATCCCCCACCCCACCCACCCCTCCGCCCCTGTGGTGGTTTGAAGCTAACTGGAACATTTTAATGAGAAAAACTAGACTATAGGCTGTGAAAAGCAAACAATGGTGATGTCTATGTCACTCATATGTTTGCCGAGACATATAAAAACAAGGACACAAACACAGATAAGACAGTCTGTAGGAGTCTGTCGGTGTCTGTGTTCCTCCCTGGCTTCTAGCTCGATCTGTGCAATCCAACTAATCATTCTGCTTCTAACCCCCCTTGCTGATTATTCCAACTCACCTTGCACATGAGGCAGATTCTGGGATAAGAGAAAGGGGTAGAAAGAAGGTGGGAGGAGGTGGAAGCCCATCCTGGGGACTCTTGATTTCTGGGAGGGCTGTTGTTTTTCTGTATTACTTTTAACTTCTATATAACTGTATATATTTGTAACATATTGTAAATATCTGCTCATGTATGTGCTAAGCTGTGAATATAAAGCTTCATACCTTAACTTCCAGCCACATGAGTGTAGTCTGGGTGAATTCATTGGGGGGGGGGGGAGGGGGGAGGGGCAGAGGGCAGGTAACTCCCAAACCATCACACTGTCCCCACTTTTTTTTTTAAACTGAGCAAACACTGCAGCAAACTGACAATCTCTTCTGTATGTTTTGGAATTGTCTCATTCGCCTTTTGTACCCCATCCCATACGAAAGATCTTCCTATTGTAAGAGCTCCTAACCATTTCCCAGATTGGGTTCCACCTTAGAGTCCAGCACTTAACCCTTACCCTACAACAACTTCTCAAAACCGTGCCAGCTGTTGTTTCACAAAAAAACCCTAAAGAGAATTAACTAAGTGTCAAGGGGCTTAAGTCTTCTGCTCTACAGTAACTGTTTCTTGTTTGTTTACAGGTTACCCTATTTTGAGGACCTGCTTTTCCATCTTCATGCTGCCAATTAATTTTTTTTTTTTAGACACACTGTTCACCTTTCCCAATACTCTTGTCACATTCAAGACTTTACAGATCCTTCATCATCCCTCAGAAATTCTAACTCTGCAGACAAATGATGTATATACACATCCACACACACGCAAGTCAGCAGGATGACCATTCTTGGGTAGTTTGGAATGCTGTAACTTACTTTATGCATCTCTCTTTATAAACGTGCTACTACCCTTTGTACTGTGACCACAGATGTAGATAGCATCTTAAGACACTTAAACAGCACAGTGGTAACTGCATGGGATGACACACTGATTCTCAACTAATAGCAGCTGCTTCACAGGTTACTCCATACAGACAATTGTACACACCATCATAACCATGTTTCACGACAGTAACCATTTTGCCCTGTATGACTGTGATGACTGCAGTTTCTCTTCTGGAGCTGTTTTTATTACAAATTTAGTTTGTACTGTGCAAATGCTACAGTAATTATTTTCTTTTGTGATCAAGAGTCCAAACTCAAGTAGCCTTTCACAGATAACAGTTTCACAACAGAAATTTTACTGTCTATCTCCAATCTAACATCTCACAATTGTGGACTTGGCATCTTCTCTCTTCACATTTTCCTTTTTTTTTTTTTTCTTACAGTCTCCTCCAATGATTTTTTTGCATGTAACAGAGTATGTGCGACATTCATATTAAATGATACTTGCATTTTTATTGTCTTTTTCTGACAAAAAATAAGTCATGTCATCTTTCCTTGCATTTTGAAATCATGTTGAGTCATCATGCTGAGTTTGGTTACCTATGCTGCAGATAGCTGTACTTCAACATACTAAATCTTAATACAGATTTGATCTGGACAGTTCAGCAGTCAGAGGGTGAAACTATACCTAGTGAAAGAAACAAGAAAACACAAGAACATAATGTTTCATCATCAGTTTCAAATGTTGCAATAACTGCAGTATACAACTTCGGTTGACTTCCTTAAGTGGAAGTTTTAAGTAGCCAAATTTCATACTGTTGCAAGTAGTTGATATCCTGAAAAACATTTGTGTGTCTCCCTATTTACACAGATTTAATCCTGTACTGAGGATTGTCACTTACTTCACACTGTAAACTATCTCTAAAATACAAGAAAACCAAAATAAATTTAAAAAACCCCAAAACTCAACAAACAAATTATAAAAAAAAAATCAAGACACCAAAACCCACAAACCACACACACACAAGAAAAATAAAGCAGACAGAAAACAAACAAAAAACCTAAATCTGTGCTTGTTTAGTCTGCCAATTCTTTCTTTCCTATATTAGGCAGCAAAAAAAAGGTTCATCTTCTACACTGACAATCAAGCATAAATTGAGAGAGAAGAGGCAGCAGTATAGGAACAAAAATTACCTGTTTTGGCTTTTCTGCTTTAGTCTCCTAAAGATATTATATGCCATGATTGTTCTGAAATGCAAATACAGCCCTCGCACAGAAGAATAAGAAAAGCACATGCCACATGTCCTTATAATAGAGCACAGTTTAGGGACCCAATTCCCTCAGTACCCATGGATGTGGTACCATGTGTAAGTATACTCTCAAGTTCTTCAGATGTTCATGTGCTGTAGGACAATCCAAATTCCTTCTTCTCACCTCCATCTCTGGAGATCTGAATGGGGAAAAGGAAGGCACTGAAACTGCTTCCCCCTCAACCCAGGGCTTGAAGAAGGAACAGCAAAGGCACCTTTTCCACACGTACTGACTCGTGTGGAAGCCCGCGTTGGGAATCTGCTGGTGGTTGGCTGGCTTCTTCTGCACAGTATATACGGCAAATGGACACTCTGTCTAGAAAAAGCATGAGGTTCCTGCCTTTATGGTGCCCCAGCTCTGCAGTATTCTCATTTGGAGAATTCTTGCTTGTGGATAGCTCCCACTTTTTGTATGGCTGCCATGTTTGCACCATCCCCATGATTTAGTTGTGGCAATTAAAGCAGGAATTATAAAAGATGTAGTTATTTTTATTTCCAGAAACTCCTGCCTACAACTATGTACAAATAAATTCATTTCGAGTTCTAATCTGGCCAGGAAACTCTTTTGGACAATTCATTCATTTAGGAGAATCAGAGAAATTGTAAAGGTTTAGCCACAAAATGGCTTTGCCTCACTAATTAAGTAGGCAGTCTTGGAGCTCTAGGGAAAGTCTGTGCTACTCACTGTGGTGGGGTAGAAATTTTGAGGTAGTCCCTGGCTGGAATTGCTCTGCTATCGAGAGGCTTCTAGATCTTCCCAAGCTCTAGAAGGGTGCTGGGAAAGAGGCAGGTGATCTCTGATCTCATCCTGGTTCCTCTTGGAACCAGGGTGTCGGGGTTTGAGCAGAATTGAGCAGTCTGAAAATAAGGAGAACAGGCAGGGTAATGCTAGGTCATTCTGATAAGGAGGAACAGCTGCAGAAGAGTGGCCTTGGGAAGACCAGTAGAGAAGCTGTGAAAGTTAGCTGTTGTCTGAAGCTGTGAAAGTTAGCTGTTGTCTGCAGCTGGCTGTGTGAGGGAGCCTTGAAGAGGGCAAGTTGGTCAAGTCTGCCTCTCTGTGTGTGGACAGACCATGTTCTACTATGCAACCTACCAGAATTCTACATGTTTTACTGAACCATTATAGAACCATCACTCGCTTCAATAAACGGCATCGACTTTATCCACCACAATGGTGAGGCTGTGTCATTCTGGTTCCCTGCACAGATCCTGAAGAGAGGAACACCAGTGGCACCAGGGTTTGCAGAGATGCAGGCAGGATCTCTTGCGCATGTGCAGAGAGCCCAAGCCTTTGCTTTCCTCCCGCACTTGGATATGTATTTCCTCCCATACAATGGATGGTATTTCTGGCCTTCCCTCTTCCTTGCTCACAACCAGTTACTCCTGCAGAGCCTCATACCTGTTATGCAAGGCCAGAGAATCCACTTACTACAATTACCCTCCTTTTCTTCCTCTTTAAAGAACTCCTAAGGTGTGGAGATGAATGACAAGCCCTTAGAGACTCACTGGATGGCTCCTTGTCTCCATCTTCATTCCCCTCTACCTTCATTGCCTCATACCTATGATGTAAATGTATCTGAGGAAGGGTGTAGGAAGGGAAGGGGGATGCCTATGACTGAGCAGGATCCTGCTTCTACCCTTACTCACCATCTCTTTTGTTACTGCTAGCATGGTGGCAGGAGAGCAGGGAACTCTCCTTCTCTTCATGTGTCTCCTGATGTACCTGCCTCAGGGATGGTACAGGGGTCCCTTGTTGCCGGGTGCTATGTGGCAGGTGCTCCCATTTCCGTTGCAGACAGGGCAGAGCCTGGCTTCACCAGTATCTCCATTTCAGCCTCCCTAATGCTCATAAGCCTTTCCACTTCATCTTGCAGCTTTTCAACTTCACCTTGCAGCTGTGCCGCTTGGCTGAGTAGATCATCTACCTGCTCACACCGCACAAAACACCATGTTACCAGGGAGAGGCTGTAGTATTCCCTGCAGCCTGTGATTTGTACCATCACATCCTTCTGTGATCTTTGAGGTCTCTTCCAACCAGATGTTTTCCGTGATTATAAAGTTTACTCCAATCTGTATTGAGAATTGTGCTTGAAACCATTATGCTTTGTGCTTTACTGTACTAAGTCTATGCTAAGCCAAATATTGATCCATCCAGCGCATACAATATCTGAATGGACAGAACTGGAAATGCATTTTGGTAAGGCAGAAGTACACTGTAAGAGATATCCCAAATTTGATATTACAGGAACATGATTCCATACTGAGTGACCATAGTCATAGGGTAGTGGATATGGGAGAACTTCCTAGCTTACCCAAGAGACCAAATTAACTTTGTGTGCTCCAGAACCAAAGTCACTTACAACCAAGAAATATGTTATCTCAGGAAACGGAGATCCACTGAGCTGGCCTGCCAAATGGCTGAAAGAGGGAATTTTGGGATGATAAGATAACCATATTTCAGCTAAAATTAATGTAGTAATGCTAAAACAACAAAAACATGCACATTCAAAACAGATTCTGAAGTCTGTAGTGCCAGAGCAAAAATCTTTGTCTAATTAACTGCAATTTTTAATGTGAAAGTTGACATCCTTTAGTACAATAAAGGAGTATGTGCTAAACACATGACTAAGTTACTCCTTTCTCCACCAAACTCATGTTAAATGTAACTTTCAAGGCAGGAACTAGTGGGGTTAGGGTACTGGAAAAAAAAAAACAACAAAACAAACCACGAAGGGAACACCTCTGTGCAGCACAGGGTAAGACTGAATTTAGCAAGCAAGGATGGTCAACAGGCTGCACTTTCACAGTATCACAGTATCACCAAGGTTGGAAGAGACCTCATAGATCATCAAGTCCAACCCTTTACCACAGAGCTCAAGGCCAGACCATGGCACCAAGTGCCACGTCCAGTCCTGCCTTGAACAGCTCCAGGGACGGCGACTCCACCACCTCCCCGGGCAGCCCATTCCAGTGTCCAATGACTCTCTCAGGGAAGAACTTTCTCCTCACCTCCAGCCTAAATTTCCCCTGGCACAGCCTGAGGCTGTGCCCTCTTGTTCTGGTGCTGGCCACCTGAGAGAAGACAGCAACCTCCTCCTGGCCACAACCACCCTTCAGGTAGTTGTAGACAGCAATAAGGTCTCCCCTGAGCCTCCTCTTCTCCAGGCTAAACAATCCCAGCTCCCTCAGCCTCTCCTCACAGGGCTTGTGCTCAAGGCCTCTCCCCAGCCTCATCGCCCTTCTCTGGACACGCTCAAGCATCTCAATACTTTTGCTCCATCCAAGACTGGGATGCCTTATTGGTAAGAATGGCACAATCGATATACAGCTTCAGTTCTGATGCATTTCTATTATATATTAGTATTACCAGAAAGATTTCATCTCCAGTTTTCTTGGATGCTACCTGGGATTTATTCATTTGAGCTCAATCACCTGCAATTAGCGCATTTATTGCCTACAATCCTGCCCCTTTACTAAATTAAACCTATTAATTATTTTAATTTTCTGAAGCTGTGTCAGTGCAAGTCCTTATTTGGGCACTGAATTTAAAAAAGGCAAACATTCTTGTCAAAGAGTTTCAGGAAGAGTGCTGGGGCTCCGAGACAAGCAGATGCCAGGACGTTACCCAAAACATGACAGTACTGACGTAAGAACTCTATGCTATCAGTATCTGGCAGCATGTCTTTATAACTCAGTGCTTCCCATATCCTTGCCCTTTTTACTGATTACCATGCCACCAGTCTGAGTGCTATGGAAATATTCTATACACTCATCACGTTTCCCAATTGCAAAGATTACTTTGCGGGGAAACAACACAACCTGATAGACCTTCTTTTGAACACAGTTTTTAAAACCAATTCAGGTTGTATGACACATATCTCATTCCTAAAGCAGTTCTGTGATCTCTTCTTCTAGATCCTACAGGTTCTACGGCCAGCTGAACCCATACTGTAACACAAGGTATTTTTACTCTGTTGAACTATCTTCAGATTAATAAACCAACTGTATAAAATAACTGTAGAAAAAGCTTCATGCGCGAGTAAGACAACATTCAAGACATAGTGTGAGCTAATCGAACAGGCTCCTTTCTCAGTCCTTTTAACTGGCATAGCAACATGGAACAGGAGTCAAGTCATGATACACTGGTAGTAGTGACTGGGCTCACACAGAGATTTTATTCTACTTTTCTAGTCAGCATTTTCATTATTAAGAGGAGAACCCAAATACTACTTGGAGGTTACCTAACCAACTGCACTCTTAGGAAGCAGCTTCACTCTACAACACAAATGTTTGAGCTCTCATGAATATAAAAGCTTTCAGTATATTAAGCTTGATACAACTTTATGTTATTTACATATGTACCTTGAACTAAAATCCTACAACACCTTGACTGTGACCCTTGAAATTTTTATACTTCCAACAAATATGGTGTCCTAGAAAGGATCACAATATGACTAGTAAACTGTTAAGTCTGAGCTCTAGAATCTTCAATAGAAAAGCAACAGTAACATAATCATTTAACATAAAGTACCACAAATGGAAATTAATGAGGATTTTTTTCCTCTTATAGACTATCCCAAACAAACTGTGTAAGTTTATGGCTGATGACCACCTAACTTCATTTCAAATATCACAGTTTGCTCCATAACAACGCATGCATCTGCTATTATTAGAAGTGTCTATACTAACACAGACACATTTTCTGGTAATCTCTACTGTATCAAAAATAATACATTTTGAAAATAAAGTAATAATCTAGTGGTCTTTAAAAAACAGACAAAAAAGTAACATAAGTTTTATTGGTTAACTCCTACTATACATCATCTGCTCCTCTGGAGCATCAACAAACATTGAAATGTTTTACAAGTCTCACATACACTACATATTCCATTCTCAATCCTGTATTAAACTCCACGAGAAAGAATCAGGTTTGGTGTTCAAAACATTTACAGCAATTCAGGAGAAAAAGGCAGTAACAAGTCAAAAAAGCTGAAGCACTGCTCTAAAAGTCTCCCTTAGCCATTCATCCTCCTACAAGAACATTCCTGCAAAAGTTACAGAAAGACTTACAGGATTGCTCACAAAAAATGCTGACAATCTTGAAGACCATGAAACCTCTACTCTTTAATTTGCAATCTAAGAATTGCTCTTAGAAGAATTCCCTCCTCCATAAAAGACTCAAGGAACAATGTCAGAACTATTTTGAGATTATTTTTTAAGTTGTTCAGTGTTTTCATCATATCCTGTTACCTGACATATATGTTTATCACTAAAGTGGCAAAGAAGTCTACGTGCCAAATTCTGAATGATTTGTATCAGGAAGAGTAGGTTGACATGATACGGCTTCAGGTTTGCTTTTTCTCAAGTATCTGGAGCACTTGCCCCCATTTCTCTCCACCACAAACTTCCCTCCCAGTTTATTCCTCATGTTCATGACAGAATAACTGCCTTCCTTTAACTGCACCATTTTAACTTGCTTCCATTTCACCTGAAGATTATGATATAAAGCATCAATATTTCCATTACAATATTATAATACATAAGTGGTGGAAAAGACTTTTAAGTTAGGACAACTAAATCATGTATGACAGAAAAAACAATCCAACCAAACCACATGACCTCAGACAACATACAGATCTGGAGTGATGCATGAAGGCAATAGACTAAATGAACCTTTTCTCTGTATCACCTGGTCTAAAATGTTGACATTTTTCTCCAAATGCCTTGTCATCTCTGTATCTTTATTCACAAAACATAACTACCAAGGGAATAAACAGAAGACTCAAACATTCATATACAACTACACTATCTTGCCTACAGTCAAAATACCCTAGACCTACCAGAGTCTGGACAGCTGCTTTTCAGTTAACTCCAATGAAGCTTGCACTATCAGTTTCTCAGAGGTAAAGATGCTTTGCTTCAGGAACAACAGAATTTTAACTGCTTTCATAGCAACACTACAGATCAAATTACATGGCTTCCTTTGATCTATGAGAAAGGAACTCTTCAGTATTATTTTACTGCTTTGGTGATTTTTGTCAAGAGAAGGAAATATTGTTCCTTTACCTCTCCTTGAAGATTACTTGACAGATGAAGAAAGGCAGACATTTGTACAGTTTTTTAAAAACAGTTGCAAGAACAAGTGTATTAAGAAGGAACCGGAATCTTCAATCTAACCAGTTTCACTAAAAAAAAAAAAACACAGAAAAAAAAACCCAACCCACAAAACAACAAACCAAAAAAACACAGTAAAAGAAACAAAGAAATCAGTACCTCTTCAAGACACAGCTTCCAAGCTGTAACAAATGTACAGACTTACCATTTTAACAAAATAATTAAAAGCACTACCCTACTTCCAGCAGCAAACTGTATTTACATGTAAAGTGGAATTGCATTAAGATGTAGGAAACACTTTAGAATAGCTTTATTAAATTAAACTAGATGAGCTGTTCTCATATAAAAAGTTTAATAGCATGCACTTCAAAACATACAGAGGTTTTAAAACCAGCAGATGTGATCCTCACTTACTGGGGAAGGACAGAATCTTTTCCTGCTTTTTACACATTATTGAACTACCTGAAGAAAAAGGCAAATAAACTTTTTTTTTTTAAACAGAAGACACACCTGCACCAGAGCAAGCTTTGCCCCCAGCTCATAATACCTGGGGTGAAGACATATGTTATTAAGCTGGAAGAATGGCTCAATTGCAGACAAGGAGATAACCCAAATCTTGTTCCATCACCCAACCTCTACCTGGTATGATCTCCATTTCTTCTCTGATCCTGACCTACTCAGCTCTCTATCACAAAGACTGGACCAGTAAGAAGACAACAAAAGTATTTCACTGGATGGTGGTGTGGAGGATGAGGCAACAATTTTAATTTGGCAAGTAAGCCATAACATCCAGCAAATCTCTCTTCAGAACTATTGTGTGTCACTCACCAAATTTAGTCACAGACATTTCCCTCTTGTGCTAGAATATTCAGGAGTCATCACATCTCTTTGCAACACTGCTTCCTTAAGAGCACCAGAATCAGAAATTCAACAAGGGCTGCTTCCCAGCTGCTGATGTACTACACAGCTTGAAGCCTATGAAATGCACTACAACACACCCCTCCCACCCCCGGCCATCATTTCTCTGGTCAATATAGTATCAAAAGAAAAGACAGACGGTATTAAAAAGCAAGACTCAAATATTGAGAGAAGCAAATGATGCTTATTTCAAGCACCCCTCCACAGCTCTGTGGGCATTACCACTGTACCAGAAGCAACACACTTCAGTGTTATTCGCAATGACCTCACTATCACTATGAGAGATATAGTGGGGTTTTGGTTTTTCTTGTGGGTTTGGGTTTTTTTTAAAGGCAAAACAAAGTACTGTTACTGTACTAGTACAACATGTTCTGTAGTCCCTAAACACAAAGGCTTCTTTTCTTACTTCTTTTGTCAGAAGATGCTGTTATGTTCACCAGCAAAAATTCCTGTCATTAGGGATCCAGGCTTTTTTAACTCAATACAGTTTAATGCTTTTGCAGGTATCCCTTGGAAATTATCCACCAAAAGTAATTAATAACAATCTGTAGGTGAAAACTCCACCTCCTACTGACTATTCGAGTAAGGAACTGAAGTCAATTTTAAAATAAAAATCAAATTCAGTAATCAGACAAAAAAAAAAGCCAAAACAAAACCAAATAACAACACCCAACAACAATTAAAACACAAACTAGCACCTTTGATAAATTATTTTCTCAATAAATATTTTCAATTTGTACACTCTCGTGTGTGTCCATCACTGGTACTTATGCCTATTTACCAGCTAACCATTGCTAGTGACACCTCTTTAATTTCTGTAACAGGTAGCAGAAAACACAGGTGATTTATTGTTTGTTTCCATTAATACTTGAGTCATCTTGCTTTTGAAAGGGAAAGCAGGTATCACCCAATGCTTGTATGATGTTCTCATTAAGAAATTAATTTTAAGACAAATTCTCTAGCACACGAAGAGTGTTTTTCACAACTGCAAGGTAAATCTCACCTAGCTAGGTAAGCCAATGAACAAGCAGGATTTTAAAATAACAATCAAAGCTGAAGGTATGAAACCAAGAAAACTAGGTTTTAAATGTTTCCTCATCTTCACAACTAGTCTTCTGTTATCCTTAATTGTTTAACTGTTAAGAAACCACCAACAATACAAAATACATCACTAGGAAAATAAGCATTCCACACTAGTAAAAAGTCTTTTAAAAGAATTTCAATTAGTTTCAAAACAATTTACAAGCAAATAGCAAGTAACTGCACATCCAGCAGATTTACAGCACGCAAATTAAAACCAGATGCCTGAAAGTAATAGTGCCCCCAGCTCTGTTCCTCTTATCCTCCAGAAACTATTACTGTCTCTCATCCTCAAGGCCAGCATATGATACCTACTTCTGAACCATCACCTGAACTACCACTTTTTTCAGCCTGACACACTAAACCAATTACTAGTCACTGCTCCACTCATTTTGCTGCCACAAAAATATTGCTCTTCTGTATGCCAGGTCTGCAGGTGACACTGAACAGGTTTGGCTTTAGGAACTGGCTCATAAGTCCTGTCTTCAGCATTTAATATTCATGTGAGAAAGAATCAACATCCTACCATTTAATGAAAAGAAAAAGTGGACCATTTTAACTAAAATCTCATTATTCCTCTACAGCTACTCCAACTTCATTTTTACTGCTCGAAAGTTGGATTACTTTCAATTGTAGGGAACTGCTAACTCCCTGTAATTTAATTTCCATTACACTGAACAACATGTTTTATTAAAAATGCCTCCTCGGTGATTTTCACACTTCAATCTACAGTTTTCTATATGACTTGTAAAACTTTCAATTTCTTAGTCCAATTTAGGTGGTAAAAATCTTAATTCTGAAGATTTACCCACAGTAGATAAAGTTCATAAAATACTGCAGAAAGGAAAGGAAAAGAATTTTAGCTTCTCTAGTTAAGCCACTTCCATATCTGAAGTGTCTCATTTCTAGTAGACCGCTCAGAAACTTGTTCCTTGTTTAATATGCCTTTCCATGCTGTCGTTTCCTTAAAAGGAAAATAAACAAAACCAAACCCCCAAACGACAACAAAATACCAACATAAAACGCAATAATTAGAGCCATATAAAAGCTTCACCATCAGAACACACAGGATTTCTTCACCCCAATAATGCCATTTCCATTCTTTTCCAATAGCTCAAAGATGCAGAAAGACACAAAGAAGAATGAGTTTGGTATTGTTCTCTTCAGTAAGACTTCACAGAATTTCCTAACTCCATAAAGCATATGCATCTAAATAAAGAGACAGGTACCTCATCATCTACCAAGATATACTGCCTTCTGCTTAAAGACCTTATCCTCTACTGAACTCTACACTGAAAGGCAGGTAAGTTATTGATTGGCTGAACCAGACCCCTTCGGGTCATCTTCGCTCCTCCTTCCTGAGATCTTACCGAAATCAGAGAACATCCACTACAATTACAGACGAAAAGCATCCCTCTGTACCGTAGCTGAGGACTAATGCTCCCGAACAACTTTTAAAAGGCTCAAAATAATCTACCATTTCGAGTCAGTAATGACCTGCACCATTTCAACTGCTACAGCTTTGGACCAATCCGCGAGAAGCCATGAAAATTCCCCTTCTTTGCCCTGTTACTTTTGGAAGACAATTAATTCCGAGATACAATACCGACAACACAGCTCCATCCCCATGAACGTCTCTGAAAGCCTCCTCGCTACCCATCTCAAACTTAGGAACTTCAGGTATGTTTTTTTCAGACAGCTGAGAAAGAAGCCCGTTCTGGTAGCCTGCAAAGGCCATCCTCTAGCACTACAAGACTGACTTCTACGGGACGAGAGAGAGACATTTTATATGGAGGACAGTAACTAAAAAGCAGCCCTACTGATCCATCCAAGGTAGAATCTTCCTGTCTGCTCACAAATCGACCTCCTCCCAGCAGGACCGAGCACCTGAGAAGCCCCCACACGGCTGCAAGTTCTCCTGTAACGCCCATCCCAATCGCAAGCTCAGTCCGTCTTCTTCTCCCCCTACCTCTGCACCCCGCGCCCCCGACCCCTTCACCGAGCGGCAATACAGGGCTTCCTTTTTCACTGCAGCCTTCAGCTTCTTCCCCGTTTAAAACCCAACCCAGACTCTTCACACATACACAATTAAAACAAGAAAAATATTAAGCAAGTAAAACACACAAACAACAAAACACAGCCTCAGAACTTACCACCCAAGTCAGTCCCCCGCTACCGCCACCGCCTCCTCCAGACTTTGCCATTTTCTGCCCGTTTCTTCTCCGCCGAAGAGAGGGCGCAAGGAGGCAGGAGAGAAGGCCGGAACAGAAAGAGCCTCGCCGCGCAACACGATGCGCCCGCCCCTCGCCTCAACCCCTCAGGCGTCGCCGCTGCCCCTCGGCCGCCTTTACACAATCGCTCCAACACCGAGACCTCCCCGCTCGACTTCTAGTTCATGCTGAGAAGCACAGCTGAGGCGACGGAAAATAACCCGCCGGGATGGGCGAGTTGCGACGACGGCTTCCGCGGCCGCCCGTAGTCCCGCGAAGGAGGCAAAGCTCCCTGTAAGGGAGATGCGAGGAAGGTACGGCAGCTAGCGGGCTGCGCCACCCGCACAAAGCGTCCTTCCGCCGCCGCGCTGAAACTCGAGGCCGGGAGGCAGCGGCCGGGCGCGGCTGGGCCTGCAGCTGATTTAAAGGGACTACTGGTCCCTCTATCCCCTCGGCAGCACCAACAGCCGCCGTAGCACTACCTCCCTTCCCCCCCACACTCCTCCTCACCCCCAGGCCCACCCCCCGCAGCCACAAAGGCCCAGAAAACAGATTAATAATAAAACCTCAGCCCCTTCCCCTCCCCCGCCCGCGCCTCCGCTCCTCGCGAGCGCGCACCCTCACGGCAGCGCACACGCAGCCTCCGCCCCCCGCACCCGAGCGCCCCCTGCCGACACCCGGAGCCGGCCCAGCCCTTCTTCGCCTCCTCTTTCCGCCCGGTGCCGGTGCCGGTGTCGGTGTCAGACGCCGATGTCGCTCCCCGCCTCCTTCCCACTCCCGAGCTGCTCTGGCGGGGCCTGGCTCTCAGACAATAACTGCGCTGTCCCAGGCCGGCACCGCGCCGCGGCCGCCTCCGAACGCCGCCGGCCGGCGCTCAGCCCGCCCCCAGCGCTGCGCCTGAGCCAATCAGGCGCCGGAGGCGGGCAGGCTTGCGAGGGAGGAACGCCGACTAATCGAGGGAGTGCATGGAGGAGCCGCGGTAGACGTCACTTCGGGTGGCAACAGCGAGGCTGCCGCGTGGGGGCGCTGCCAGCGCAGGGTGAATGACTGGAGCGGGGCGGGAGCGCAGCGGCGGGGAAAGAGGTGCTTGGGCTGCCGCTGCGTCCCGCTTGGTCCCGCCTCTCCCCTCTGCCTTCGCAGGGAGGGGAAGCCTGGCTTTCCCGCCAGGCCCCTGGGAAATGTTTTGCGGGGGAAGGCTCGGTTTTAGCAGGGCACGGCTGCAGGTGAAGAGGAGGGGAGCAGTAGGTAAAACAGGCCCTCGCAGGTATGTTCAGCCCTTGCCGCGACCTCGGTAAGTGATCCCTACTGCCACCACCAGCGCTGCACCCAGCGGCAGTTCCAATAGGATTAAAGTCCTGATGCTCCAGGCAGGGGAGTGTTTATAAACCACTGCCCTCTTCCGGACCGTGGTAATCAGACTAAGGAGCGCTTCAGCTCAGAGATCTCCCAGAACTTCATTCTGCTGCTATTACGTTGAAACGACACTGTGCTGAAACTTCATCTGGTCAGTGCTACATTGGTTTATTACAGGGTCACGTAATAGAGCACCCTGTTCTGCACACAGTGCACAATGCTCTTCTAAGATATTTGCCATTTAAAACCATAGCCTGTGGTGTAACTTAATATCTACTTCCCAATCTTCAATGACGTGTGTATGAAGCCTAAAATTCAGGTTATTTTAGGTATAAGCATGAAAACTACTTATCATTTAAGATTCTTTCCACCATGAATAGAACATGTAGGACTGGTTACAGAATTCTGAGAAGCTAAAATAGTTGCACAGCATGCAGCTTCTCGATAATTAATCTTCATTTGCTGTGCGGCGTGAGGAAGACCTACCTAGTCCGTCCAGTTCCACTCCTGAGGTAACATCACAAAAGGAAAGATGAGTAGGAGCACTGCATCTGAGTTAGTAGACAATTTGGTATCTGAGGAGAATAATTTCAGCTGAACAGTAATAGCTTAAAGGGTTTTTCTCGTGCAAAATTTTTTTCATAAGAAGTAAAAGGATTGGAAATAGAGCAGCCAGCTTTGAGGAGTCCATTGTAACGTGAAGTTGTGCCCCAAGAGAAGGATCAGAAGAATTTCTAATAAATATAGCTTATTTAGCATAATTTTAGTAGGTTCCTTAGAAATTGACAAAGCAAACCAATATCTAAGTGCTGCACAGGGATTACTGGAAATAACGGTGTCCGCTTAGAAGGGACACTAAGTTATCTGTTCAGCACAGTTTTATTGCAGCCATATGTACCTCCAACCTGCAGGCTCCTTTCTTCTACTTTGTCAAGATAAGAGAGAGCATTTCTTGCAGGACAAGAATAAGGTAGCTTTGCAAGGCTCTGCTTAGTACTGCAGGTTTGGCCTAACTTATTTATATGGAAATTAATAATCAAATCTGGATTATAAATATTCATTTCTGTATGAATATTTTTTGTTATTAATATTCTTTAAATCTGGAAATTCCCTAAGATTCTTTTGGATTTGCGGTCCACAGTAAGTAGTTGCACAAAGGGTATTTATTAATACAGAATTAAACAATCAGAACTTGGAAAATAGGGAAGTAAACCAGGAAAAATCCAAAGCTATACTGCAGGCACGTACACTCACAACCTGCTGGTTCCCTGGGTGTGTTTCCCACATAAAGACACTTCCAAAACCGCAACTGTGATCCCGGGAGTAAAAATACAGAATATTCAAGGCAGAGAGAGAGGCAGAGGAAACTGGATTGCTGCTGCGAGCTGCAGGCAGTGGCTGCCGCGGTTCCCAGTTACAGGAGCCGTGAATTGGGTGCTTCTCGGGCGGAGAGTCAGCGCTGCACGGCCTGGCCTCTACATCACACCTCCATCAAAGACATCATCCTGCAAATGAAACTGGCCAATAGGCACTAGCATTATTGTTTTGGCCAACAAATTCAAAGCTCCTCTCCTGCGACGACGCAGGCATGTCGAGGGGCAGCAGCACACACAGTGGTGATGGCCTCCTGGCCCTCGGGGTGCAGCTTTGCTGGGGCCAAACCCTCCATTGTTTGTCTGCCCATCAACTCAACTTTCAGACCCTGACGCGGGAGGAGGAAAGCAGTGGCCAAAATCAGTTCGGCAGGATTTCTGCCCTACCAAAACACTTATTAGAACAGTTTGGGTTTTTTTCCAGCTCCCAACCCTTGGTGTAGCATTTGTTAAAATGAATCATATATAATGAACCAGGACTGCTGCAATGCATTGTGCTAGGACCGGGAAAAACAGCATGAATGCATCAGTTCAAAGTTTTTGCAGTGGTAGAGAACCATTATATAGCAGGAATAGAGCAAGTCACAAACATTAGTGCACTGCGTCCTCATCAGGTCCCGCTCTTTAGTAAACAGGCTCTTGGTGGTGTGGGAAGTGCGCTTTTTCCTATCCTTTATCCTGAATCAGTTAGCAGAAAGTGATCCAGCTTTAAGACAATCCACTCAATATACACACTAGAGAAAGACAGAGGGAGTTTATTTCTTCTTGGCAGCTAGTGACCATTGAATGTACACGGTCAGACACGTTCACTCTCTATTATGCTGGGAAGGCAGACATTCCTCCAAGCATTTTCTTTGGTCTTCCTAGAAATTACTCTGTTCAAGCTGTTTTCTTCTTTTTCTTCTCTTTTAATTCTCATAATACACTACTCTACCTGCATGACATGTTACTGACTTATTGCTTATATTGGTTTTTCCTTTATACTTATCTGAGTATGTTGAGCATTTGCATTGGCCACGTTGGATTGTATGACAGAGTTCTTATGAGACTACAAGCAGTTGCCTTCATGGAGCTCAGAGGTGAAGAAGCAAAAGAGACTGCTCTTAACATCGCAAGTGATCTCTGCTGAAACAAACATAGAAATAGATTTAAGTGGCCTGTTTTGGGTGGATGGTACCTGCCCTAATTGGGTACTACCACTTTCTGTCAAATACACTTTACACTTATTTTGTGACATTAAATTAATAACCTGTTTCAATTCTTTGGAGACTTACTTGTTCTTGTACATGTAGTACAAATAGAAATACTCTACAGATTTTCCAAACAATTGTCTACTTCAATTAGTTTCATTACTAACTGAACTAACTCTAACCCTATAGCTCCCCTGGTCTTCCTTTTTCCCCTTTTAAATAGTGGAGACTGTTCCCCCTTTTCAGGTTACCTACATCAGTAGACAATTCTTAGGCTTTTGAGAGTAGTTTTTTTTTTCATAAGACGTTGTGAGAGTATTACAGAAATCAGATGTATAATGGAACTTAAAAACAAGGGAAAGAAGGTTGTTGTCGTGGAGGGCCTGTAGGCCCGAAAAGAGGCTTATTTATGCCCTGCCTTGCATGGACATGTTTTTCTGCCAGGACCCCTGGTTGTAAACAGGTTGTGTGAGCCCCCACACACCCAGCTCGTGTATCCCTGGGGTAAGCCCATGTGATCCCCATATTTGGGTTAGTCCAGGCAAGTGGCATTTGCCTATTATGGTAAGGTTTGGCTGACTGCCAACCTGATTGGTCATTCTAGTGGCCAAGGAGCCATTTATCTTGGCCCACATTCAATAAATAGGGGTGCACAGGTATACAACGTGATCAGACCCCTGCTCAGACCCCATAGCAGCGCTCAGATGCTCGGACCCCTACATAGCTCAGACCCATGCTCATACTCCTTTGCATAGCTCTGATGCTCAGACCCTCACGCTCTGACCCACTTGCAGCTCCCTGCCTGCGTACCTTAGTTGCAGAGCTCACTTAAGCCTGCCTATATATATAGGCACTCAGTGACATGGTCTAGTTGACTGGCTAGGGCTGGGTGATAGGTTGGACTCAATGATCTTGGAGGTCTCTTCCAACCTGGTTGATTCTATGATTCTATGATATGTGGAGCCTATAGTCTCCAAACAGCTGTGCACATCTGCACGCCACTGTGTTATCAGGACCAGATCCTGCATTGCATTTACCTATGGAGCTCCGACTCCCAGCAGCTGCGCACAGCTGCATGTCTGCTGCTTCTCACTGCCTGGTAAGCACCACTGCTGCGGAGATAACCAGAAAGCAGACTCTGGATTGTCTGCACACATGGCCTGCTAGCCATGTGAGAACCATGCCAGAGACAGCACGATATTCTCCTCCTATACCTGAGATCCTGCCTGTTACATATCCCTGGACAAAGCACCCAGAAGAAGCCTGCAGCACCAAAGCAGAGATTGCATCCCTTGCCAGGAGAACCAGGTCAGGGACCAGTCATTTCCCTAGAAGCTGGGAAGATTCATCCTTTCCCCTCAAGCCGGGAGGGTTCCAGCCTCAAAGTCCACGGGCAGAGATCCCCTGAAGTTTGGACACTGGCATTGGCTGTGGTGTAGCCCCAGAGGGTGATTATTGATTAATAAGAGTTGCGAGTAAATGCTTTAATACCTCTGTAAATATCTGTTGTCTCTGCCATAGAGCAGAATCAGTTTTCAGCCCCCTGCTGGGCAGATAGCATATAGACCCCAAACGGTATTTGCTGCGGTGAAAACTCTTCTCTGTTTATAGTTTGAATGTTTGCTAGTTAATTAATAAGTCACTGTACATATTTTATCCTAGAATGTTTTCATAACTGTGTAGAACGAATATTAATATTAATATACAGTGGTTGGGGGTGGAGAGTTCAGAATATTGAGTTTAATAAATATGTATTTTTATGTAATATTATCTCACCCCAATTAATTTCTCCCCTCCGCCAAAATCGGCGTAGGTAGCAGAATGCCCCTCCGCGACAGTTGTACAGCTGAACAGCTACAACACACGTAACATACAGAAGACTCAGCCACTTTCTTAGTGCTAAATGTAAGCATGTACTAAACGTACATCTCCCTAAAAACTACTTGTTCCAGCTACCCAACAGTTTCTCCGGTGGCCTAGTTTGCAGGACCTCAGCAGCAGCCATTTCTATTTCTTTCAATAGAAGCTGTGCATTCAATGCCTTGGGTGATCAGACAAGCGGTTTGCAAAGCCAGTCACTGCTCCCTGTCTCATGTATTGTTACAGTTTCATTAGATACTAGTAACAATAACTGACATTCATTCAAAATCTTTTGTTCTCTCTTTAGATCCTTTAAGATATTAGTATTTCTGAGTCTTGAACATCTCTTCAAGATATCACACAATTGTTACTTCTTTTAATAGTGGTCTTACTGATTAGCATTTTCTTCTGGCTGTATTTATTAGGAAAGCAGACAAATCGAACTCCAGTTGGGACAAATTAAATCTGGTTTCGTGTTTTGGTTGTGGTGTCCTTTTGTACTCTTACCCAACTAACAATGCCTATCTTCTCTTTCCATTACCTACTTTCATTTTCTCTGTAGATTTTTCATGCTCTTTAGTGCCTTCTCCTCCCCGCCCCCTCCACCCCCCTCCTTAAAGCAAGAACACATTACCTCAGTTTTAGCTGAAGTATGTCCATTCAGATCAGTGGTTCTCATAGCATCTTGCTAAGTATGGCTGTAGCCACTGTGGGTAGAGGTAGCAGAAGTTGCAGCGACAATAGTTTTCAGTATTGGCCAGGACAATGTGTTTGACTAGACAGGAACAAAGGATACTTTGCTGTAGCACATGTGTATTAGAATTTGGGAATCTCAGCCTAGGTCAGCTTCAGTGCTGGATGTTAGGAGGAAGTTCTTCCCAGAGAGAGTGATTGACATTGGAATGGGCTGCCCAGGGAGGTGGTGGAGTCGCTGTCCCTGGAGGTGTTGAAGCCAAGCCTGGCTGGGGCACTTAGTGCCATGGTCTGGTTGATTGGCCAGGGCTGGGTGCTAGGTTGGACTGGATGAGCTTGGAGGTCTCTTCCAACCTGGTTGATTCTATGATCCAAGAGCATCACTTCTTTCTTGAGCACCTGAGGAAGCTGAGTCCTGATCACAGTATTTTCTCTGAGATTTAGGATCCTGGGCAGTCACCTGTAAGGAATGAAAGTAATCTTTTGAATGATCTTGAATTTATGTACTTTCTGAACACTTAAGGAATTAATTTTAATAGTCTAGGACAAAGTTTTTCATCTACATGATGTGTTAAAAGGAGCTTGGGGGCATACCTGGGGTTTTTTAACTTGAAGATTTTGAAAGCAACAGTCCTCATTATTTTATACATTTCTTTTTGAAATCTACTCTATGCTTAACTTATAATACAGTAAAGAAAAACATTCTTCATCAATGCAGTATAAAATGTCCCTGTGTTTCTGGCAAACTATGAAGCAAATAGTATATAAAAGAAGAAAGAGTACTGTATGCTTTACTAACAGATCCAAGCATGAAAAAGGCAAGCATAGCTCTCTTTGCAGAACAATACTGGTATGCAATAATCACACTCTTTTACACCAAGTCTGCAAAGAACAGCTTAGTGATACACTATACTCTCACATATTCTATGCTCTCACACAACTAGAAAGAGTGCATTTTCTTATACTGTGTCTTGGAGTAAGGTCATGTCAAAGTTTTTACAACAATTCTGTAGCAAAACAGTAACTACTCACCTTTTTCAGTTGGTTGGCTTTTACTGAGCTTTGTTTTTCCACATGGCCTCTTCTGCTGGAATATTTTATACCACAGAGCCTTTGGAGATCAGGAGTAGCTCTTTAAATTTATGGGGAAGGAATGGTTTGTGTTTTTTAACCTTGTTAGTATTGCTCACGTTCTCTGATTGTCAGGTAACAAACACAATGAGCTGAATAAGGTTCTCAGGAAAAGGCAATAGACATTACCCACAAATCTGCAACACAGTATTAGCTTGTCCCATTCACCCTTTCCTCCTTCTTATGTATCTTCAGAAATTAGAAAATGCAATTTATGTATCAATGTATTTTTGGGAAACTTTGACACTAAAGTATCATAATCCAACTTACCTTCCAATGAGTTCTAAGATCTTCACCCAAAGATAAAGATATTCTTAGAGGTTCTTGTGTGTTCCTCAGAAGGAGACGCATCAGTCACTCTACTGAAACCTGATACTTTGCTGCTGAGTCTATGTGACAGTTTGCCCCCCACACACCTTGTGAAATCACCCAGACTAGACTCAGACGGCTGGAGGTTAAGGAATGAAGCTTTATATTCGTGGCTTAGCACAATATACAAGCAGATAGTTACAGCAGTTACAGTTAGAGACAGAAAGAGGTAAAAGTAATACAGAAACACAGCAGCCCTCCCAGAAACCAGAGTCCCCAGGAGGGGCTCCCAACCACCCCTCCACCTTCTTTCCACCACTCTATCTTATCCCAGACTTTGCCTTACATGCAGGGTGAGGTTGGAGGATCAGCCAGGGAGGTTCGAAGCAGAATTAGTTGGGTTACACAGCAAAGCACAGACACCAACTCCAGCAGATAGAGACTCTCACACACACAATGTCTTATCTACGTTTATGTTCTTGTTTTTATACGTCTCAGCGAGCCTGGTGAGAGCCATCACCAGTGCTTCCTTTTCACAGCCTAGAATCCATTTCTTTTCCTCACTAAAATATTCCAGTTAGCCTCAGACTAGCAGAGTTTACTAAGCTTGTGACTTGTAACGGGGAAGTATGTCAGATCCTTTTTTCACTTCACATCTTGCCCTCAGTTTATTGAGGACACCTGTAAGTTTCAAATGTGAATTCCTCAAGCCTACTAAAGCAGGTTTTTACACTTGCACATTATTTTCTGTAATTTCTCTCAAAATATTTTTGACTCAGTTCTCTGGGACATGAGCACTGGTGATGGAAAAGCATACCAGCATAGATTCAAAACACAACGCAACTAGCTTGGAGTCACAGAAGAGCTGAAGAGATCGACTACGTATGCCTTGTTCTTTGTGATATTTAAGTCCCAGAATAAAATGCAAAGTTTTCCCCAGCTTTCTAATCAGAGCATCCATTCTCCCAAATAATGACAGCTGCTGAGTTGCTGTGCAGAACTGAAGAGAGTGTAAATATCTACTTTGCTTCAGTCTTTACTCCAGAGACTGAACTCCCCTCTGAGCTCCAGCCCCTAGGAGAAGGAGAGGAAACTTGGGGGAGGGATGACTCTCCACTAGTCAGTGAAGACTGGGTTAGGGACCAGTTACACCAAGTGAATGAAAACAAGCCTGGGGGCCCTGATGATACACCCAAGGGTGCTGCAAGGACTGGCTGACGTTGTGCTAAATCACGGCAAACAAGAGAGGCGCCTGAGGACTAGAGGAAAGCCAACGGCACTCCAGTCCACCTCACCTCCACCCCTGGAAGAATGATGGAGTGGCTCATTCTGGAGCTTATCTCTTGGCACTTGGAAGTGAATATAATTATCAGTAGTTGTTGGCACAGTTTTATCAAGGGGAAGTCATGCTTGACTAATCCAATAGCCTTCTGTGATGCTGTAACTGAATGGGTATATACAGGGAGAGCAGTGGATGTAGTCTGCCTTGACCTTAGCAAGGCTTTGGACCCTGTCTCACATGACATCCTTGTGAGCAAGTTCAGGAAGTGTGGGATAGGAGAGCAGAGAGTGAGATGGATTAAAAACTGGTAGAGCACTAAGGATGGTGATCAATGGTGCTAAGTCCCCCAGGGATCAGTACTGGGTCCAATCCTGTTCAGTATCTTCATCAATGACACTGGTGGAGATCAATGGGACAGACAGAGTCTGCTCAGCCAAGTTTGCTGAGGACGTTTGTGTTGGAAGTTAATGACTGGTTACAAATCATTAATATTAAGTTTACTATTAAAATGTTCCCTGAGAGTCTTTGGATTTTCAGTCCACAGGAAGTAGTTACACAGAATTAAACAGTTTAAACAGTCAGAACTTGGAAAATAGGAATGCAAAAGCAGGGAAATTCTAACTATGCTTATGGATTCTTGGCATTCACTCCAGCAGATGTACTCATGATGCTTTTTGGTCCCTGAGTAAGACTCCTGCACCAAAGATGCTTTGAAACTTACAATAATGATCCTGGGGTGAAACACAAAATATTCCAGGCAGAGGGAAGGAGAGAAGAGATGCTGCTGCTGAGCTGCTAGTGCTAGCTCCATACACGTGGCCACCTTGATTCCCAGTTAACAAGCCACTAATGGCAGAGGAGCTCCATGCAGAAAGGCACAAAGGCAGAAAGGCGGTTTCTAAATTCCACCCCCCCCACCCCCCCACCCCTTAAAGTACTTCAGTTTGAGAACCAAACTGGCCAATAGGCACTAGCATTGTTATTCTGACCACTGAATTCAAAGCTCCGTGCCTTGTTTGACCAGGCAAGGCAGGCTGAGGGGCAGAACAAGACACCTGACACGTGGTGCTAAGCCCCCTAGCTCTCAAGGCTTTGCTCATGTGATTCAACTTCCCAGACTGACATCAGGAAGAGGAGGGCAAGGGCTAAAGTGGCCTGGCAGGATTTATGCCCTACCAGAACAACATTGAACTGGGAGGCTTGGCCGATACAGCTGAAAGCTGTGCAGCCATTCAGTGAGACTTGGAAAGACTGAGAGCTGGGCACAGAGGAACCTAATGAGGTTCAACAGGGACAAGTGCACAGTCCTGCACCTGGGAATAATAAACTGTACCTCCAGTACAGGCTGCGAGGTGATCTGCTGAAGGGCATCCCCACGGAGAAGGACAGAGAGTCCTGGTGGACAATAGGTTCTCTTTGGGACAGCAGTGTGTCCTTGTGGCCACGAAGGCCCATGGGAACCTGGGGTGTGTGTCCAGCACATCAAGGGAGGTTCTCTTCTCCCTCTACTCTGCTCTGGTAAGACTTCACCTGGAATACTGCATTCAGTTTTGGGCTCCCCAGTTCAGGATGGACAGGGATCTACCTGACAGAGTCTAAGGGAGGGCTACTATGAACATGATGAAGGGGCTGGAGCACTGCCCTGGGAGGAGGGGCTGAAGGACCTGGGGCTTTTTTGTCTGGTGAAGGGGACTTGGAGGGGATCTAATCAATCAATGTTTATAAATATCTGAGGGCTGGGGGTCAAGAAGGTGGGGACAGGCTCTTCTCAGTTGCACCCTGTGATAGGACAAGGGGTAATGGGTATGAACTACAGCACAGGAAGTTACACCTCAACATGAGGAAGAACTTCTTTACTGTAAGGGTCATGGAGCACTGGAACAGGCTGCCCAGAGAGACTGTGGCATTTATCTTCTCTGGACACTTTCTAGACCCACCTGGATGCGCTACTGTGCGACCTGCACTAGATTCTATGGTCCTGCTCTAGCAGAGGGGTTGGACTTGATGATCCCTGGAGGTCCCTTCCAACCCCTGACATCCTGTGATGCTGTGTACAAACCTCTCTTTTCTGATAGTTTTGTTAAAGTACAGCAAAGCAGGAACTGTGCCAACTCTCAGATTGCCGTAAAGACAGTTACAGGCCACATAGGCAGGCACATTAACCAACTCCTGCAATGCAGCACAACAAACACCAATCAAATATAACCCAAGGCACACCTGTAAACTCTAAGCTGCTTCACCAGCATGACTGCTTTGTGCCAAACAGCTCCAAAGCACAGCACAAAGTGCTCCCAAGCTCACCAGTACAACAGGCACACTCCCATGGAGCACACATGCAGAGCATATCTCTCCCACACCACTCTTCAGCTTCTTTATAATGTTTAAGTTTTCCCTGCTATTCATGAGGAGTTATCAAATACTGCATTTCATGAGCAGAACGAGGATTGCAGTCCCTGGCATCCTGCACTTGAGCTATGCTAATCCCACACTATTCTTGAGAGGATACCCCATGATCCTTACAGTTGGTGTTTCCTCCAGAGTTGTTAACTTCCCCAGGGACATGGCTTGCTTAACAGGTTCTGTAACAGGACAGCATGAAGACACAAACATTGTAAGTGAAACTGTTTCTTCAATTTTCTCTGAGCGAATCAGCACATTAATGGCTTGAATGCTCTGCTTGACAGTTACTGCTTTTTATCATTTGCAAACACTTGTAGTAGGAATCAGTAATCCTTCAAAAACACATGGAAAATATATTCTCCATTCACTATTTGTCTGGGTCATCCTCTGGCGTTAAATAGAAAGTTTCCCAGCACTCCTGCCCTTACAATAGACATAAGATGCAAACTTAATCCTTCATTGAGTTGAGTTCCCAGTGCAATTTCTTCAGCTGTTGCACTGTAATGCTTCTATGAGGTGTGAAAAACAATTGTCCCAAAAAATAAAATCTGGTGATTGACTGTGGTCAGGAGGCTCATTGTCTTTTTGAACTCTATGCAAAAGACATAAAAAATATCAGGTTTTAATGTTGGTCCTAAGGAACCTAAGGTCTTTTCTTTAGAACAACTGCTGATTCACTACCTCCTGCTTTGCGGGCCCCTTACAGCATCCCCACCACCTCTCAGCCAGCTGGGTGTGATGAAAGGCCTCTCTTACCAGGCCTTCATCAGGCTGCCATTGATGGCCACTAGACCTGCTGAGAGCATAGAAGGGTATCGGTGAGGGACAGCTATCGAAGGGCACAATGCTGAAATAACACAGACTGAGGATTCAGTAGTCCTGTGAATACACCATGGGCGTGAGAGTGAGCGAGGACAAAAAGCAGGCAGGAACTAAAATAATAAAAGGAGGAAGGAATCTCCCAGAAGCAAAGGCTATGGCAGATTCAGAGGACATTCATGGAACTCATTCAGCAGACGATGCTAATGGTCATCCTCATGGCCTGCTGTCTCCAACTGCCCACCAGAGAATAAGGAACAGCTGCCACTGTGAACTGGAAAATGCATGGGGGCTGTGTGGGGTTGAGGTATCAGCCTGAGACACACAGGGGAAGCAAGAAAAAGAATCCAGGAATGGTGTGGAAGCCTCTAGATCTTACCTGTGGTGGCTTCATCTCCAGCACAGAGTGGAAGGGCAAAAATAGGCCTAACAAGTGTCCTGGTTTGTCCAGGCATGACCCCCTGCTCCCTTTCCTGGAGCAGGGAGAGATGCAGGAAAAGAAGACAAAGCCTCTGGAGCCACAGAATCTAAGGACCCTGCCCAGACTTGTTTTGCTCCTGTTTACATCCTGTGGTAAAGAAGGTACACGTACTTGGCTTGTGCTTGCCTGGTGCGTGGCCTATGTTCTCCCAGATTTGGGTAAAGCAAGCCCCTGGCTTCACCTAATCTGGTTAGTTTAAGCAGAGTGGTTAATCTCCATTGCCCAATGGAGCAATCAAGACTCAGGCAACTGATAAATAGGAGTGAAGTTGTAAACAACTTGCCCTGTCCTGCCATGCCTTGCTGCCTTAGGGACCGGGTGGCCTTGCTGCTTCAAACTAGCTTTGCTGCATAACAAGCAGCTTTGATCCTTCAAGCTTAGCTACCTGGAATCTCAGCTGTGCCTCAGGTTAGCAGGGACAGGTGTAAGTGCCCTTCAAGCCACAGGCAACAAGTCTTTGGCAAAAGCTGCCCGGAACTGGCCAGCCTTAGCCTGAACAACCCTGCCAGCAGGAAACAACAGCCTAGACCATGCAGAAGGGGTAAGACTGGGAGAGCCAAGTGCCCCTGAGTAAGCTGCATTACTGCCACTTGTGGCTACAGCTACTGAAAGCAAGTAGCTCCCAGCCTGAGTGCCCACAAACATGGACACCTCACCACAGCCTGCATGGTGAGAGAGAGCAGATTACTGACACACAGCAAGACACCATGCTTACCTGCACACCTGCCAACCTCCTGGGAGCTTGGAACCCTGGGAGAATCAGTCTGCCCAAGAGGCATCAAGACCAGGTCAGAGAGCTGTGGAAGCCCCAGCACTTTGGAAAAACTCTACAAGCTTTTGCTGGTTAACTCTGCTTACGACAGCACCTGCCAAGTGTTTTGGGTTGGGACTATAATGCATCCCTGGAAATCTGGAGTAAATATGCTAGAAAGCCTCTCTGTAATTAAAGCTCTTTGCTTTGGTACTGTTTGCTCTGCAGCTGTAATTGTGCCTTCTGCTTCAGCAGAAAGGAGCTTCCTGAGTCCCCCCAGAGGGCAAGCAGCACATTGTAGCGCAAGAGTCTCTTTCCCAAAGCTTACTGTTTGTGCTCTGCCAGTTTTGCTGAATTGTTTGAAATGACCTGGTACTACCCTATGCACTGCACAAATCCTGCAATCTATCTGCACAATCGAGCATACAAAGACCCTGTAAATAAGAACATCAATTTTCTTATTTTTTTTTATTAGTAGTCATAATTCATATTTCATAACATAATGACCACTGTAACACAGAGACTAATTCAAAGGATGAGAATCACTAGTTCAGGAGAAAGGAAATTTGGAAGGACTTTTAACAGAGAAGACAAGAGAGAGGATTACCTAAGGAGGTAACTGACATCACATATTCATCAAGGGAGTCTTCCAAAGGATGGCTAAAGGCAGCTGATTATGTTACACTGTAGAATAGTGCATCTTACTACTAATATAACTAATCCTATATTAACAGTGCTATTTTTCTCACTCTAATATGTATGAAATACAAAGCCACCCATTCGCTGCTAGTGGTGACTGCTGCTTAACTCACAGGTAGCGAGAGTGCCTCTTCCACAGACTTGAGAAAATACATTCTCCATTTAGGGATTCAATGTTAAATTCTCGGAGTACAATAGTTTATTTCCAGTTAATTTGTTATTGCATGTCAGTAAGTCTTCTGTTCTTTACAAACAAACTGTTTCCTTCTCTCCTTTCCCACATCCACAGTCTTTCAGCCACTCTTCTACTAGAATACCTCTTTTCCGCTCCTGTTCACAGATGGACTTCACCGAACGTTCGCAAGTTTCCTTCCGTGACCAGCAGCCAGCCCTGTAGGTGAAGTCAACTCAACACAAAGCTTAAAAAAGATAAACTGACTCTGGCAGGTGCTCACTGCTCTGGAATGCCCGTTTCCCACCATGAATGTTCTTTCTGTAAGCTAGAAACACAGCTACATTTTCCTGTGTCCATTTCCTCACACTTTCTGCCATTCATCAGTTCTTTTTCAGCACATAACCAGTGTAGAAAAATTAATTACTTGTGAGCCTTAAAAACCTGAAACAAAGCTAAGAAGCTACAGAGCATAGCTAGAGACAGCAGAGAGTCAAGAAAGTGTCTGTCTGTTGCACTGAATGTGAACCCTGTTTTTTCACCCTTCCTAAAAAAGTCAAATGGATTTGATCTAAAAATAATCATTATCAAAGACTGATTTTGAAGTCTGACAAAGGCAGTTCCTACATAGCTCTGATGCTTGTACAAGAGCTTAAGGCGCTGTTTGCCTTTGGAACACTACCTAACAACAGCACTTCCTTTCAAAAAGTATTTATTAAAAATCAAACAATTCGCTTAGTTTGCAAAACAACCTCCCCAGATGATGCAAATCTAACATTTGTCAGAACCATAGGATTTCCGGTTGGAAAAGTCCCTCAGGATCACCAAGTCCAACCCACATCCCTACTCTACAAAGTTCATCCTAAACCATATCCCTAAGCACCACATCCAAACCACTTTTAAACACATTCAGGTTTGGCGACTCCACCACCTCCCTGGGCAGCCCATTCCAGTGCCTGACCACTCTTGCTGGGAAAAAATGTTTCCTAATGTGCATTCTAAACCTACCCAGTTGCAGCTTGAGGCCACTCCTCTTGTCTGTCACTATTTATCTGTGAGAAGAGACCAGCAGGAGCCTCTCTGCAACAGCCTTTTGGGTATACGTAGACAGCAAAGAGGTCTCTCCTCA